>NC_069504.1:1040013599-1040348599 GCF_027579735.1 Bombina bombina
AAGAGGCTGTTCTATAACTTTACACTTGCTGGGGAATTTTGTTGCCCCCCATTGTGAGATATGTGTTAACATTGCCCCTTCGTAGTAATGGAAAATAGAGGGGGAGGCTATCCTCCTCGGTGGAGAGGACTCTGTAAAATCTTATGGGCCACTCTAGGTCTAGGAGGTTTATGTTGCCAGATGTATTTGGTAAACTCACTTTGAAACTAGTGGAGCAAGTGTCTGGGGATTCTAACTGGGAGACACCTGAAATGGTATGTATTTTGGGCAAAAAGGACATTTTGAGGGATGTGAGTCTCCCTATCCAGGAGATATATGTGTAGTCCCATCTCTCTTTCAGGGTACATAGCTCAGACAGCAGGGGGAGGTAATTGTCTTTGATTAACTGCAGTATATTATGTTGGAATCTTAACCCCTAGGTGCGTGACAAAGTTGTTAACACAATTTACCTTGTATTGGGTTTTGAGGCATTGAACTACAGTTTGGGGCATACCCCATGTAAAAATTTCGGTTTTAACTAAATTCAATTTATAAAAGGACATATGTCCAAAGGATTCAAGAATATCTTTAAGCTTGGGAGTGAGGACATTGGATCTGATGAGAAAATTGTGACATCATCAGCAAAAATAGCTATCTCCAGGGAGATGACAAAGAAAGGCCTATTCAGTCTGGTAGATTCAGTAAAAATATTGAGTAACCGCCTAGTATTATCAGTGCCTTCACGATTGGGTATAAACCCCACTTGGTCTAGGTCAATAAGATGGGGGAGCAATAGGGATATGCGATTAGCTAGTAATTTGGCATAGATTGTGACATCTAAGTTCATGAGAGAAATTGGCCTATAACTAGAGCAGAGGGACGGATCTTTTTGGGGCTTTTGGAGCTTTTAAGAACTCACTAGAAAACTTGCCTTCCTCTTTAGCTAGGTTAAAAAACCTAAGAAGTAAAGGTGAGAGTTCATTAATGTATGTTTTATAGAAAAATCCCGGAAACCCATCAGGGCCTGGGTTTTTGAAGGCTTTCATGTTTTTAATGAATCTTTAATTTCTCTGAATGTAAAAGGAGCCATAAAGGACTCGCAGTGTTCATCTAGAGGAGTTGGCAGCTTCAGAGTGTCTAGGAATGCTCGAATGTTTGAGGAGGTAGTTGATGTGTGTCCTGCTGTCTCTTCTATATTATATAAGCTCGAGTAAAATTTTGCAAAACATGTGCCTTTTTTTGCGAAGGTAATTGATAAATCTGATTTCCAGAATGTATGTGGTGTATTCTAGTAGTACTTGTCCTGTGTATTAGTTTATTGGCTAGAGGGTATCTGCTTTGTTATAGTAGAAGAGTTGTTTCAGCTTTAGGAGGTTGGATTGGGTGCGCTTTAACTCGAGTTGATAGATATGGTTTCTAAGTTTTGTGATTTGGTCTGTGGTGGAGACTGAGGGTGCAGACTGGTTAGTGAGTTCTAGGCATCGTAACTCAATGTGGGATTTGGATAGGGGTAGACCAGACTGCTTTTTCAAATAGGCTTGCCTCCTAATAATAAGACCCCTAAGAGTGGCCTTAGCAGCTCCCCAAAGTGTGTCATCACAAACTAGTTTGTTATCATTCGTTTGAGAGTAAAACATCATATCTTTTCTAAGTTCCTCTTTAAAGCCTAGTGTATGTTTTATGTGGGTGGGAAAAGTGAGTATAGTCCTTATCTCTAGGGTGTAGGGATCTCCACATATCATGGTAGTTAGATTGGGTGATGACTTGTCTAAATGTGGTCGAGAGTTGTGTTGCGTGGGACGTCTGTTGTTTATGTTTACTGTTTTTTCTATAATAGTAGGGTCCTAAATCATATTAAAATCCCTGCTTGTATAACTCTGACGATTTTCACACGGTCTACTGCAAGAAGTGTTCGTTTTAAATATTTAGGTTGGTGGGAGTTGGAGAGATAAATAGATACCAGTGTATAGTTAGCGTGATCTAATTTGCAAACTAGAATTAAGAACCTGGCCTGGGGATCTTTAACGACTTGAGTTTGCTCGAAGGCTATTCTCTTGTGGATTAGAATTGCGGTACCCCTGGTTTTTTTGAAAATGGGGCATACTCTAACACAGTGTAGTCTTTAGATATTGTATGGTGGGAATTGTCAGATGTCCAGTGAATCTTCTGTAGAAAAACGACATCAGGATTGTGATATTTAAGGGACCTTGCCAGTAAGCTATGTTTTTGTGGGGAGTTTAGACCTCTAACGTTGTGTGTCAGAAGTTTGAGAGTAGGCATGTAAATCAGTAATGGGGAATGGGGATCAGAAAGAGAAGGTTATATGGGAGGTAATTTTGGGTAGGGCAAGAATGAAGGTATATAGGGAAGGGGAATTGGCGGAAATAGTCCGCCGCAGTGGAACCCTAGTGTGGGCTTCTGTTGTGTGTGTGTGTGTGGGGGGGAAACAGTACAGAGAAGCAGAAGTCAACCATGTTTACCCTGCTCCGCAGACATAACTTTTCTTATCACATAATAGAAAAAGTACAATAAGAGCAATAAAAATAAACAATGCAGTCAACAAACATGTACAAGATAAGACTTGTAAAGTGCATATAAACATGTAAACTTAGGCTAACTTTAGGCATTCTCCATGATAAGTAAGTCCTGTATTCTGGAGTGCGACGTCTCCATATAGGAGAGAGTCAGGAGTGATTTAGTTTGAGTTAGACCTTGAGGTGGATTGGTTTTTGGCCTTTTTGCTCTTTGTTCTTTGGTAGTCCATTCAGGAGCCGAGGCTCTCATTTTCGGGTTTATAGCTGGTTGTGGCGGAGTCAGATCTGAGTGAAGATCCCAAGATGTGAAGAGAGCTAGTCCCTGATGAAGAGTGGATATCACATGGGTTTGGTTGTCTTTTGTAACCACCAGGTTTGTTGGGTGGCCCCAGCGATATTTAATGTTTGCTTCTCGGAGAGCCGAGGAGACTGGTTGGTAGGTTTTGCGGTATTGCAAGGTGTGTACAGAGAGATGTGGTAAGAGTAGAATGTCACTGAATTTCTCTGACAGGAGAAGTTTCCTGAACGCCGCCATCATCAACCTGTCTTTGTAGATGGTTTATCCATCGGTACCGATCTAGACCTCAAATCTCTGCAAGCTCTCTCCATAGTATTGACAAGGCCCTCCGGGGTACCTATTAGTTCTATGTAGAGTTCTCTTAAAAAGACTTGCAGGTCGGTTGTCCCAACACTCTCCGGGATCCCTCTGAAACGTATGTTGTTCCTTCGGGATCTATCTTCGATATCAGCCATTTTAAACTCCAGTTGAGTTAACTGCTCTGCTAGAGATTCCGTGTAGGATAGTAAGCTGGTCTGGTCGACCGCCATATCATTTTGTTTACGTTCAAGGGCATCAACCCTCTCACCTATCTCAGAAATATCCTTCTTCAATTCTGCAGAATGACATTGGATCTCTTGTGTGATAGAGCGTGTCTGGTTAGCTAGCATCTTCTGTAAAGTAGATTTCGTGATGAAATGATGTGAAGGAGCTGCTGAGCGTATACTTGACTGAGATTCTTCATCCAGTGATTCAGGGTCGCTAAGCACTTTTGGATCTATGGTACATTCCTTTCCAGATTGAGTGAAATGATCATATACTGCCTTTTTGGCAATAGTTGGGGTCTTCACTTGTCTCCTAGGATATGAGGCATCTTTCAAGATTATAAGATCAGGTTCCTGGAGGTATAGAAGTTATTTAAGTGCACTGTAAAGTTACCCTTTAGAGAGCAAGTTAACTAAGTCAGATTGCCCTACTTTTACATATTGTTACTGCGGAGCAGGGATAGGTGACGCCCTGTTGGGACCCATTGGTCATTATAATTAAGTTAGTGGCTAGATGGGAAACATTTTAATATCAGGGGGGGGGAGTTGATTACTTAAAATTGCCTAGGGTCGGGGGAAGGGAATTTCAGGCTTAAGTTTTGATTAGGTTACAAGGCAGCCAATGTTTCTCTTGAACCCTAGGCTAGGAACTTAATTAGAAGAGACCAATATGGGTATCCTAGGGCCCGAAGGGACGCCACCCAGACCCAAGTAGAACCAATGGAAGGGTACAGTATAAGTAAAAAAAATAAGTAAAACACTCAGAAGGGCATTTATGCAAAACTTTTAGATAGATCTCAAAAAGCTATGGCTCCCACCTCAGGGTGATGGGGATATGACCCGAAGGAAGGGGAAAAGGAAAGGGGATGTGAACCATCCAGACAAGCTGGGCAGGAGCGGGGAGATGGGAGACAAGATATGGATAAATGTACAAAGTTAACTCACAGTACTATCACAATGCAAACAAATTATATAAGATATATACACTACACTTTGGGTTGTATCCCCAAAGACAGTTAAGCTGATGCAGCAGCTAGTAAATGAGTTAAGTTCGTGTTAGGACCCCTGGGTTGCACAAGCCAGTAAGTATAGTAACTGCCATTAAGTAAAACTTTTGTAGTTGGGCAGGTACTATCGGAGTTAAATGAGCTGCCTCTCTATGTGAAAATCACCAGTCACCTTTGGTGGATGGTTCTTAGGCCAATGGCATCCGCATTCAGGGTATAACGTGGCGATGTGGAACACCTGTAATCAAAGCAAGTCCCTTCTGCTGCAAGGGTTAATCTTAGGGCTAGAGTTATTGATGTCTGGGCCTGTAGACGGTGTGTCGCCCTTCAAATTACTCAATGACAGCTAAAACTGACAATCTCCTGGGAGACCAGCAGGGGGGCCCAGCACCCAGGGTATGTAGTGTACCTATTGACTTAGTTAAGGCAACACGCTGCTATAGGCCGTTCCTCAGCCTGAGACCCAGCCTGAGACCCCGGTGTGTGGTCTAGTAGGTTCCCCTGTAGTTGGTGGTAATGCTCAGTAGCAGAGCAGAGATCGGTGGTAACTGGGTAGTGTGATGCGGTGGTGCAAAGGAATTATCTCACCTAAAAGTCCCACGTGTGCGGATGCTCCTGGATCCCTAGTGACCCAAACCGCCCCACGCACAGGAGGGCAGCAAGAGTTATTCCTCAGACCAGGGTGATGAGATACTAGAGTTACGGAACCCTCTCTGGGTAGGTAGTTAGCGCGCCTTAGTGCCCAGGTTGCTTTGAGCCTCTTTGTAGGCCTTAGGTCCAACATGGTGGCCGCTCGCGCCACTCCGATTGCGCCTGCTGTACTTCAAATTGAGTTAAACTCTGGGGCCCTCGGGACTCTGTATTCATCTAGCAGGCTATTTTATCGGCCTCCTATGATGGGCCCACTCTTCTATGGGCCTCTCAAGGTCCCAGTCAGTAGCACCTCTAGAAGGCCTTAGGGCAACAGGCGATGGCAGTGACCGGACCTCCCGCCTCTCACTCATCCTGTTTGGAGTACCTGCAGGGATAAACTGAGTCGCCCCGGAGCAGTGCCCCAACCCTCCAGAGCAGCGGCACTAGACAGGAACGGGCGTCAGGAGGCGGCAGTTACCGGTCTGTTACTCCTCAGGGTGTCCCACCTTCTTCTTGGTATGGAATGCCAGTTCTGAGTCTCACGTAAGGGCCCACTTCGTTGGTGCAGGGATTCTCCAAGGTGAGAGAATGCACTCTGGCAAGCTGGCCTCCGGAGCGGAGCCCCGACCCTCTGGTGAGTGGAATCCCCTGCAGTCACAATCTCTATCTCCCCTCTGAGGCAGTCACCACACAGATCCGCTGCAGGAATAAGGTCTGGTCAAAGAGCGGTCTACCTCTCAATCAGGGCCGATCACCTTCTAGGTATTCTTGTAGTGTGATGGCAACTAAATATTAGCCTTAAGTTTGGAAATAGGCTCTATAAAACAGCTAGTATGGTGCTCGTTAAGCAGAGCTCCTCTAAAGCACGTCTGCTCAGTATGGCGGTTAGCTCCGCCCCCTATTTGTATTTTTATTATGTTCAATGTATAGTCTTACATAATGTCTTGTAAGTTTTTTTTATTGTAAGTACCCTTATGATTATAATATACCTTTGTATAGCACTGTGTAAATGGTGCTTTAAAAATAAATGATAATCAGCTAGATTACGAGTTTTGAGCGCTATAGGGTTTTTAACGACCACAACAAAAGCAGCGTTATTTCACCCCCTATAGCGATGCCATTACAAGTTTTTAAAAAGCAGGCTTGTGTGGGCGATATGGATGCATTGAGCTCCATACCACCCTGAAAACAAGCGCTGCTTTGACATGCTTGTGCGGGCTAAAATAAAGCCTAACACCTGTGATCGCAGAATGAAAAGCTCCATAACGCAGACCCATTGATGTTTATGGGGAAAATAAAAGTTACGTTTAAACCTAACACCCTAACATAAACCCCACGTCTAAACACTCCTAATCTGCCGCCCCCAACATCGCTGCCACCTACATACAGTTATTAACCCCTAATCTGCCGTCCCCAACATCTCCGCCACCTACATTATGTTATTAACCCCTAATCTGCCGCTCCTGATGTGGCCGCCACTATACTAAAGTTATTAACCCCTAAACCTCCGGCCTCCCACATCACTACCACTAAATAAATATATTAACCCTTAAACCTAACCCTAATGTAACCCTAACCCTAATGTAACCCTAAGCCTAACTCTAACACCCCATAACTTTAACATAATTAAAATACAGCTAAATTAAACTTACAATTATTAACTAAATAATTCCTACATACTTACCTGTAAAATAAAAATCTAAGCTAGCTACATATAACTAATAGTTATATTGTAGCTAGCTTAGGTTTTATTTTTTTCACAGGTAAGTTTGTATTTATTTTAACTAGGAAGACTAGTTAGTAAATAGTTATTAACTATTTATTAACTACCTAGTTAAAATAAATACAAACTTACCTGTGAAATAAAACTTGACCTGCCTTACACTAAAACCTAACATTACCAAGAATAAACAAAACACTAAAATTACTAAAAATAAAAAAAAACATTACAAAAAATAACAAACCAATTATCAAAAATAAAAAAGAATTACACCTGATCTAATAGCCCTATCAAAATAAAAAAGCCCACCCAAAAAAATATTTCAGCCAATAGGAATGCAAGGGACGCCATCTTGGATTAGGTCACTTGCATTGAAAATTCAGTATACGGCGGTGACCGTATGAAGAGGATGCTCCGCACCGGATGTCTTCAGGATGGAACCACATTGCGCTGGCTGGATGAAGATAGAAGAGGCCGTCTGGTTGAGGACTTCACTGGCTGGATGAAGATCCTTCAAGCGGCTGCGGGACTTCAACAACTGTAAGCGGATCGTCTGGGGTTAGTGTTAGGTTTTTTTAAGGTTTTTTTGGGTGGCTTTTTATTTTAGCTTAGGGTTTGGGCGATTCATAAAAGAGCTGAATGCCCTATTTTATTTTAGATAGTTTTTTTTTATTTGGGGGGGTTGGTTGGGTGGTGGGTTTTACTGTTGGGGGGGTGTTTGTATTTTGTGTTTGTATTTTTTTTACAGGTAAAAGAGCTGATATCTTTGAGGCAATGCCCCACAAAAGGCCCTTTTAAGGGCTATTGGTAGTTTATTGTAGGCTATTTTTTTTATTTTGGGTGGGCTTTTTATTTTGATAGGGCTATTTGATTAGGTGTAATTCTTTTTTATTTTTGATAATTTGTTTGTTATTTTTGTAATTTAGTCTTTGTTTTTGTAATTTAGTTTTTTTTTAATTAGACACTTTTTGTAATTTTTAAAATAGTGTTAGGATTTTTTTAATGTGTAGTTTATTTCTATTTAATTGGTAGTTAGTTTTATTTTAGTTTAATAATTATAATAGTTTAATAGTTAGTTTAAATTTTTTTTTTAATTTGACAGGTAAGTTTTAATTTAATTTAAGATAGGGAAATTGTAATTTTAATATAAAGTTAGGGGGTCGCTAGGTTTAGTGGTTAATAGTTTATTTTAGTATATTTCATTGTGGGGGGCTTTCGGTTTAGGGGTTAATAGTTTATTTTAGTATATTTCGTTGTGGGGGCTTTCGGTTTAGGGGTTAATAGTTTATTATTGTGGGGAGCTTGCGGTTTAGGGGTTAATAGTTTATTTTAGTATATTTCGTTGTGGGGGCTTGCGGTTTAGGGGTTAATAAGGTTTATTATAGCGGCGGTGTGAGTGGACGGCAGATTAGGGGTTAATAATATTTAAATAGTGTTTGAGATGCAGGAGGGCGGCGTTTTAGGGGTTAATAGGTTTATTATAGTGGCGACGATGTCGGGGAGCGGCGGAATAGGGGTTAATAGATTTTAATAGCGGTGGTTACGTCCGGAGCGGCAGATTAGGGGTTAATAAGTTTATTATAGTGTTTGCGGTGTGGGAGGGCCTTGGTTTAGGGGTTAATAAGTAGTTTATGGGTGTTAGTGTACTTTGTAACACTTTAGTTATGAGTTTTATGTTACAGCTTTGTAGCGTAAAACTCATAACTACTGACGTTAGATGGCGGTAGGGATCTTGTCGGTATAGAGTGTAATGCTAGCTTTTTAGCCTCCCAGAAAAACTCATAATACCAGCGCTATGGGAGTCCTATTGAAAAGCATAATTTTTAGGATTGCGGTACTGACGTTGCGTTACAAGCTAAAAGGCTTGCGGTACACCTATACCGACAATACTTGTAATACCAGCGTTGCTGTTTTAACACTGAAAATGCCATATTTTTCAGTGTTAAAAGACGAACGCTTAAACTCGTAATCTAGCTGAATAATAATAATCATGTCATGCAGTGCTATATTGTACTTGTTTTTCTCTGTTAGATCCAGAAATGCAGGGAACTCACCTTAGATATATATATAATAAAAATGTGCCTTTCTATAATCTTGTGACAGATCTCACAGTGCTAGAGAATTATTTTAGGACATTTCAGCTTGACAGGGAGCCTTTATATGTGAATGGTAGAGAAGGAAGAGATGAAACACACACAATTACTCCAAAATAACACATCTGGCTCAATGAATTAACATAGGGTTTGATATAAAATAATAATAATAATAAAATAATAATAATAAATATTAGTGCTACAAATGATTTCATATTTCATGTAAACTTTGCCTGTCCCTCTGTTTCCAGCACTTTCAGATTCAGCTTCTGTCACAGGATCAGTGGGTGACACTGTGCACTTACCCTGCACACATTCAACACCACCACAAACCACCAGTGTGTGCTGGGGACGAGGCAGCTGCACATCCTATTACTGTAAACAAACAATTGTTGAGACTCATGGTATAAATGGAGTTACCCGGAGAAAATCTGATAGATACCAGCTAAAGGGAGACATAGCAAAAGGGGATGTGTCCCTGACCATCATCAATGTGACCAGCCATGATACAGGAATATACTGCTGCTTTATTGAGCTCTGGATCCCATTCCATAACATGCAGGGGGAAATAGAGGTGAACATAACAGATAGTAAGTATAGATCTTCTTCTACATCAATAAAATATGTTTTAGAGTATGAGTCTAGACGTAGATTCTATTGTGACTGCACACTTTACTGGCTTGTAGTAAAAATGAAGCACTACCTGGACCTTAACAAGGATTTATGCTTTTACCACATAGTAGTAAAGTTTACAACTGAAATATAATCTAGGCTTTAGAGTTAGAATTGTCTTTGATTATCAAAAAAAATAAATAAAAAATCAAAGGGATTTACAGATCTGAATGCTTATAATGTTTAACACATAATTATACACATGAGGCCAATTTATCGTGTGTCTGGCGGACATGATCCGCTGTAGCGATCATGTCCACCAGACCGATAAATGCTGACAGCATATGCTGTGAAATGCTTGTGCAATGCCGCCCCCTGCAGTTTCACAGCCAATCAGCCGCTAGCAGGGGGTGTCAACCAACCTTATCGTATACGATCAGGCGGATTGCTGTCCACGGCCTCAGAGGTGGCGGACAAATTATGGAGCAACGGTCTTAAGACTGCTGCCTCTTAACTCCTGTTTCCGGTGAGCCTGAAGGCTTGCGTGGAAATAGAGGCATTGGGGCCTATATGGAGCTTGTTAAATCGGCCCCTAGGAATAGATTGCAGGTCACTTTTACCCAATATTTTTTAATGTCACATCAAAATATACCCTGATGTTAAAAATACTGGTTTCCAGTGATTGCATTTAAAGGGAACACTGACTGATCCTTTACTGCACATTGTTGCCCTATTGATACTGCACCTGCCAACACCACTCTACTCAATATAAGCACCTTTTTACCTTTAGTGTTACCTGGTAACCCCAGAACAGCGCACATTGAAAAACAATCACCTAGATTACGAGTTTTGCGTTAGCCTTAAAAAGCAGTGTTGAGGGGTCCCAACGCTGCTTTTTAACGCCCGCTGGTATTACGAGTCGGGCAGGTACAGGTGTACCGCTCACTTTTTTTCCGTGACTAAAGCATACCGCAAATCCCTTTACATAAATTGCGTATCCTATCATTTCAATGGGATTTTCCTAACGCCGGTATTACGAGTCTTGGAAAAAGTGAGCGGTACACCCTCTCCTGCCAAGACTCCTACCACATTTAAAAGTCAGTAGTTAAGAGTTTTATGGGCTAACCCGTAACATAAAACTCTTAACTAAAGTGCTAAAAAGTATACTAACACCCATAAACTACCTATTAACCCCTAAATCGAGCCCCCCCCTACATCGCAAAGACTAAACCCCTAATCTGCCGACCGGACATCGCCGCCACTTTAATAAATATATTAACCCCTAAACCACCGCACTCCCACCTCGCAAACACTAGTTAAATATTATTAACCCCTAATCTGCCGTTCCTAACATCGCCGACACCTACCTACATTTATTAACCCCTAATCTGCCGCCCCCAACATCGCTGACACTATACTAAATGTATTAACCCCTAAACCTAAGTCTAACCCTAACCCTAACCCCCCCTAACTTAAATATAATTTAAATAAATCTAAATAAAATAACTACAATTAAATAAATTATTCCTATTTAAAACTAAATACTTACCTGTAAAATAAACCAGTAAGATAGCTACAATATAACTAATAGTCTACATTGGTAGCTATCTTAGGGTTTATTTTTATTTTACAGGCAACTTAGTATTTATTTTAACTAGGTACAACTAGTTATTAAATAGTTTATTAACTATTTAATAACTACCTAGATAAAATAAATACAAATTTACCTGTAAAATAAAGCCTACCTAAGTTACAATTACACCTAACACTACACTATAATTAAATTAATTACCTAAACTAACTACAATTAATACAATTAAATAAACTAAATTTCGAAACCCCCCCCCCACTAAATTACAGAAAATATAAAATAATTACATTTTTTTTAAAACTAATCACACCTAATCTAATCCCCTATAAAATAAAAAAGCCCCCCTAAATAATAAAAATCCCTACCCTATACTAAATTACTAATAGCCCTTAAAAGGGCTTTTTGCGGGGCATTGCCCCAAAGTAATCAGCTCTTTTACCTGGTAAAAGTAAAGACAATACCCCCCAACAATTAAAACCCACCACCCACACACCCAACCCTACTCTAAAACCCACCCAATCCCCCCTTAATAAAACCTAACACTAACCCCTTGAAGATCTACCCTACCTTGAGACGTCTCACCCAACCGGGCACAAGTGTCCTCCAGACGGTCTGAAGTCTTCATCCTATTCCGGGCAGAAGAGGACCTCCAGATGGGCAGAAGTCTTTATCCAGGGCGGCATCTTCTATCTTCATCAGGCGGTATCTTCTATCTCTATCCATCCGGAGCGGAGCGGGTCCATCTTGAAGACATCCGACGCGGAGCATCCTCTTCGCTCGACGGCGACTGGAACAATGACGGGTCCTTTAAATGACTTCATCCAATATGGCGTCCCTTCAATTCCGATTGGCTGATAGAATTCTATCAGTCAATCGTAATTAAGGTAGAAAAAATCCTATTGGCTGATCCAATCAGCCAATAGGATTGAAGTTCAATCCTATTGGCTGATTAGAACAGCCAATAGGATTGAGCTTGCATACTATTGGCTGATTAGAACAGCCAATAGAATGCAAGCTCAATCCTATTGGCTGATTGGATCAGCCAATAGGATTTTTTATATCCTTAATTCCAATTGGCTGATAGAATTCTATCAACCAATCGGAATTGAAGGGACGCCATCTTGGATGACGTCATTTAAAGGACCCGTCATTGTTCCAGTCGCCGTCGAACGAAGAGGATGCTCCATGTCGGATGTCTTCAAGATGGACCTGCTCCGCTCCGGATGGATGAAGATAGAAGATGCCACCTGGATGAAGACTTCTGCCCGTCTGGAGGTCCTCTTCTGCCCAGATAGGATGAAGACTTCTGGCCGTCTGGAGGACCACTTGTGCCCGGTTGGGTGAAGACGTCTCAAGGTAGGGTGATCTTCAAGGGGTTAGTGCTAGGTTTTATTAAGGGGGGATTGGGTGGGTTTTCTAGTAGGGTTGGGTGTGTGGGTGGTGGGTTTTAATGTTGGGGGGTATTGTATTTTTTTTTACAGGTGAAAGAGCTGATTACTTTGGGGCGATGCCCCGCAAAAGGCCCTTTTAAGGGCTATTTGTAATTTAGTATAGGGTAGGGATTTTTATTATTTTGGGGGGCTTTTTTATTTTATTAGGGGGATTAGATTAGGTGTAATTAGTTTAAAATTCTTGTAATTATTTTATTATTTTCTGTAATTTAGTGTTTTTTTCATACTTTAGTTTATTTAATTTAATTGTAATTAATTGTAGTTAGTTTAGGTAATTAATTTAATTATAGTGTATTGTTAGGTGTAATTGTAACTTAGGTTAGGGTTTATTTTACAGGTAAATTTGTACTTATTTTAGCTAGGTAGTTATTAAATAGTTAATAACTATTTAATAACTATTGTACCTATTTCAAATAAATAAAAAGTTGCCTTTAAAATAAAAATAAAGCCTGAGATAGGCTAGCTAAATGTAACTATTAGTTATATTGTAGCTAGCTTAGGGTTTATTTTATAGGGTAAGTATTTAGTTTTAAATAGGAACAATTTATTTAATTGTAGTAATTTTATCAAGAATATTTTAAATTATATTTAAATTAGGGGGGGTGTTAGGGTTGGACTTAGGTTTAGGGGTTAATAACTTTATTATAGTTGCGGCGACGTTGGGGGCAGCAGAGTAGGGGTTAATAAATAAAATGTAGGGTTTGGCGATGTTGGGGGCAGCAGATTAGGGGTTCATAGGTATAATGTAGGTGGTGGCGGTGTCCGGAGCGGCAGATTAGGGGTTAATAAGTATAATGTAGGTGTCAGCGATGTCGGGGGCGGCAGATTAGAGGTTAATAAGTGTAATATTAGGGGTGTTTAGACTTGGGGTTCATGTTAGTGTGTTTTGTGTAGCCATAAAATGTGTTTCCCCATAGGAATCAATGGGGCTGCGTTAAGAGCTGAACGCTGCTTTTTTGCAGATGTTAGATTTTTTTCAGCCGGCTCAGCCCCATAGTTCCTATGGGGAAATTGTGCACGAGCACCTTTAGCCAGCTTATTGCTAGCGTAAGCAGCGCTGGTATTGAGGTGAGATGTGGAGCTAAATTTTGCTCAACGCTCACTTTTCTGAGGCTAGCGCCGGCTTTCAGAAAACTCGTAATACCAGCGTTGTCTTAAGTGACCGGTGAGAAAAAAAGGAGCGTTAACACCGCACACCATTACCGACAAAAACTTGTAATCTAGCCGAATATTTGTAATGTGTATTACACTGCACATCACATAACATTACCTTAAAGTTAAAAAAATATTTTCACCCTAGAAATTTAAGAAGGTCGGTGGATGGACAGCATGACAGTGCTCCTAAACTGTTACTGTCCTAAGTAATGCAGAACATTTGGGAGCTCTATGAAAACCAACAAGAAATATTTAAAGCAAGGGCTCCATTATCTAAAATTTGTCGGGATGGGACATAAAAATCTTGGCTGACTTGAAGAAACTCTATCCCTGTTCCCTACAAATACGGTTGCCAGGTGTCCAGAATTCAACAATACAAGCCAGTATTTTAGTAGGCTATCCAGTAAATTCATCAAAACTATACTGGACACTTAAAGGACATTCCGTCCCAAACTGGAATGCACACGGGTGCATTTATGTTTTATAAAAAATGCTTCTAATAAAAGCTATGGGGCCGATTTAACATGCCTCGAATGGTGCCTAATGCACCTGTTTCCATGCGAGCCTTCAGGCTCGCCAGAAACAGGAATTAAGAAGCAGCGGTCTTAAGACCGCTGCTCCTTAACTCGTCTGTAACCTCTGAGGCTGCAGACATTAATCCGCCCGATCGAATACAATCTGGTTGATTGACACCCCCTGCTAGCTCTCTCAGAGAGCAGCATTGCACAAGCAGTTTACCAGAACTGCTTGTGCATTGTTAAATGCGACAGTGCATGCTGTCGGCAATTAGCAATGCAGGGCAGACATGATTCACTATAGCGAATCATGTCTGCCCGGGGTATTATAAATCTACCCCCATATCTGTTTCCAGAGTGTATTTAAGTATGTGCCGTGCACTAGTATTTTAAACACAGCACTAGCTCAGAGAGCCTACAGTGCTTGTGTCATCTGGTAAAGACTCTATTTGTATCATTGCTGACATGATGCAAGCCCCACTGCGTCTCTGAGCAGCTGAGGTATTTAAAATGGGGATCGGCACCGTGTAGCTGGAGTGCTAGCCATAGCTAGGAGTCGCTACAGTTGATGGAATCCAGCCTCAAGTCCGTGACCGGTATTAGCTCCTCCACCCAGCTCCACTCTGAGTTAGTTTCAGCTTTATGCTTCCATTTTACTGGTTTAGCCTGCAGTGTAGCACGGAGTTGGGCGATCACTCCACCACCATCTCCTTTCAGCTCCAGGCTCTGCCCCCGTGACCCTGCTTTAAATGAAACCAGCAACGTATGCAAATACAAATAAATTGTAATAGCAATAAAACTGCAACAGAAGATACCAAACATTACCCTCAGCAATATACATTATATGAAAATCTATATAACTCCTTGGAACAACCTAAAACGCGACCATATCTTCTTGGCTACACCCCCAAGCTACCTAGTCAGGCCCTCACTGACTCTACAAGGTGCACACATGATCCACTTTGACTCCACCCTAGGGTTGCCTAACCCAACCTGTGCACCTCCAAAACTCCCCTTTCCAGCTTCCAAGTCCCTGATATCAGCTGGGAAATTATGTAAAGTAGTATCAAGTTATTAATAACTGTTTGATAAATATTACTTCCATTTTTTTTAATAGTGAGTTTCTATGAGCCATCACATGTGGAATTAAAGTCCAGGAGGAGGCAAAATTACCCCACATAACAGACCTTTAATCCCTCCCACTTTCCCATGATTCCTTAGTCAATTTTTTACCTTGAAGTGATGATCTACTCATTGATTGAAAGGGGTTCTCTAAACATATTCGAGACCCATTATCCTCCTCAAAGTACTTTTAAACAGGGCAGATGAGTGTACAGAAAAACTCCCAATGTAGAAATGCCACTAGCCTGCTAGGTGAATTATGGCCATGCCGGCCAATCCCCTGGTCTAAAGTGTGCTGCTCCTTTTACAGATCCTTGACACCATGCTTGCACTGCCTTGGGTTGGCCCATCTATTGGTAATTGTATATATATTTTATAATACAATATTTATAATCCTACTGGTATCTTCTGTTCCTCTATACCCCTTCATTTCCTCTTTTGGCACAAAATAGCATGGCACATTATCAGTTGAGCTCACTTTATAATCTAGGCCTAAATTTCCTATCTACGTCCATTTTTGACAATGCCTTTTTGATTGAAGCCCATGTCTCCATATTAAGCATCTTCTAGCCACAGAGGTCTCCTGAAGTAACCCACTTCTTGTTCACTCCACTGAGATTGTGGGAAAAAGCTTTTTGAATTTAATAAAGGACCATTAATACACTAGATCTGCATAATCATCAAATGCAAGATAAAAAGACAATGCAATAGCACATAGTCTAAATGAGTAGTGGATTTTCTTTCTGACAAATTTCAAGTTATGTATATTCCTCTCCCACTGCATCATGTGACAGCCATTAGCCAATCACAGATGCATATACATATATTCTGTGAATTCTTGCACATGCTGAGTAGGAGCTGGTGACTCAAAAATTGAAAATATAAAAAGAATGTGCACATTTTGTTTATAGAAGTAAACTGGAACGTTGTTTATAATTTGCTGCTCTATCTGATATGAAAGTTTAATTTTGACTTGAGTGTCCCTTTAAGTTTCCTTTCAAATTTCAGACAAGTTGAATATTTAATTCAGGGATTTTGCTATTAATTTTTGCACCAATTATTTTTTACACGGTTGCCAGTACTTACTAGCTCAGTCACAGATTTTTGCAGCTCGGGGGACAATCTAGCCTTGATTTTTCTCATTTGTCATTGAGATGAAAGTCAGAATCCTTATTTTATCACTAGATGTTTCTTTCTTTAGAGAACTGTTTTTAAATGTAATTTATATCTAGCAATGATTTATATATATTTGTATGGGAATATATGCTTGATTTGTCAAATGTTTCATTTTTTTTTTAGGGTCTCCGTACGGAGATACAACTTTGATACCACATGATATATTGTCCCCGTATACAGATACAACTGTTATGCCACATTGATATAGCGTCGCCGTACACAGATACAACTGATATCCCACATGGTCTGACTACATATTATGAAATTATAGAAGAGACTCAGGTAACATTTATTTGAATATTGTTTCAACATAACAAGATAAGTTATATTTCATGTGCTAGGGCTAGATTCAGATTTTCAAGATATAATATAAAATCTCTCAATGATGAAAATGTTTATTTACAAAATACATTTAGTAACAATAGCCAATATGTAATACTTGTATATGTATATATATATATATATTATATATATATATATATATATATATATATACACAACACACAGAGAAAACCTAGCACTCACTTACAAGCTCTCAGCTAAGATTTAAAAGCAAAACTTGTGTTGTATTAATTTGTTTTGTAATTTTCCCTATGGTTCTTGCACCCAGACCTGTCTGGGGTTAACTGCTTGCGGCTCTGGGGACAGCACAGCTTCCTGTGAGTGCCAGTGGCACCCAGGGCTGAGCATGTTGCAGGGATATAGGATGTGTACCCGGTCCGGTATGAGAGTGCAGTTCCCTTCCGTGTTTTGTATATGTCTAGGGTGATTACATATTCCTGTGCACCTTTTTTTTTTTTTTTTTCAGTTTGTTTGGATTTGAAAGCTTGCATTGTGTGGCTGTTTTAGGGTCTCAGGTATTGGAAAGGACCTTGACGTAGGTACCTGAGCTTGTCCCATTTGGCCAGATGCGGTAACTAACCTTTCCAGTTTTGCCTTTTAAATCTTAGCTGAGAGCTTGTAAGTGAGTGCTGGGTTTTCTCTGTGTGTTGTATTAATTTGTTTTGTAATTTTCCCTATGGTTCTTGCACCCAGACCTGTCTGGGGTTAACTGCTTGTGGCTCTGGGGACAGCACAGCTTCCTGTGAGTGCCAGTGGCACCCAGGGCTGAGCATGTTGCAGGGGTCATAGGATGTGTACCCAGTCCGGTATGAGAGTGCAGTTCCCTTCCGTGTTTTATATATATATATATATATATTATATATACTGTATATGTATTCCATATATTGCACGGTTTGTGTCTATCTTTTGCACAGACACTGGCAGTTCTGAGCCTATGCTGTCTGTCAGAGGCGTAACTAGAAACTGCAGGGCCCAGGTGCAATAATATAAGAAGGGCCCCCCCACCCCCCTACCAATTTGATACATCTTTTTTTTATTATTATTATTTACATTTATACACAGAAAAAAAGTGTGAATCAGACTACATGTCTGCAAAAGGAGGTACCCTGTGCCCACAGTCTGTGAGATGGTCTGACCCCCTATTACTGTAATATAGTGAAATTGTTTAAACCCACCAATACTGTATATAGTGGAGTTAGTGACATAGTCTGTAATCTGCTGGTGAGATGGGCTGGCCTGACCCTACCCGCCCAGGTACTTTATAAAGTGACCACAGTAGTCAGTAACATGGTCCAGCCCCCCGTACTGTATATTAGGGTTGCCACCCGTCCCTTAAAATACAGAACACTTTAAGTTACACATGCTGCAGGGTGTGCAGGGAGGAATATGAGTAGTGCTGTCCAGAAACACAATACATGTTCCTCCATGCACACCCTGCAGCATGTGTAACTCATAAGTGTCCAGGGAAACATGGCTGAGGTGGCAACCCTAACTGTATATAGTGGTACTGTATAGTGACACTGTTTACCCCCTGCCCCCAATTCTGTAATAACAAGGTCTGTAATTTGCTGGTTCCACAAACATACACCACACACATACATGCATAAATACACACATAAACACCAATGGGTAAAACCTGAACACTAACCCTTGTAATCAGAGACACTAGTAAAGCATCATGTCACACTCACATGATATCAGTGCAGGCAGTGGCAGGTCAACATTTTTATATAAAAAAAAAAAAATTAAGCTGGGCCCCCACCCTCAAAACCCAGTTGCAGTTGCAAACTCTGCACCCCCTGTAGTTTCGCCCATGCTGTCTGTTTAACATACATATGGCTAAATTACAAATGTACGTCTATATATTGCTTTAATGAAATTGATATTAGCGCTTCAATGTGTAATACCAGCGCACGATAATGTGCACTGGTATTACAAGTTCACAGCAGTGTGAACGTGACTTCGCATTCGCATTGCTAGGAATCATTGCACTCACGAGAACACGCTTCCATAGGCTCCTATGGGAGCCTTGTTCTGATGAACTTCAGCACTAGCAAAGGGGGGTAAGTGGTGCAGCGATGGCAGCAATCAAGTATATATGTATATGCTGATTATATACTTATATTTATGTGTTAATATGTGTATACACATAATATATATGTATATAAGCATATACATATATATTTACTGGGAACACACAGTCCCCATAGACCGCAATGTAAAGGCACTTTTTCTAACCCCCACTCCCACCAACTTTAACCCCAAAATACTGGCTAGTAAATTTATTAAAAAATAAAGACACTGCCATCTTTATTTTTAATGAACTACACTAGACAGTATTTTAGGGGCATTTGGGGCAGATCTATAAAATTAACCAGAGATCAGATCTCTGGTTAATTTTATAAGCGCTAATTACTACCGTGAGCTTGCAGTAGCAATAACAAGCCACTTGTAATCTAGCCCATAGCATTCTACTGTATCGTCACTAGGAAGGTGCAATTTTAACTGCACTAATAACTGCACTATTAATATTTAAAGTTCAAATCTGAACCTGGTCAAAGTACAGACATAGGGGCCGGTTTATCAAGGGCCGAATGGCCCCTGATGCCCCTGTTTCCGTGCGAGCCTTCAGGCTCACCGGAAACAGCAGTTATGAAGCAGCGGTCTTAACTGGTCTGTTGCCTCTGAGGCTGCAGACATCAATCCGCCCGATACTATACTACTTTTTTTTATTAGTTGATTTGTTTTATCTGGTACCTCCTATAAAAAAATAAAAAAAAAACAATTGTTTGGTTTAACAAGTTATATATATTTGTATTCAAATGACAGTAACTGAAGCAGTGAAACATTAAATTGAAAGAATAAAATAGATAAGACACATTTTTTGTCATTATTATTAATTGAGGTATCACCTTAAAGGGGCAGTATACACACATGTTCATATAACTGCATGTAATAGACACTACTATAAAGAATAATATGCACAGATACTGATATAAAAATCCAATATAAAACCGTTTAAAAACTTACTTAGAAGCTTCCAGTTTAGCTCTCTTTAAAAGGTTACTGGAACATCCACTGCAAGTGGGAAATAACAGACACTCCCCCCTCCCTCTTCCTTTGTATATGAAAAGACCCTTTACACAACAGAAGCAAGCTGGAGTAGGTATACATCGGTATTCTCCTAAAACTTTGGGGCTTGGATAGGAGTCTGAAATCAGAGCAATGTTATTTAAAAATAAGCAAAACTATCCATTTAAAAAACCCAAAAAAAACTGTATGGACTATATAAATGTTGCATCTACAAGACATTTATGCAAAGAAAAATCTAGTGTATAATGTCCCTTTAAATGATGAGAGTTTTTTCTTAGAGAGAAACCCTAGATTTGCAAAGTACAGGAGTGTCAGAATGGATTAGCAAATCTGCAACAATAAAAAATGCTTTCTTTTTATTTATTTTTTTATAATTTTTCTCCCCTCTGATCCTCCATCTTCCACTGTGATCCGTCAATCACAATGCTGTTTACATGGATGGGTGTGAGTGTGTCCAAGTGTAGTTGGTGGTTAGACTGAGACTGTGCATGATATAAGCATTGCACTTCTCTACACTCCCCTACTAAGGAACCGGGGGCGGGGGAATACCTTCTTAAAATATATTAGTATTTAAAAGTAACATGACATATAGAAAGCCCTGGGTGCTCATCAGCACTCACAGACAGCTGTAAAGTTTTCAAGAAATTAAGGAAGTTAACTCCAAACAAGCCAGGGTGCCAAAACAAATTTATTAACACAACACATAAAAAGTTTGGCACTCTCTTGCAAGCGCATAGCTAGATTAAAAGCAAAATGGAAGGATTATTTACATTAATTTGGCCAATGGTGATAGGCCCTATACCGCTCAAGGTCTCTACCTCGCTGGGTCCCTAATCTACAGCCACACAATGCATGCCTTTAACCAAACACACTGAGATACAAACAAGGGTGAAACAGGCCTTTTTCCCTAGACACATGCAAAACATGGAAATAAACTGCACTCTCAAACTGGGCTAGTTACACATCCTATGATTCTGCAAAATACACAGCCGTTGGTACTCACTGGCACTCACAGACAGCTGCACAGCTTTTCAGCTTTTCATAGAAAGTCTGGCACTCTCTTGCAAGCACACAGTTATATTAAAATCTTTTAATTTAGATGTGTGCTTGCAAGAGGGTGCCAGGACTTTCTATGTATTGTGTATAATTTTCCTTATGGGCTTTGCACATAGACTTGTCTGGGGTTAACTGGCTAAGTCCCCAAAAGCTGTGCAGCTGTTTGTGAGCGCCGGTGAGCACCCAGGGCTGTGAGATTTGCAGGATCATAGGATGTGTACCCAGTAGGGTTTGAGAGTGCAGTCCCATTTCAGTATTTAGTATTTCATAGTAAATATCCACATTCAAAAATTGTAAACATGTTTTGGACCTTTCCCCCCCCCCTGGTTTTTTTTTCCGATATGCATTAGTTCTGTAGGTAAGGTTGTGATATTCTTGTGGTCCTCTGTTTAACTTTCTGTCAGCCAGTACCAGTTCAACAAATGCTAGGATTGCTAGAGAAGCTTCAAAACAAAATGGTTAATTTAGTTTTTTTAGAATAAAGGCACATGTGTGCTCTCTTTTTGTATTTGCAGTCTTTTAATGCTGATCAAAACTTTTAAACACGCATGAGTTGACCACAGTCCTTTAGAAAAACATATTGAATTATCTTTTACAAAAATCCCCATAGACTTTAATGGTGAATTTTGAATACAAATCATTAGATAAACTTACTACAGGATTTTGATCACCCCCTCATTTAGTAAAGAGCAAGCATGTGATATCATGCACTTACATTTGAATAAAAAAGATTAAAGAAAAAATTAAGATAACCCTTTACTGGAACTAAGGGGCATAGCCTAAACCCTGAAAAACAGCCACAGACCATTGTCCCTCTTCCACCAAACTACTTCTGGTATCTGCAACACATGATTCTTCCATCGGTCTGCTGGATAGTGAAGAGTAATTCATTATTACAAAAAGTAGTACATTTCCACTGCTCCTGAGTCCAATGGTGGTAGGCTTTAGACCACTCTTGTTATGTTGATGTAAGGCTTGGGTACAGCTTCTCAGCCATGGAAACATATTTTATGAAGTTTCACCACACAGCTGATGTTGCTTCTATCTAGAGGCAGTTAAGAACTCTGTAGTGAGTGATGCAACATATCATTTTTAGTGTGCTACGCACTTCAGCACTCAACTGCCCCCACTCTGTGAGTTTGTGTGGTCTAAAACCTAATAGGGAAAGAGAGATGAAATATCCCACAGCATACAAAATGGAAATAGGTAAAAGTGTGAGTACCTGTAAAGACGCAAACCTACACAAACACTTGTTAGGTATCCCGGTCTTAATGTAGCCTACTCACCCCTGGGAAGTCCAGAGTCTCAACGCATCATATCAGGATAACAAACAGGTTGTCACTTCTATCATGTAGCTCTAGTAAGCCGTCAGAGGAAGCATCCTCTGACGGCTATCCAGTGATCTGTATGCCTTACTGGGCTGAGCACTTACTCAGCACAAAAATCCACTTCCGCCCTAGGATTAGAGCCCTCTGGGGCCCATTTATCAAGCTCCGAACAGAGCTTGTGGGCCCGTGTTTCTGGTGAGTCTTCCAGACCGCTGCTTCATAACCCTGTCCACCTGCTCTGATGAGGCGGACAGGAATCGTCGGAAATCAACCCGATCGAGTGCAATCGGGTTGATTGACACCTCCCTGCTGGTGGCCGATTGGCCGCGAGTCAGCAGGGGGCGGGCGTTGCACCAGCTTGTGAGCTGCTGGTGCAATGTTAAATGCGGAGAGCGTATTGCTCTCCGCATTCAGCGAGGTCTTGCGGACCTGATCCGCATGTCGGATCAGGTCCGCAAGACCTTTGATAAATAGGCCCCTCTGTCTGAGATCCAGTATATGGCACTAAGCTGTAAGGAGATGACGTCAAGGTAGGCGTGTCAGCATGTGGAGAGGGGTGGTGGCTTTCTTCGCCAGTTCAGGTACTCACAGCAAGAGTTATAAAGCAGGAACCGAGTAGCTGGTGGTAATCACAGAGAAAAATATGAAGAAGCGGTCTTGCTTGAAATAAAAGTTCCTTTATTAAGCATAAAAAATGTTTTAAAAAAAACATGCAGGTTCAGAGTGCAAAACGAGGGTGAAAGCACTAGACGGTTGACATGTTTCGGTAGTGGGCCGTAATCATAACCTGTAGTGCTTCACCTTACAAGTGAATATAAGGGATAAGA
The DNA here is from genome assembly GCF_027579735.1 of Bombina bombina. NCBI lineage: Eukaryota > Metazoa > Chordata > Amphibia > Anura > Bombinatoridae > Bombina > Bombina bombina. The sequence goes on from NC_069504.1 coordinate 1,040,036,656, forward strand.
CTCATTCTAATTGGTTAAAACTAATTGATTAAAACACCCTCAGGTGTTGTGCAGTGAAATAAATTAACCCTAAATGCTGCATGAGCAAATGAAAGGACTGGTAAATACATACATAAAACACGTAACAGGAGCACAAAAGCTATAATACAATATTTAATGTAGTAATGCATAGTATATGTTAATAACAAAGATTGGATTACACACACCGTCATGAATATGAAGAATAAATAGATAGACAGTGCACAGTGTGGCATATATATATATATATATATATATATATATATATATATATATATATATACTAAAACAATAAATAAATAAGAGGGATGTAATGCTGGAAATGAAAATAAGATAAACAAGAGAAAAGACAGAAGGCACTAGATATCATACTGTCCATCACTGAAGTAGTAAGGAACAATAGGGGCACAATAATCTAATCATAATGGATATATGTACATAACTTAGTTTAATGATATAAATTGATATAAATTGTAAGGTGAAGCACTACAGGTTATGATTACGGCCCACTGCAGAAACATGTCAACCGTCTAGTGCTTTCACCCTCGTTTTGCACTCTGAACCTCTTTTTAAAAACATTTTTGATGCTTAATAAAGGAACATTTATTTCAAGCAAGACCGCTTCTTCATATTTTGCTCTAAAACTAAATAGCACTTACAGTTTACCAGGGCAGATCTAGCAGGGCATAAATTTCACAAACTGACATGGCAAAGGTGGCATTCAATGGCAATGCCATATTAAAAGTCATTGAACCCCTCAGTACGACCCATTGTACTGCCAATGTTTGTCAACTGAGATTTCATAGCTATGTGCTGGATTATATGCCCCTCTTAGCAATGGGTGTGGCAGAAACACTTGAAATCAATAATTAGTAGGGGTGTCCACATACTTTTGGCAATATTGTGTATGTTTATAAGTAATTTATATAATACTTCATAAAATGTGATAGATATTATGTGAGTCATTAAAATGTGCCAGCATGTTTTTCAAAGCAAGTGCATTTTAGCAGGTTAAGAGTAATATCATACGGAAGGATCACTTGTTATCCAAATATGAGCCAGGTCAAGGAAGGAAGGCAAGGAAGACTACAAGGACCATACAGCCAGATTACGAGTTTTGAGCGCTATAGGGAAATTAACGACCACCACAAAAGCTGCGGTATTTAACCTCCCTATAGCGCTGCTATTACAAGTTTACAAAAAGCAGGCTTGGCTTGCTCAGCTGATATGGTGGCGTTGAGCTCCATGCTTCAGCCAAATAGAAGCGCTGCTTTGACATGCTTGTGCATGATTTCCCCTTAGACATCAAAGGGGAGAGCCAGCAAAAAAAAAGCCTAACACCTGCGATCAAGGAAACAAAAGCTCCGTAACGCAGCCCCATTGATGTCTATGGGGAAAGAAAAAGTTATGTTTAAACCTAACACCCTAACATAAAAAACCACGTCTAAACACCCCTAATCTGCTGCCTCTAACATCGCCTCCCACTTACATAAAACTATTAACCCCTAATCTGCCGCTACGGATATCGCCGCCACCTAAATACACTAATTAACCCCTAATCTGCCACCCTTAACATTGCCGCCACCTATATTACAGTTATTAACCCCTAATCTGCCACCCCCAATGTCGCCGCCACTATACTAAAGCTATTAACCCCTAAACCTCTGGCCTCCAACATCACTAACACTAAATAAATATATTAGCCCCTAAACCGAACCCTAACCCTAACGTAACCCTAACCCTAAGCATAACCCTAACCCTAATCTAACCCTAACCCTAAGCATAACCCTAACCCTAATGTAACCCTAACCCTAACACCCCCTAACTTAAATATAATTAGAATCCATGTAAATAAAACTTTAAATTATTAACTAAATAATACCTATTTAAAACTAAATACAAACTTACCTGTAAAATAAACCTAAGCTAGCTACAAAAAAACTAATAGTTATTTTGTAGCTAGCTTAGGTTTTATTTTTATTTCACAGGCAAGTGTATTAAATTATTAACTATTTAATAACTACCTAGCTGAAATAAATACAAAGTTACCTGTAAAATAAAACCTAACCTGCCTTACACTAAAAGCTAACATTACAATAAAATAAATTTAATTAAATTAATTAAATACAATTATCTAAATTACAAACAAAATAAAAACTAAATTACACAAAATAAAAAACAAATTATCAAAAATAAAAATGAATTACTCCTAATCTAATAGTCCTATCAAAATAAAAAAGCCCCCCCAAAATAAAAAAACCCTAGCCTACACTAAACTGCCAATGGCCCTTAAAAGGGCCTTTTGCGGGGCATTGCCCCAAATAAATCAGCTCTTTTACCTGTAAAAGAAAATACAAACAACCCCCCAAGAGTAAAACCCACCACCCACACAACCAAACCCCCCAAATAAAAATCTATCTAAATAAACCTAAGCTAACCATTGCCCTGAAAAGGACATTTGGATGGGCATTGCCCTTAAAAGGGCATTTAGCTCTTTTACTGCCCAAACCCTAATCTAAAAATAAAACCCACCCAATAAACCCTTAAAAAACCTAACACTAACCCGACGATCCACTTACAGTTTTTGAAGACCGGACATCCATCCTCATCCAGGCGCAATAAGTCTTCATCCAAGTGGGCCGAAGTCCTCATCGAAGCCGGCAAGACGTCTTCATCCAGACAGCATCTTGTACCTTCATCCATCCGGCGCAGAGCGGGTCCATCTTCAAGACATTCGGCGCGGAGCATCCTCTTCTTCCGATGGTCAACATAGAATAAAGTTTCCCTTTAAGGTATGTCATCCAAGAGGGCATCCCTCACATTCCGATTGGCTGATAGAATTCTATCAGCCAATAGGAATTAAGGGGGAAAAATCCTATTGGCTGTTGCAGTCAGCCAATAGGATTGAGCTTTCATCCTATTGGCTGATTAGAATAGCCAATAGAATGCAAGCTTAATCCTATTGGCTGATTGGATTAGCCAATAGGATGAACGCTCAATCCTATTGGCTGATTGCAACAGCTAATAGGATTTTTTTCCCCTTTAATTCCTATTGGCTGATAGAATTCTATCAGCCAATCCGAATGTAAGGGACGCCATTTTGGATGATGTACCTTAAAGGGAAACTTCATTCTACGTTGACCATCGGAAGAAGAGGATGCTTCGCACCGCGCCGGATGGATGAAGATACAAGATGCTGTCTGGATGAAGACTTCTGCCCGCTTGGATGAAGACTTCTGCTGGCTTTGATGAGGACTTCTGCCCGCTTGGATGAAGACTTTTGCCGCCTGGATGAGGATGGATGTCCGGTCTTCGAAAACTGTAAGTGGATCGTCGGGGGGGTTAGTGTTAGTTTTTTTTTAAGGGTTTATTGGGTGAGTTTTATTTTTAGCTTAGGGTTTGGGCAATGTAAAAGAGCTAAATGCCCTTTGAAGGGCAATGCCCATCCAAATGCCCTTTTCAGGGCAATGGTTATCTTAGGTTTATTTAGATAGGTTTTTATTTGGGAAGTTTGGTTGGGTGGGTGGTGGGTTTTACTGTTGGGGGGTTGTTTGTATTTTTTATTTACAGGTAAAAGAGCTGATTTCTTTGGGGCATTGGCCCGCAAAAAGCCCTTTTAAGGGCCATTGGCAGTTTAGTGTAGGCTAGGGTTTTTTTCATTTTGGGTGGGCTTTTTTATTTTGATAGGGCTATTAGATTAGGAGTAGCTCATTTTTATTTTTGATAATTTCGTTTTTTATTTTGTGTAATTTAGTGTTTATTTGTTTTGGTAATTTAGATAATTGTATTTGATTAATTTAATTTATTTTATTTTATTGTTATGTTTTAGTGTTAGGTTTTAGTGTGAGGCAGGTAAGGTTTTATCTTACAGGTAAATTAGTATTTATTTTAACTAGGTAGCTAGTAAATAGTTAATAACTATTTACTAACTAGTCTACCTAGTTAAAATAAATACAAACTTACTTGTGAAATAAAAATAAACCCTAAGATAGCTACAATATTATAACTATTAGTTATTTTGTAACTAGCTTAGGTTTTATTTTATAGGTAAGTATTTATTTTTAAATAGGAATTATTTAGGTAATAATGGTAAGTTTTATTTAGATTTATTTTAATTATATTAAAGTTAGGGGTGTTAGGCTTAGGGTTACATTAGGGTTATGCTTAGGGTTACGTTAGGGTTAGGCTTACGGGCGCGGCCAGCTTCAAAAACGTTCTCGTGCACGATATCCCCATAGGAAACAATGGGGCAGTTTGAGCTGAAAAAAATCTAACACCTGCAAAAAAGCAGCGTTCAGCTCCTAACGCAGCCCCATTGTTTCCTATGGGGAAACACTTCCAAAGTCTGCACCTAACACTCTAACATGTACCCCGAGTCTAAACACCCCTAACCTTACACTTATTAACCCCTAATCTGCCGCCCCCGCTATCGCTGACACCTGCATATTTTTTTAACCCCTAATCTGCCGCTCCGTACACCGCCGCAACCTACGTTATCCATATGAACCCCTAATCTGCTGCCCCTAACCCCCGCCGACCCCTATATTATATTTATTAACCCCTAATCTGCCGCCCCCAACGTCGCCTCCACCTACCTACAATTATTAACCCCTAATCTGCCAACCGGACCACACTGCTACTATAATAAATGTATTAACCCCTAAAGCTAAGTCTAACCCTAACACTAACACCCCCCTAACTTAAATATAATTTAAATCTAACAAAATAAATTAACTCTTATTAAATAAATTATTCCTATTTAAAGCTAAATACTTACCTGTAAAATAAACCCTAATATAGCTACAATATAAATTATAATTATATCAGCCAATCAGAATCAAGTTCAATCCGATTGGCTGATCCGATCAGTCAATCAGATTGAGCTCGCATTCTATTGGCTGATCGGAACAGCCAATAGAATGCGAGCTCAATCTGATTGGCTGATTGATCAGCCAATCGGATTGAACTTGAATCTGATTGGCTGATGGAATTGTAACTTAGGTTAGGATTTATTTTACAGGTAATTTTGTAATTATTTTAACTAGGTAACGATTAAATAGTTATTAACTATTTAATAGCTATTGTACCTGGTTAAAATAATTACAAAGTTGCCTGTAAAATAATATTAATCCTAAAATAGCTACAATATAATTATAATTTATATTGTAGCTATATTAGGGTTTATTTTACAGGTAAGTATTTAGCTTTAAATAGGAATAATTTATTTAATAAGAGTTAATTTATTTCGTTAGATTTAAATTATATTTAAGTTAGGGGGGTGTTAGTGTTAGGGTTAGACTTAGCTTTAGGGGTTAATACATTTATTATAGTAGCGGCAAGGTCCGGTCGGAAGATTAGGGGTTAATAATTGTAGGTAGGTGGAGGCGACGTTGGGGGCGGCAGATTAGGGGTTAATAAATATAATATAGGGGTCGGCTGTGTTAGGGGCAGCAGATTAGGGGTACATAGGTATAATGTAGGTTGCGGCGGTGTACGGAGCGGCAGATTAGGGGTTAAAAAAAATATGCAGGTGTCAGCGATAGCGGGGGCGGCAGATTAGGGGTTAATAAATATAATATAGGGGTCGGCGGTGTTAGGGGCAGCAGATTAGGGGTACATAAGTATAACGTAGGTGGCGGCGGCGTAGCGGTCGGCAGATTAGGGTTAAAATTTTTTAATAGAGTGGCGGCGATGTGGGGGGGCCTCGGTTTAGGGGTATATAGGTAGTTTATGGGTGTTAGTGTACTTTAGAGCACAGTAGTTAAGAGCTTTATGAACTGGCGTTAGCCCATAAAGCTATTAACTCCTGTTTTTTTTCTGCGGCTGGAGTTTTGTCGTTAGAGTTCTAACGCTCACTTCAGCCACGACTCTAAATACCAGCGTTAGAAAGAATTGAAAAGATAGGATACGCAATTGACGTAAGGGGATCTGCGGTATGGAAAGTCGCGGCTGCAAAGTGAGCGTTAGACCCTTTCCTGACTGACTCTAAATACCAGCGGTAGCCCAAAACCAGCGTTAGGAGCCTTTAACGCTGGTTTTGACGGCTAACGCCAAACTCTAAATCTAGCCGAGTGTTTGCAATGCGGGAGGGCAGCGGTTTAGGGGTAAATAATTTTATTATAGTGGCGACGATGTCGGGAAGCGGCGGAATAGGGGGTTAATATTTTTTTAAAGTGGCAGCGATATCGGGAGCAGCAGATTAGGGGTTAATACATTTATTATAGTGTTTACAATGCGGGAGGGCCTCGGTTTAGGGGTAAATATGTAGTTTATGGGTGTTAGTGCACTTTGTGACAGTTTAGTTAGTTTTATGTTACAGCTTTGTACCATAAAACTCATAACTACTGACTTTAGATGGCGGTATGGATCTTGTCATTTTAGGCTGTACCGCTCACTTTTTGGCCTCACCGCAAAACTCGTAATACCGGCGCTATGGGAGTCCCATTGAAAAAGGACTTTTCTTAAAATGCGGTACTGATGTTGCATGACTGCCAAAAAGGTGTGCGGTACACTTATATCGACAAGACTTGTAATAGCGGCGTTAGTGAAAAAGCATCGTTATGAAGCATAACAATGCTTTTTCACTCATAACGCAAAACTCGTAATCTAGCTGATTGTTATTGCTGATAATAAGAGACTGAAGGCAGGGGACACTAAAACCTGGATTATGGTAGTACTTTTTAGGTTATTTAGTTTTTTCTTTAAAACTATTGGAGTTGTTTCGGGGCCATGGAGTCCTTTGCTATAGGAGGTTCTTCATGTTTTAGGAGGTATTAAAATTGGTGTTATGTAGAAGAGTCCCTTGATATTTAAGGATATTTGATTGGACAATTTCTGTAGGGCCATTTCTTGGGTAATGGGGACTTTGCAATGGGTGGAGGTTGTGGTTCAATACGCTGGGGACAGAGCTATGTAGAGTGGATCTCAGTTATTGGAAGCACAACAGTGGGACTTGTGTTTGTTGTTGGAGATACGTCTGGATTAATTACCATTGGTCTCAGTTTTACTTTATTGTTATGAGGAGGTTGAGGGAATCACAGGAACCACATAGCACAGGCCCCAATATGTTATAGGTTTTAGTGTAAACTAAAAATGGCAAATTATTTTTGATTCATCCTATGCCCTATGGCAGGTGCGACTAAGGAAGGGGTATTTGCAAGCATTCTAACAGCTCACAAATATTAGTGATTTACATGATATACGATTGCTATTATTTTTGTCATCTGCTGTTGAAAGGAATAGCTGTTGTCACTTGGAAGCTGCTACAATGTAAATATTGTATAAAGTTTAATCTTAATCTTATTATTAGCCCCTTTACACACAAAATAATCAATAAATTGTGCACAAAATCTTCATGCACAGAAGATTTAGCCAATTGCTATGTCATCTTGCAATGTTGAATGCTTTCCACGAGTTTACTACCAAAATACAGTAAATTATAGGAGTAGATAAAACCTTCCATTTGCAGATTTTTTTGTTACATAAATGTAATATCCCTAAATCCTGGAGTACTCTTTTTTTTTAAAATCATCAATGTAACAATTATTTGAAATAGTATTGTATTCACCAGCTGGTTAAATATACCATTCTATTAGTCTCTATATTAACCATATATAATATAATTATTTTTTACTAAATATTTCTTATATTTTAAAGACAATCCATTCATTGGCACCTTCTGATACTACGAATTTCAAACCAATATCAGTGGCGAACATTGTCAGAATAGTTTTGGTGGTTTTTCTCTTGCCCTTGATAGTTTTTGTCTACAAATGTAAGTATCTACAGAACTAGTTTTGTTTCTTACAGAGTCATATGATATATATTTTAAAACATGAAATTCAATGTTTCTTTCTATTTTTCATATATTTTTTAAACAGGTACCCTGAAGAGTGTGCAGGAAATTAATTTGCCATAACTGCCACTGTTTATTTTCCTGATCTGCTTGTTGTAATGGATTTTTCACAAGTTTGCTGAACATAGAAGCGTAGATTTTGATAACATAGTATCATAGTAGATGAGGTTGAAAGAAGACGGAAAGAAAATGGAAAGAAGACGGAAGTCCAGCGAATTCAACCTACACAGAGCCTTACTTCATTTACAATAAAGAAGCTGCCAATTTGACATTAATAGAATTAGAAAGCTGACCCACTTAACACAAGCAATCATATCCCTGAATTCTGTATCTAAGCTATTTTTAAATGTATCTAAGTTATTTGTAGTCGCTGCCTCCTTGGTCAATGAGTTCCACAATTTGATTGGTCTCACAGTGAAAAAACATTTATGTTACTGGAGATTAAATCTATGTTCCTTTAGCCTTAAAGTATGACCTCCTATCACAAACAATTGCCTTGGAGAAAACAGCGCAACTTCCAACTCTGTACATGGGCCTTGAATATATATATGTAAAGTAATCATATCACTTCTCAAGCGCCTTTTTCTAGAGTTAACAGACTGAATTTTGCTTAATGTTCCTCATAGCAAAAATCCTCTATTCCCCTTATTAGTTTTGTAGCCCTTCTCTGAAATTTTTCTTATCCTGCAATATCCTTTTTATTTCAAATTGGTCCCCAAAATCTCCCTCCATATTTAAAGTGTGGTCTTACCATGGAGTTATATAGTGACAGCATTGTGCTTTCTTCTTTTTTCAATACATACTAATATCTATTTGCTTTAGTAGCTGCTGCCTTGCATTGCACGCTTAGCTTGTTATCTGTAAGTACACCTGGATCCTTTTCCTTCTTTGTTTTGCTAAGTCTAGTCCAATTTAAACAATAGGCAGCCTGCATATTTTTACTTCCAAAATGTAGAATCTTACATTTATCAATATTAAATCTCATTTGCCATTTACCAGCCCATTCTTCTAATATTTGTAAATCCACTAGCAAAGCAATTACATCCTGCACTGACCTAATCACCTCACACAACTTTTTAATCATCTGCAAAAATTTAGATGTTGCAATTTAATTCTGCCTGCAAGTAATTTATTAAAAAAAAATTAAAAAGACAGGGCCCATAACTAATCTTTGGGGGACCCCACTAATTACTTTTGTCTAATCTGAGTATGATCCAATCTGTCTTTTTTCAGTTTTTTTTTAACCCATGAGCTAACAATATCAGCTATTCACAGTCCCTTATTTCTGTACAATAAGTATATCACATCAGCTGATTCATCTTTATCTATATTTTATATGATAAGAACCAAAAGGTCCATTAAGTTGCCCATATTTCTCTCTAAATCAATATGCCCACACAGCTCCAAACTAGTTTAACTATTGGGACTAGCCGGTAACGTTATTTTCAAGTAATTGGAAAATATATTACTTCTTTCCACATCCTCACAGAGATCAGTGTTAGCTCAGTATTACAGTAAATAATTCATGGAGACTAGAGAGGATATTGTATTAGACAGTCACGGTGCCAGTTTTGTAAGTTTCTCCCATCTGAACAGAGTGGTTTTTGTTAATGTGTTGGGCTGGCATTTGGCAAGAACCTGTCCTGTGCATATCTATTATTTTTATTTGGCAACAGAGTCAGCTGCCAAATTAAAATAGATATGCTCAGGACAGGTACTTGCCAATGAAATGCCAACACATTAACAAAAACCACTGTTCAGATGGGAAAAACATACAAAACTGGCACTGTGACTGTCTAATACAAAATCTGAGTTTGGGTATCCATTCCTCAATTGTCTCTCATATTTCCAACTTAAAGGTACAGTAAATGTTTATTTCTATACACCTAGATCACGAGTTGTGCGTTACGCTTAAAAAGCAGCGTTAGCCGGTCCTAATACTGCTTTTTAACGCCCGCTGGTATTACGAGTCTTGCAGGTACAGGTGTACCGCTCACTTTTTTGGCCAGACTTGGAAATACCGCAAATCCACTTACGTAAATTGCGTATCCTCTTTTTTCAATGTGACTTGTATAGCGCCGGTATTACGAGTCTGACAAAAAGTGAGCGGTACACCCTCTCCTGTCAAGACTGGTACCGCATTTTAAAGTCAGTAGTTAAGAGTTTTATGGTACAACGCTGTAGCATAAAACTCTTAACTAAAGTGCTAAAAAGTACACTAACACCCATAAACTACATATTAACCCCTAAACCGAGTCCCTCCCGCATCGCAAACACCAAAATTATATTTTTAACCCCTAATCTGCCGAACCGGACATCGCCGCCACTATAATAAATATATTAACCCCTAAACCGCCACTCTCCCGCCTCGCAAACATTAGTTAAATATTATTAACCCCTAATCTGCCATCCCTAACATTGCCGACACCTACCTTCATTTATTAACCCCTAATCTGCCGCCCTCAATGTCACCACCACTATACTAAATGTATTAACCCCTAAATCTAAGTCTAACCCTAACTCCCCTAACTTAAATATAATTAAAAGAAATCTAAATAAAAATTACTATAATTAACTAAATAATTCCTATTTAAAACTAAATACTCACCTGTAAAATAAACCCTAAGATAGCTACAATATAAGTAATAGTTACTATGGCCTCTAGTTATCATGGTCTGGCAGACCTGATCCGACAGCGCGGATCAGGTCCGCCAGACCTCGCTGAATACGGCGAGCAATACGCTCGCCGTATTCAGCATTGCACCAGCAGCTCACAAGATTTGCTGGTGCAACGCCGCCCCCTGCAGACTCGCGGTCAATGGGCCGCTAGCAGGGGGTGTCAATCAACCCAATCGTACTTGATCGGGTTGATTTCCGGCGATGTCTGTCCGCCTGCTCAGAGCAGGCGGACAGGTTATGGAGCAGCGGTCTTTGTGACCGCAGCTTCATAACTGCTGAAACACGGGGCATCAAGCTCCATACGGAGCTTGATAAATATGCCCCATTGTATCTATCTTAGGGTTTATTTTTATTTTACAGGCTAGTTTGTATTTATTTTAACTAGGTAGAATAGTTACTAAATAGTTATTAGCTATTTAATAAACTACCTAGCTAAAATAAATACAAATTGACTTACACTAACACCTAACACTACACTATTATTAAATTAATTCCCTAATTAAATACAATTAAATACAATTAAATATAATTAGCTAAAGTACAAAAACAAACAAACACTAAATTAAAGAAAATAATAAACAAATTACAAGATTTTTAAACTAATTACACCTAATCTAATCCCCCGTAACAAAATAAAAAAGCCCCCCCAAAATAAAAAAGCCCTACACTACACTAAATTACAAATAGCCCTTAAAAGGGCCTTTTGCGGGGCATTTCCCCAAAGTAATCAGCTCTTTTACCTGTAAAAAAAACTACTAACCCCTTGAAGATCACCATACCGGGAGAAGTCTTCATCCAACCGGTCCGAAGTCCTCAACGAAGCCGGGAGAAGTCTTCATCCAAGCCGGGCGAAGTGGTCAACCAGACGGGCAGAAGTCTTCATCCAGATGGCATCTTCTATCTTCATCCATCCGGCGCAGAGCGGGTCCATCTTCAAGACATCCGATGCGGAGCATCCTCTTCATCTGACGGCTAAGACTGAATAAAGGTTCCTTTAAATGATGTTATCCAAGATGGCGTCTCTTCAATTCCGATTGGCTGATAGAATTCTATCAGCCAATCGGAATTAAGGTAGAAAAAATCCAATTCCAATCAGCCAATAGAATGCCAGCTCAATCCTATTGGCTGATTGCATCAGCCAATAGGATTTTTTCTACCTTAATTCCGATTGGCTGATAGAATTCTATCAGCCAATCTGAATTGAAGGGACACCATCTTGGATGACGTCATTTAAAGGAACCTTCATTCAGTGTTAGCCGTCAGATGAAGAGGATTCTCCGCGCCGGATGTCTTGAAGATGGACCCGCTTCGCACCGGATGGATGAAGATAGAAGATGCCGTCTGGATGAAGACTTCTGCCCTTCTGGAGGACCACTTCACCCGGCTTGGATGAAGACTTCTCCCGGCTTCGTTGAGGACTTCGGACCGATTGGATGAAGACTTCTCCCGGTAAGGTGATCTTCAAGGGGTTAGTGTTATGTTTTTTTAAGGGGGTATTGGGTGGGTTTTAGAGTAGGGTTGGTTGTGTGGGTGGTGAGTTTAATGTTGCGGGGGATTTGTATTTTTTTTTACAGGTAAACAAGATGATTACTTTGTGGCAATGCCCTTGTAAGGGCTATTTGTAATTTAGCGTAGGGTAGGGCTTTTTTTTATTTTGGGTGGGATTTTTATTTTGTTAGGGCGATTAGATTAGGTGTAATTAGTTTAAAAATCTTGTAATTTGTTTATTATTTTCTGTAATTTAGTGTTGTTTTTTTGTACTTTAGCTATTTTTTATTTAATTGTATTTAATTGTATTTAATTTAGGGAATTAATTTAATTATAGTGTAGTGTTAGGTGTTAGTGTAACTAAGGTTAGGTTTTATTTTACAGGTCAATTTGTCTTTATTTTAGCTAGGTAGTTTATTAAATAGTTAAAAACTATTTAGTAACTATTCTACCTAGTTAAAATAAATACAAACTTAGTTGCCTGTAAAATAAAAATAAACCCTAAGATAGATACAATGTAACTATTAGTTATATTGTAGCTAGTTTAGGGTTTATTTTATAGGTAAGTATTTAGTTTAAAATAGGAATAATTTAGTTAATGATAGGAATTTTATTTAGATTTATTTAAATTATATTTAAGTTGGGGGGGGTTAGGGTTATACTTAGGTTTAGGGGTTAATAAATTTAAAATAGTGGCGGCGATGTCGGGGGCGGCAGATTAGGGGTTAATAATATAATGTAGGTGTCAACGATGTTGTGGGCAGCAGATTAGGGGTTCATAAGTATAATGTAGGTGGCGGCCGTGTCCAGAGAGGGCAGATTATGGGTTAATAAGTATAATGTAGGTGGCGGCGATGTCGGGGGTGACAGATTAGGGGTTAATAAGTGTAAGATTAGGGGTGTTTAGACTCGGGGTTCATGTTAGGGTGTTAGGTGTATACATAACTTTTATTTCCACATAGGAATCAATGGGGCTGCGTTAGGAGCTAAACGCTGCTTTTTTGCAGGTGTTAGACTTTTTTTCAGCCGGCTCTCCCCGTTGATTCCTATGGGGAAATCGTGCACGAGCACGTTACACCAGCTCACCGCTAACGTAAGCAGCGCTGGTATTGGAGTGAGATGTGGAGCAAAATTTTGCTCAACGCTCACTTTTTGTCTGTTAACGCCGGGTTTGTAAAAACTAATACCAGCGTTGTCTGTAAGTGAAGGGTGAGCATAAACTGCTCATTAGCACCACATAGCCTCTAACGCCAAACTCGTAATCTAGCCAATAGTCTTTATTTTCTGTACTACTGTCTGTATTCCAAGCCAAAATATCACACGACACACTGACAGCATGAGAGTAAGAGGACTCTCAGTTCTTGTCTTAACGTTTCTGTACTAGCTGTTCACCATGCAAGTCCTGGTGAATATTTCCTAAAAAAAAGTCACAATACCCTGACCAAAAAATATTGTGGCCAAAAAACAGCCTAAAACCTTACATTATTCTTTTCAGCATATATTTTGATATTTCTTGACAAGTACATTTGATGATTTATATTACCCATTCAGAATGGGAGTGCAGGGATTGATTGAATTATTTTAAATATATATTTATGTGTTAATATATGTATATACACATAGTAACACATAAACATATATGTATATACGCATAGTAACACATAAACATATATGTATATACACATAGTTACAAATAAACATATATGTATATACGCATAGTAACACATAAACATATATGTATATACGCATAGTAACACATAAACATATATGTATATACACATAGTTACACATAAACATATATGTATATACGCATAGTAACACATAAACATATATGTATATACACATAGTAACACATAAACATATATGTATATACACATAGTTACACATAAACATATATGTATATAACATAGTTACACATAAACATATATGTATATACACATAGTTACACATAAACATATATGTATATACGCATAGTAACACATAAACATATATGTATATAACATAGTTACACATAAACATATATGTATATACACATAGTTACACATAAACATATATGTATATACACATAGTTACACATAAACATATATGTATATACACATAGTTACACATAAACATATATGTATATAACATAGTTACACATAAACATATATGTATATACACATAGTTACACATAAACATATATGTATATACACATAGTAACACATAAACATATATGTATATAACATAGTTACACATAAACATATATGTATATACGCATAGTAACATATAAACATATAGGTATATACACATAGTAACACATAAACATATATGTATATAAACATAGTTACACATAAACATATATGTATATACACATAGTAACACATAAACATATATGTATATAACATAGTAACACATAAACATATATGTATATAACATAGTTACACATAAACATATATGTATATACACATAGTAACACATAAACATATATGTATATACACATAGTAACACATAAACATATATGTATATAACATAGTTACACATAAACATATATGTATATACGCATAGTAACACATAAACATATATGTATATAACATAGTTACACATAAACATATATGTATATACGCATAGTAACACATAAACATATATGTATATAACATAGTTACACATAAACATATATGTATATAAGCATATACATACAGTAACTCACGTGTGTATCCAGGATTAGCAACTTCCTCAATAGTTACACAAGCAGGCAACACAGGCACAAATTCTGCTTAAAAAGCTTTTATTACCAAGAATAGTGTTGGCCCAAAGCCATGACGTTTCAGCTCCCGGTGGAGCCTTTATCAAATGGAGGCCAGAAGTGACATGGTAATAACATAATTTATGTAAGAACTTACCTGATAAATTAATTTCTTTCATAGTGGCAAGAGTCCATGAGCTAGTGACGTATGGGATATACATACCTACCAGGAGGGGGCAAAGTTTCCCAAACCTCAAAATGCCTATAAATACACCTCCCACCTCACTCATACATTAGTTTAATGTGTAGCCAAGAAGTGAGGTGTAAAAAGAGTAAAAAGCATACAAAAAGAGGAATTGGAAAAAATAAAGTGCTTTATACAAATAATCATAACCACAAAAAATAGGGTGGATCTCATGGACTCTTGCCACTATGAAAGAAATGAATTTATCAGGTACGTTCTTACATAAATTATGTTTTCTTTTGTAAGGAAAGTGGTTGCAGTAATTGCTCATATAACACTTGCTTAAACTTGTGAGACTTTGCCTTTAAGAGAGTGTGAGCATAAGACACTTGCACTAACTGGTGTGACTTTGCCTTTAAGAGAGTGTGCCTTTAACAGAGTAAAAGACATTAATTGCTTCAAGTAGATGACACTGAATTTTGCTAAGTCATGCTACAAGTGGTAAACAACCGATGGATGCTGATGATAAGAAGTCAAAACCCAGACAGAACAAGGGTGTAACCTTGGCAGGGGTCACTTACTGACATTAAGGAACACATTGGTATAGGGGCTAATTCCATGGTAATATTGTTAATTATTATTAGGTGCAATAGGCTAAGTAATATTAATTGCAATAGGCTAAGTAATAAAGCCATTATTGATGTTTAGCTATTAATTATATCTATGGAAAGATTGTTAAAACTATTATTGATGTATTTGACAAAAGTAACTGCATAAGACCACATAATTAATGTTAGGCAGAAAAACATGTTTGTTTGAAACTGAAGATGACGGCATCGCAGTTTAGTAATACGTCAGAGATAGTACCTGGGCATGCCCTGATAAGCTTGGTTGAGGCTAAGACAGACTGGCCAGATGTCTTGGGCCACGGCCAACCTCAGAGGGTGTGGTCTCAGGATCTGTGGAGTTGCGCCAAAACTGTTACACAAGTGAACAGTATAAAGAGGGGTACATCTGGGCAATCGGATCAATTGTCATGTCTGATGTCTGAGTCAGTCTGAGAGTCTGAGTGTCTGTGTATTTGTGGTGTGTGTATTGGAGTGTATTTTTGGGACCCGTGGATGGACGCATCTTCGGTGTTGTTTTTTCCCGCTGATCGCCTGTTTTTCTCCTGGTCCAAAGATTGCCCAGATGTCCCCTCCCATTGCGCCCCAGAAGCGGAAGGATAGGATGATGCAAACAGAGATCACGGTGATGTATTAATTTGTTTGTTTAAAACTAGCTAGACTTGTTTTAGGGGTAATACAACATAAGATTGTTATCAGTCGTTGCGCAGGCAACTAAATGTAACTGAAAACTGTATAGATAGTTGTATCTAGAATTGTTTATATAAGCATTGCAATTGCATAGAGTGTTATAAGTATGAATAGTGGTTTGTGGTATTTTGTTTCCATGATTATGTTGCAGAATAAACCATCATTGTTATTATAAGATTGTGAAAACCTGTGTAATGTGTCAGTCATTTCCTTGCTGAAAAGTGATATATGATAACATCATATCCTGAAAAAAGAATCACATAACATTATTGGCGTAGTCGGCAGGATACATAATTGTTTATCACTTGAGCAAAGAAACTGACAGTTTTCTTACTGAATGTGCAGAGCTGATAGACGCAGCTCCGATCGAAAGTGAAACCCCTTTGTAAGATAAAATAATAAGCCAGAAAAATATATAGTTGTATCTTGCACGGTCAGGAGTATAAATATATATGTTTCTGGATTAGTTAGAATTGAATTGTTAATTCCTCAAATGAGCCATGAAAGCTGTGTAAATAAACAGATATTTCATGGACATAGTCACAATTGTCACCTTGGAATGAAATTAATTGATATTGCACAGGTATATACATATTAACGTATATTGTTACTGTTACTGTGAATTTATTGATTGATGTCAGCAATAATTGAAGGTATTATGAAAATGTTTAGGAAGAAAGCACAAACGGTTACCCCTTCACGGCCTCAAAATATTGTGGCTTGGCAGGGGACCCCATATCAGGAATTAGCAGGGGAAGTCTTGTCTGGGACTGACCTCCCAGATAACGCTGAATTTTTTGACAAAATAGAACCTTGTGAAGTGTTGAATAGATTACAGAATGTAAAAGTTAAGACAGATTCAGACACAGAAAGGTTACATAAGAAATTATGGGTGTTATTACAGGCATACAGAAAGACACACGAGCAGTTAGAGGAAGCTGTAGAGCAGACGGTGTGCCTGCAGAGTCAGAATAAATTGCTATTAAAAAAGAGCCAGTGTTATGAAGATGTAGCTCAACAGGCTGTGGTTAAGGTAGCCAGGGCCAAAGTAAGCGGAAGGGTGGTAGGTTGAGCAAAGGTAAGTTACAATCAGTATTACAAAGCGGGGCTAATTGGGACCCTGAAAGGTGGGACGGTAATATTTGGGATAGTAGTGATCCTGGAGAGGAGTGGGATGATAGGGACCCTCACAGGGTGACAGCTCACCCTGTTACACGGCGTAAGGTCTATCATGGGCCTGAGGGTGCAGAAAGAGTAGACACAGTAGAGGATTACACGCAGCAAGAGGTATAAGACATAATACGGCAGTATCAACAGAAACCGGGAGAGGACCTCATAACTTGGCTCGTGCGGATGTACGATCAAGGAGGTCATAACGTGACATTAGATAGTCAGGATGCCATGAAATTCATACAGATCACTAGCGATCATGCCATACAACAGGTCCTGCGAATTGGACCTGGCCTGGCCGCTGATGGTATGTTGACGCAGGCATCGTTGTTGGTTCAATGTGCATACGGTGCCAGGGACAAATATCCCACAGAAGGGGATTGGCCCACTGAGGATAGGACATGGCATTCCATTAAGGAGGCCATCCAATTATTAAAGGAATTGGCTATGAAGCATGCAATATATAATGGACACCTGTATGCCCCATATCGCGAGCTATTAACCAATGCCATGAGAAACTATTTGATACGTGGGGCTCCCCGAGCATATAAGTCAGTAATCATGACGTTACTGATAAATCAGACAGGGAATCCCATTTATGAGGTAATGGATGCAATAAGACAAATAGGGGAGCTAGGGGAATGGGATGCCCCAGTAAAGCCTGATAAAGGCAGCGGGCCGCCCCCTCTTAGAGCCAATGCTCCTCCCCGACTGTCAAGGAAAGAGATGTTCACAGAACTCCTCAAAGCAGGGGTAAAGAAGGAACAAATAGATGGGATAGAAACTAAGGAAATGTGGAAGTTATATCAACAGCATGTGGGCAAAAGGATAAATGTGCAAAAGGAAAAGTCTGGTGACCTCATAACAGGTACCGCAGTCGCCCCTTCTGCCCCCACGCTAGATGATATACAAAGGGTTACCACAGGGGAAAGCAAAGAGACCAAGGAGATACTGCAGCTGATATGTGATCAGTTGGAAAGTATAAAAAAGGATAGTAAAGAAGCAGCAACTAAGACCCGGTTATATCCTAGATTGCCTTTGCCTCTGGGATATGGTTACCAGGGAGGGATGAGAGAGAATCAGGTCCCCATGGCCCCGGCTAACACCCCAGAGGCCCAAGGACCTGAGTTGGATGTGCTATCTGTGGGTGATCTGGAAGAATTCTTCCAGAACCCATAGGAATCAGGTCAAACTCCCAGTATCAGGGCCGCCTATTTTGATCATCGCCCCCATGTGGAACTAGAGATCCACTGGAGCAAAAATAATGTACAATGTGAGCGGGCTTTGATTGATACGGGAGCGGAGGCCACACTGATACAGGGAAATCCACGGGCTTTCAAGGGGGAAAAGACAATAATTACCGGGCTGGGAGGGAAAACTATAGAGGCAACAAAAGCATGGGTAGATTTAAAGATAGGGCATCTTCCTAAACGGCGATGTTCTGTTTTAATCGTACCCATCCCAGAGTACATAATTGGCATTGATGTGCTAAAGGGAGAAACATTGCGGTTAGAGGATGGAATGTACAGCTTTGGGGTAAGGCCTTATGTGTCCATCAAAACCGTTACTGTAGGAAAATTGTTGATGCCCCCCATACAGGTCCCAGTGGCCTTGAAGAGGGTATACATTCGACAATACCGAATACCGGGAGGGCATAAAGAGATAGGTGACACCATCAAAGATCTAATAGCTGCAGGGGTGGTGAGACCTATCACCACATCTTGGAATAATCCCGTTTGGCCGGTCAAGAAAAGTGATGGGACCTGGCGTATGACTGTGGATTATAGGGAGTTAAATAGTAATACTCCCCCATTAACTGCAGCAGTACCAGATATGGTTACGCTGATAGAAAATATACAGCGTCACCCTGGAAATATGTATGCGGTCATTGACCTGGCAAATGCCTTCTATACAATACCTATAGAGGAGCAGTGCCAAGAGCAATTCGCATACACCTGGCAGGGATGGCAATTCACGTTCACGCGCCTCCCAATGGGCTATGTCCATAGCCCCACAATCTGCCACAGGATTGTGGCAGAACACATGGAGGAAGTTACTCTGACCCCCAACGTGCAGGTCACACATTATATAGATGATATAATGATACAGGGACCTGATGAGCAAGTAGTGCAACAAGTGTTAGAACAGGTGATAACCCACTTAAAGAGGAAGGGGTGGGAAATCAACCCTGCCAAAATACAAGGGCCAGGAACCTCAGTACGATTCCTGGGTATACAGTGGACAAATGGCCGTAGGGAAATAACCCCTAAAGCCAAGCAGAAAATAGTGGAATTTACATCCCCTAAAACCAAAAAGGAAGCCCAGCGCTTTATTGGGTTATTTGGCTTTTGGCGGCAGCATATACCCCACCTGAGCCAAATACTAGCCCCCATCTACAAGGTTACCAGGAAAAAGTATAGCTTTGAGTGGGGGTCTAAGGAGGAGTTGGCTTTTGAAACTGCAAAACAGGCCATCCAAATGGCGATGGATCTGTGGCCAGTAAAGGAAGGGCCAATAGATTTAAATGTGTCTGTCCACAAGGAACATGCTAATTGGAGCCTTTGGCAGAAACAAGGGAGAGGGAAAGTCCCCCTTGGTTTCTGGACTAGGAAATTGCCTGAGGCCGGTGACCGATACACGCCCTTTGAGCGCCAGTTATGTGCTTGCTACTGGGCTTTAGTAGAAACAGAGGAGCTAACGTTAGGGCATGATGTATTCTTGAGGCCTGAGATTCCCATAATGAACTGGGTAATGGGCAGTCCTAAGACCCATAAGATTGGACATGCTCAGGAATCAAGCATCATAAAATGGAAATGGTACATACAGAACAGGGCAAAGACAGGTCCCAAAGGGGTTGCCGCACTGCATGAAAAGGTTGCTGAGCAACCCCTCCAGGGGACAGCCCCCATTCAGGAGACACCAACAGAGGAGTCTCTAGTAAAATGGGGTGTGCCATATGATCAACTGTCAGAAGAACAGCAAGCCCATGCTTGGTTCACTGACGGATCAGCAAAATATGTGGGTTCACAGAGGAGTTGGAAAGCAGTAGCCTACAATCCTGTGACCAAACAGATGCTGGTGTCTACAGGGAAAAATGAAAGTAGCCAATACGCTGAGTTAGTTGCTGTCCATCAGGCCATAGCCTGTGAACAGGGCGAATGCCACGTATACACCGACTCATGGTCAGTGGCAAATGGGCTAGCCACCTGGCTCCCCACCTGGGAATGAAAAGACTACCAGATATACTCAAAGGAGGTGTGGGGGAAGCAGATATGGCAGGAACTCAGCAGACTGGTTAAGGAAAAGACAGTGACTATTTACCATGTAGATGCCCACACAAATCAGGATTCACTAGAACGGCTGTTCAATTCTATTGCAGATGAGGCAGCCAAAGTCTCCACTGTGGAAAGTGAGGAGGTGGATGAGGAGGCTGACAATAAGGGTGTGGCCCAGTGGGCCCACCAAAAAAGTGGACACCTTGGAGAGAGAGCGACTCATAGGTGGGCATTGCAAAGGGGTATCAAGCTATCTATGGAAGTAATAAAAACAGAGATAGCAAATTGTCCTGTATGTCAGCATGTCAGGAAGCGACAGATTCCTGGCATGGTGCAAGGACATATCAAAAGAGGCAAGCTGCCGGGCCAGATCTGGCAGATAGATTTCATAGGACCTCTTCCCTCCAGCAAAGGCTGCCAGTACGTGTGCACGGCTGTGGACACGTACTCAGGCTACCTCATAGCCCACCCATGTAAGCAAGCAACTCAGATAAACACCATTAAGACCCTAGAATTAATCACAAAATTCTATGGCACTCCATTGCAGATACAGAGTGATAATGGTACTCATTTTACAGGACACATGGTACAGGGATATAGTGCAGAAAGGTACATACAATGGATATACCATATACCCTATTATCCCCAAGCAGCAGGATTAATTGAGCGAATGAATGGTTTGCTAAAGCAGCAGTTAAAGAAGCTAGGGGATGGTACCTTGCAGAAGTGGAGGGACCATCTTGAGGAAGCAATTAATGTGTTAAATAACCGTCCTATTACAGAAAGTGAGACCCCACTGTCTAGGATGATAAGCAGACAGGAGTACACTGAGTGTCGAGATCAACATGCTGTGGTAAAGTGTTGGGAAACTAGCCCTGGGGGTTTAGCGCCCGATAAATTGCTCCCTCCTAGTGGCGGGATATACCTGACCATCCAGGACCAGGTAACAATATCCCCTGAGAGCTCCCAAACCATATCAACAGGGATAGGGGTCCAAATACCTGACAAACATGTGGGTTTCATAGTTCCAATGCCCTCTCTCATAGTCAGAGGTATTAGCATAGTGGAGAAAACGCTAGACCCTGGAAGAACTGGGGAAGTGAAGCTCACCCTCCTCAATAGAGGAAAGGAACAGGGAGACATGTCAGCATTAGAAGTAGTAGCAAAGCTTATAGTTACTCCCACCTGCAACAGTGAGATAGCGGAACAGGAAACTGCAGACACTAGGGGAAGGGTGGGCATAGGGGCTAAGGTCTGGTTGAAACAAGAAAAGGGCCCCCCCGTGCCTGCAGAGGTGATAGCTAAGGGAGATGACAATGTGGTAATTGTGGTAAAGCAAGGGAGCAATGATTGGCTGCATGTGCCTGCGGGCAAGTGCTATTTACGGAATTAATTTGAAGTATGTTTCCTTCCTAGATTCTTGTTGGCATGGCTGCTATTGTAACCGGTGCTCTGTTGGGACTCCTTTTGGCTGCATGCGTAAGCCAAGCACTGATGAGCCAGAGGATGAAACGTGAGGTGTCCGGTGCCAGCTATCACACCTTCTATGAGGGAAGCATGACCGTTCCGTATTGCACAACATGGGCATCCTGCTCCATTCCATTCACCTTTGATGATGACGTAAAAAACATGAAAGGCGCCTGTCTGACCAAAAATGAATATGGAAATTGGATGCTCCTTACCAAGCGAGAAATGGTGGTATTTGAACTATCAGAAGAAGAGACAATTACCTGTGACATCCCTTCCTTCACTGTACATTGTGTAACTAAAGATTTTTGTTCTGCTGCAGTGACCAGGGAAGACTGTAAGGACTCTAAAAAGGATGAGAGCTGGACAATTGTTTTACCGGATGAGAACTTAATATTTGAATTGCAAGAAGGGGTTGGGTTAATTTGTGAAAATCCCAGTACGCCTTCCACTTCCCCAAAACTAACAGTGGGGATTCAGGAACGCATTTTAGGTTGTAAAACATCCACTGATACACAGGTTCGTGCTGTAATGTTAAACATATCATACACTGATGGGGAACCAGAGGGACTGACATATGTGTGTAAATATACAGGAAAGGAGTCATCTGAACCTCTTTTAATGTATATCAGGAGACCTGTAATGGATGGGAAATTATTAAACAACCGACACAAGGGAAAGAGGGACCATGCACGGCACCATCTAGGCTCCCTGCATGCCTCCTCATGGGAACTTGATAATACCTTTGTAAAAACTGCCAAAGATGTGTTTAATGTGACAAATTTTCAGGGACCATGTTGGGTATGTGGGTTTGTGCCTCACGGGCAGACTAGGGGTTACCCTTATCTAGGTGTACCTTTAACCATGAGTATGCTTGCCGATATGATTGGGAATAAGACTGTGTGGAATTTTACAGGTCTTAACACACCAGGTAGGGATGACTTGCTGGATAAGTTGCATCTAGCTAATAATGTGACTACAGGTGCTATTATGTTTCAAAATCTAGATGGGGATATATATAGTACTAATAACCTAACCCAGCTACCTGACATGATAATGTTAATGTATAACATAGGACGGCTAGTTAAAAATAGGACAGGGGTATTCAACATTAAACTGAAATTCTATGACTTTTCATATTTGACATATGCCCATGAGAAATGGAAGACTAAGTTTGGTGAGCCCAGAGACCTTATTAAAGACTGGTACCAACTCAATAGGGAAACACTAGCAGGTAACACACGGACTAAGGATGGGAGGAAGCGACTGAATAGGATATGTCCTCCTTTTGTTAAACTGCCAGTGGGATATTATTGGTTGTGTGGGAGGTGGGCAGTAAAGGTAATACCTTGCACCCATTATGGCCCATGCTTTTTAGGATATATATTCCCTGCTTTTAACATAACCACCACGCTTCCACCACCTATATTGCATAGAACACGAAGATACCTTGACCTGGACAAATTACACAATGGAGTTAAAATTAGTGAAGGTATGCGCCTGCTTGCAACATTTGTCCCTCATTATGGGGCTGCTACAGCCCTCACTAGATTAAATACGCTAGCTGATTTAGTGGATGAAGCTTTTAATGTAACTAGAGATGCAATAGAGCTCTTAGCATTAGAACAGGAACAAATTAGGATGGTGGCATTGCAGAATAGAATGGCTCTAGACTATCTCCTAGCTGCAGAAGGAGGAGTTTGCCAAAGAATCCACCAGCAATGCTGTGTGTACATAGAAGACAATACAGGTAAAATCAAACATGACCTACACAGACTAGAAGAAGTGCAAAAGCACATACGTGAGGTACATGATGATTCATTTAGCAAATGGCTTAAAGACTTTGACTGGACTTTTGGACTGGGGGGATGGCTTGGAAGCTTAGGCAAAACTATAGTTAAATGGCTATTAATAAGTCTGGCTTGCTTGTGTGGGATATTCATTATAGTAAAAATGTTTGGATGTTTCTGTAATACATTAGGTAGGATGTGTTTTAAACCAAAAGACAATATTACTTGAGTGTTTTAAGTATTAAGGTATGTGTTTAGAAACAAGCAAGGTGTCACATGACCAAGGGGTGGAATGTAAGGAAAGTGGTTGCAGTAATTGCTCATATAACACTTGCTTAAACTTGTGAGACTTTGCCTTTAAGAGAGTGTGAGCATAAGACACTTGCACTAACTGGTGTGACTTTGCCTTTAAGAGAGTGTGCCTTTAACAGAGTAAAAGACATTAATTGCTTCAAGTAGATGACACTGAATTTTGCTAAGTCATGCTACAAGTGGTAAACAACCGATGGATGCTGATGATAAGAAGTCAAAACCCAGACAGAACAAGGGTGTAACCTTGGCAGGGGTCACTTACTGACATTAAGGAACACATTGGTATAGGGGCTAATGCCAATTTTAATATTGTTAATTATTATTAGGTGCAATAGGCTAAGTAATATTAATTGCAATAGGCTAAGTAATAAAGCCATTATTGATGTTTAGCTATTAATTATATCTATGGAAAGATTGTTAAAACTATTATTGATGTATTTGACAAAAGTAACTGCATAAGACCACATAATTAATGTTAGGCAGAAAAACATGTTTGTTTGAAACTGAAGATGACGGCATCGCAGTTTAGTAATACGTCAGAGATAGTACCTGGGCATGCCCTGATAAGCTTGGTTGAGGCTAAGACAGACTGGCCAGATGTCTTGGGCCACGGCCAACCTCAGAGGGTGCGGTCTCAGGATCTGTGGAGTTGCGCCAAAACTGTTACACAAGTGAACAGTATAAAGAGGGGTACATCTGGGCAATCGGATCAATTGTCATGTCTGATGTCTGATGTCTGAGTCAGTCTGAGAGTCTGAGTGTCTGTGTATTTGTGGTGTGTGTATTGGAGTGTATTTTTGGGACCCGTGGATGGACGCATCTTCGGTGTTGTTTTTTCCCGCTGATCGCCTGTTTTTCTCCTGGTCCAAAGATTGCCCAGATGTCCCCTCCCATTGCGCCCCAGAAGCGGCAGGATAGGATGATGCAAACAGAGATCACGGTGATGTATTAATTTGTTTGTTTAAAACTAGCTAGACTTGTTTTAGGGGTAATACAACATAAGATTGTTATCAGTCGTTGCGCAGGCAACTAAATGTAACTGAAAACTGTATAGATAGTTGTATCTAGAATTGTTTATATAAGCATTGCAATTGCATAGAGTGTTATAAGTATGAATAGTGGTTTGTGGTATTTTGTTTCCATGATTATGTTGCAGAATAAACCATCATTGTTATTATAAGATTGTGAAAACCTGTGTAATGTGTCAGTCATTTCCTTGCTGAAAAGTGATATATGATAACATCATATCCTGAAAAAAGAATCACATAACATCTTTCATGTAAGTGGCAAAAGTCCATGAGCTAGTGACGTATGGGATATAATACCTAGGGTTTGGAAGTCCACGAGTCACTAGACAGGGAGGGATAAAATAACAACAGCTAAATCCACTGAGAAATGAAATCCAAAAAAATTATTGTTTCTTTAAAAATTTCAAAAAAACTCAAATCAAAGGCACTAGAATCAAACTGAGACAACTGCCTGAAGAACCTTTCTACTAAAGGCTGATTCTGAAGAAGCAAACACATAACAATTGTAAAATTGAGTAAAGGCATGCAATGAAGACCAAGTGGCTGTTTTGCAAATTTGATCAACTGAAGCTTCATTCTTGAAAGCCCATGAAGTGGCAACTGATCTAGTAGAATGAGCTGTAATTCTCTGAGGCGGAGACTGCCCCACCTCCAAATAACCTTTGTAAATCAAAAGTTTCAACCAAGATACCAGATAAATAGCAGAGACTTTCTGACCTTTCCTGGAGTCAGAAAAAATAACAAATAGACTAGAAGTCTTTCTGAAATCTTTAGTAGCCTCAACATAATATTTCAAAGCTCTTACCACATCCAAAGAATGTAAAGACCTTTCAAGAGTATTCTTAGGATAAGGACACAAAGAAGGAACAACAATTTCCCTATTGATGTTGTTAGAAATCACAAGTTTAGGTAAAAATTTAGATGAAGTCCGCAAAACAGATTTATCTTGATGGAAAGTCAGATAAGGAGACTCACAAGAGAGAGCAGACAATTCAGAAACTCTTCTAGCAGAAGAGATAGCCAAAAGAAATAACACTTTTCAAGAAAGTAATTTAATATCTAGAGAATGCATAGGCTCAAAGGAGGAGCCTGTAAATCTTCAAAACCAAATTGAGACTCCAAGGTGGAGTAATAGATTTAATAACAGGTTTGATGCAAATCAAAGCCTGAACAAAACAGTGAATATCAGGAAGCTTAGCAATATTTCTATGAAATAAGACAGAAAGAGCAGCAATTGTCCTTTCAAAGTATTTGCAGACAACCCTTTATCCAAACCATCCTGAAGAAACTGTAAAATCCTAGGAATTCTGAAAGAATGCCAAGAATAATTATGAGTGGAACACCATGAAATATAGGTTTTCCAAACCCAATGATACATTTTCCTTGAAACAGACTTACGAGCCTGTATCATAGTGCTTATCACTAAGTCAAAGAAACCTCTATGACTAAGTACTAAGCTTTCAATTTCCATGCCTTCAAATGTAGAGATTTGAGATCCTGATGGAAAAACAGCGCTTGAGACAGAAGGTCTGGCTTTAAAGGAATTGGCCAAGTCTCGCAACTGGACATCCGGACAAGATCCGCATACCAAAACCTGTGAGGCCATGCTGGTGCTATCAGAAATACATGCGATTGTTCCATTAGGATCCTGGAGATCACCCTTGGAAGAAGAACCAGAGGCAAAAAAATATAAGCTGGTTGGTAAAACCAAAGAACTGTTAAGGCATCCACCATCTCTGCCTGAGGATCCCTGGACCTGGAAAGGTATCTGGGAAGCTTTTTGTTTAGACGAGAGGCCATCAGATCTATTTCTGGAAGACCCCAAGATGAAAAAACACATCTGGATAGAGAGAGACTACTCCCCTGGATGTAAAGTCTGATGGCTGATATAATCCGCTTCCCAATTGTCTACACCTGGGATATGAATCACAGAAATTTGACAAGAGTTGGATTCCGCCCAAGAAAGTATCCAAAATAATTCCTTCATTGCTGAAGGACTGTGAGTCCCTCCTTGATGATTGACATATGCCACTGTTGTGATATTGTCTGTTTGAAAACAAATGTAAAGTTCTCTCTTCAATAGAGGCCACACCTGAAGAGCCCTGAAAATAGCACAGAGTTCTAAAATATTGATTGGTAACCTCGCCTCTTGAGGTTTCCAAACCCCTTGTGCTGCCAGAGACCCCCAGACAGCTCCCCAACCTGTAAGACTTGCGTCTGTTGTGATCACAGTCCAGGTAGGATGAACAAATGAGGCCCCTTGAACAATAAGGTGATGGTCTAACTACCAATTCAGAGAGAGTTGAGTGTTGGGACTTAAGTATATTAGTTGTGATATCTGAGTATAATCCCTGCACTATTGGTGCAACATGCAAAATTGTAGGGGCCTCATATGAAAATGAGCAAAGGAGATCACGTCCAATGCTGCAGTCATGAGACCTAAAACTTCCATGCACATAGCCACTGAAGGGAATGATCGAGACTGGAGGTTTAGACAAGCTAAAACTAACTTCATTTGTCTCTTGTCTGTCAGAGAAAGAGTCATGGACATTGAATCTATCTGGAAACCTAAAAAGGTGACACTTGTCTGAGGAATCAAGAAACTCTTTTGTAAATTGATCCTCCAACCATGTTTTTTGAAGAAACCACACTAGTTGTTTCGTGTGAGATTCTGCTAAATGAAAAGATGGAGCTAGTACCAAGATATTGTCTAAATAAGGAAACACCGCAATACCCTACTCTCTGATTACAGATATAAGGGCACCGAGAACCTTTGAAACGATTCTCAGAGCTGTTGTTAGGCCATGCGGAAGAGCGACAAATTGGTAATGCTTGTCTAGAAAAGAAAATCTCAGAAAACGATAGTGTTCTGGATGAATTGGAATGTAAAGATAAGCATCCTGTAAGTCTATTGTGGACATGAAATGACCTTTATGAACAAAAGGCAGAATAGTCCTTATATTCACCATCTTGAAAGTTGGGACTCTTACAAAACGATTTAAAAATTTCATATCCAGAATTGGTCTATACGAATCTTCTTTCTTTGGGACAATGAATAGATTTGAATAAAAACCCAAACTCCGTTCCAGCAGAGGAAATGGAACAATCACCCCTGAAAGCTCTAGGTCTGAAACACATTTCCGAAAAGCCTGAGCTTTCACAGGGTTTGTTGGAACATAAGAAAGAATCTTCCCATGGGAGGTCTTATTCTGAAAACTATTCGATACCCTTGAGAAACAATATCGTGAATCCACTGATTTTGAACAGAATCTGTCCAAATGTCTTGAAATAATTTCAATCTGCCCCCACCAGTTGAACTGGTTTGAAGGCCGCACCTTCATGCAGTCTTAGGGGCTGGATTTGGTTTTTTATAAGGCTTGGATTTATTCCAATGGTCTCCAATTAGAGCCAGAGGCCTTAGGGGAAGGAGAGGTCTTTTGTTCTCTATTCTCATGAAAGGAACGAAAACGATTGGGAGCTTTAAATTTACCCTTAAATTTCTTATCTTGGGGCAGAAAAACTCCCTTTCCCCCGGTGATAGAGGAGATAATAGAATCCAATTGAGAACCAACTAAATTACTACAATGAAATGATAAAAATAGTAATCTAGATTTAGACACCATATCAGCATTTAAGCCATAAAGCTCTTCTAGTAAGAATAGCTAAATACATAGATTTAATATCACTCTTAATGACATCAAATATAGCATCACAAATGAAATGATTAGCATGATGAAGTAAAAGAACAATGCTAGACAATTCCCTATCTGATAACTGTTGAGCTAAACTGTCCAACCAAAAAATTGAAGCAGCAGAAACATCAGCCATAGAAATGGCAGGTCTAAGAATATAGCCAGTATGTAAATATGCTTTTCTAAGATAGGAGTCAATCTTCCTATCTAAAGGATTCTTAAAGGAAGTACTATCTTCCATAGGAATAGTAGTACGTCTGGCAAGAGTAGAAATAGCCCCATCAACCTTAGGGACTTTTCCCCAAAACTCTAAATTAGCCCCAGGTAAAGGATATAGCTTTTTAAACCTAGAAGAAGGGTTAAAAGAAGCACCAAGTTTAGACCATTCCTTATTAAACATATGAGAGATAGCAATCAAAAGAGAGAGAACAGCACTCCATGAGATAGAACAGAAGCGAGAATAACTTCCATGCATGTTCATTTTTATTGTAACTCCTCAGGGTGCACATTCTTTTTGCACACTATGCCCCTTCACAGAGATAAAATATCCAGTAGCATATCAGTCTGACCCTGCCCAAAGACAGTCCAGCGCCGAAATACCAGGCAATTCTTCTCTGAACAAGGGAAGCAACAACCC
Organism: Bombina bombina; assembly: GCF_027579735.1. Classification (NCBI taxonomy): domain Eukaryota; kingdom Metazoa; phylum Chordata; class Amphibia; order Anura; family Bombinatoridae; genus Bombina; species Bombina bombina. The sequence continues at coordinate 1,040,066,289 of NC_069504.1, forward strand.
CAGACGATCGTTTCGGCCTCCGATGGGCCTCGTCAGTGAGGTGCAGTTGTATCTCTCTAAGGGAAAGTGTGTATGGAGTCCACGTCTGGTTTCCCCATTACTCTTAGGGTGACCCAAGAGCAATTTGCATAAAAATCAAAAGAGAGAGAACAGCACTCCATGAGATAGAACAGAAGCTAGAATAACTTCCATGCCTGTTCATTTTTATTGTAACTTCTCAGGGTGCACGTTCTTTTTGCACACTATGCCCCTTCACAGAAAAAAAATATCCTGTAGCATATTAGTCTGACCCTGCCCAAAGACAGTCCAGCGCCAAAATACCAGGCAATTCTTCTCTGAACAAGGGAAGCAACAACACCAGATGATCATTTTGGCCTCCTATGGGCCTCGTCAGTGAGGTGCAGTTGTATCTCTCTAAGGGCAAGTGTGCATGGAGTCCACATCTCGTTTCCCCATTACTCTTAGGGTGACCCAAGAGCAATTTGCATAAAAATCAACAGCACTCCATGAGATAGAACAGAAGCTAGAATAACTCCATGCCTGTTCATTTTTATTTTAACTCAGGGTGCACGTTCTTGAGAGATAGCATCTGGAATAGGAAACACTTCAGGAGTAACCTCAGAAGTTTTAAAAACAGAATTCAAACGTTTGCTATTCTTGTTATCAAGAGGACTAGATTCCTCAATACCCAAAGTAAGCAATACTTCCTTTAATAAAGAACGAATATATTCAATCTTAAAAAGAAAGGTTGATTTATCAAATTCAGTCTCTGAAGTAGGATCCTCTGAGTCAGAGAAATCCTCATCAGCAGAAGATACTTCAGTATGCTGTTGATCAATACAAACGTCATCAGATTTATGAGAAGCTAGGAGAGACCTTTTACGTTTATTTGAAGACGGAATAGCAGTCATAGGGGGATATTTAGCAAAGCCCCAATTATGCTGCATTCGCTGGCACCAATACGCTTGCCTAACAAAGTCTAACATCAAAGCCGCGGCCCTGAATACGATCTCCATATTTATAAAAAAAGTCAGACAAAATGCCGCCCACCAAGTATGGGGCGATAAGCATTACCTGTAGAATTAAAAGAAACTAATTCTAAACTATTAATTAAACTACCCTAACTATTATACTTGCGGTTGACGGCTTGATAAATATCCACAATAGTTCTCTATGGCTGCAACAATATAACCTTTTATATGTACAGGAATATTGTGTACATTAGACTGTGAAGGTTTAATAGTAGATGTATTTTTACTTATAGAAACATTATCAGCATGTAATAATTTTTCATAACAAGTGCCACATATTTGAGCTGAAGAAGTAAGATCAGCTAATGTACAACATACACACTTAGCTTTGGTAGAATTGTGTTCAGGCAGATTGGTTCCCACAGTAACATCAGAGGCAGGATCAGTTTGAGACATCTTGCAAAATGTAACAAAAAATAAAAAATAACATTTAAACAAAATATCCAATTTCCTAAAAAGCAAGCAACCTAGCCCTCTATGAATCAAATGAGAGCAGAGAGCAAAAGCGGGAGAGAAAAGAATGGCGCAAATGCAGAGAAAAAAGCTTTTGCAATAAAAAGTTACATTCTGCGTCATTGCGAGCCTAAGCAAGAAAATTAAAAAAAAAAAGCCAGACTCCAAGTTACAACTAACTGGAACCCCAGGTAAACCTAAAAACTCCCATAAACATAATTTCCATGCTGAAACTGTTAGACTGCAAAGGGAAATACATAGACCTGACTCATTGCAAATATATACAATATACATTTAAAACTTTATAAGATAAAGTGCCAAACATAGCTGAGAGTGTCTTAAAAAATGATATATACTTACCAGAAGACACCCATCCACATATAGCAGACAGCCAAACCAGTACTGAAACATATTAGCAGAGGTAATGGTAGAGGATTATAATGTCAATCTGTAAAAGGAAGCAGCAGATGAATCCCTGCAACTGATTTACAGAGAGCCTTAGAATAGATTTCCCATAGGTGAAAACATGGCATCATCAGGCAAAACTCCCTTCACGTCCCTCAGACAAACACTGTACTTTGAGAGGAACTGGGCTTCAAAATACTTAGAACCGCCTATCACAGAAGAAAATGAAGCACCACTTGCTTCACCACCTCCATGAGAGGCAAAGTTTGTAAAACTATGGTATGAGTGAGGAGGGAGGTGTATTTATAGGCATTTTGAGGTTTGAGAAACTTTGCCCCCTCCTGATAGGAATGTATAACTTTACCCTCAAAATACTGCCTAGTGCAGTTATTTTTTTTTTTTATTCTTTTTATTGAAAGAATTTTCATTACAATACCAAGACAAAGTTTTAGTTGGATTATAAACAGCATATACAGTATAGTACATGAAAATTCCAACTCTCCGTATTCAGCATTGCACCAGCAGCTCACAGAGCTGCTGGTGCAACGCCACCCCCTGCAGACTCGCGGCCAATGGGCCGCCAGCAGGGAGGTGTCAATCAACCCGATTTATACCCGATCAGGTTGAATTCCGGCGATTCCTGTCCGCCTGCTCAGAGCAGGCGGACAGGGTTATGGAGCAGCGGTCTTTAGACTGCTGCTTCATAACTGCTGTTTCTGGCAGAAACAGGCCAGAAACAGCAGTTACGGAGCTTGATAAATGGGCCCCAATATATAGTTGCCATTTATTAAGAAAACCTCTCAATCTATTTGGGTAATCCATTTTAGTATCCCATTGTTCTATCCAAAGCTGTCTCATTGTTGGTGCAGTTCTAACTGTCCATAATTCTAATATAAATTTACGTGCCAGTAAAATAATCACTATTAGTAGTTTCTGTCTTTTATCTGTTTTTTTATCCCATTGAAATAAACAAATTTGAGACAGCCCCAACAAGACATCAATTCTGAGCTGTTGTTTAACCCAATATTGTACTGTGCACCAGAAGTATTTAATCTTTGGACATGAGTGAAAATGATGTGTATAGTCTGCATTTTTCCATAGACATTTGACACATCTATTAATACAATCATGTTTCCATTTTACTAACCTATGCAGGGTTATATAATCATAGTGTAACATCCTCAATTGAGATTCTCTAAGAGGAATAGAAAGTGTTGTTTTTTTAACCTGATTTAAACTATTTGCGCCGGGGTTATATTCTCTGCAACATACATAATGAATCCTTAGCAAAGTCCATTTGTGATTGATTAAAAATCAAAATATCCCAAAAGGACGGGTCTTCTCTTATTAAACCCATAATATAATGCTTTGTTTGTAAATATGCATAAAAATGAGCATGGTGGTAACTCAAATCGATCTTGCAGACCCTGAAAAGACTGCATCTCTTTATTTAGAGGGTCTATACAATCACCAATAACCCTTAATCCTTTCCTCTTCCAAAGTTAAAAAGGGGCTAGTGTCTATGCCAGCATACTAAATTAAAGAGGAGAGGAGACAAAGGGCATCCTTGCCTCGTTCCTCTATGCAGATTTACTCCTGGGGAGAAGATCCCATTTATCAAAATATAGGCAAGGAATTTAATAGACTTAATTACCTCCACTGAATGACATTTGCCCAGTAATATAGCAACACCCCTTGTGGCCCTAGTATAAGAAGAGAATACTACTGATCCAACCCAGTCCCTGCGTAATTTTTCATGCTCTTGATCAGAGGTGTGTCTCTTGTAGAAAAGCCACATCTGTTGTTTTTTTGTTTTTTTTTCCAAACAAGCTTTATTGATAATGATATAGCATTAGACAATACACATAATCTGAAAACAATAAGGTTTCAAACATATTATAAAATAGTAAGGTTATACATTAACCATTTGTCTCATTATCTTTCAAAGATATAATCTCAATAAGCTTGCAGTCCTTTTTTTCTTTTTTCCCCCCCAAAACAAATTAACAAAATAGATGAACATAGTAACATCATATCATATCTGAGGTAACCATATCTCTGGTTTAACATATGGGTTGTTAGTTTAGAGTAATAAGAAATAATCAGATAACTTTGTGAGGTACATTCACAATTAATTATGCAACTGATATGGGGAGTGTGTTTGTGGAGTGGGTATAGTCATCCCAATAAAAAGCCGTAGCACAGTAAAAATCTAACCGGTTGGTTTTTTGGTAGTGGTATCTTTCCAAAGACAGAAGAGAAGTTACATTCTGTCTCAAACTTTTTATTTTAGGTATCAACTGTTTCTTCCATAGCCTTGATTAGCGCCACTGATCATTATGATTAATAGTGTTGATCTATATTTGCATTTAATTTTAGGTGGTTTATTAAACAATAGGGTCAGAGGATCATATGGGATCTTGTGTGATAAGGCTTTCTCAATTTCTTTGTGTACTTCCTGCCAGTAAGGCTGTAGCATAGGACAGTCCCACCAAATGTGGAACAAGGTACCAATCTGGTTACAGGCTCTCCAGCATGAAGGATCTGATTGCTTATAAATTTTAGCCAATCTGCTTGAGTTGAGATACCATTGGCCTAGTATTTTCATGTTGGTCTCTGTTATGCTCATTGATGAAGGTGATTTACCCATTTGTTTAAAGATAGTGTTCCAAGTCTCAAGCGGGATATTGAAGCCTAATTCTATTTCCCACATCTTGGTATACGAGGGAAGTTTTCTGGAGTGGATGCCTATTAATATTTTATATATTTGCAGAAAATAGAAGACAGAAGCTCCACATGGCCCAATATTGTAGGAAATATTTGGATTGAGATAGGTGTAAGGATTGCACTCACATGAGATATGTCACCCCTAGTGGTGTAGATGAAGCGGTCTGGGATCACAAACAGTCACCCAGAAGACTGACCTCCAGTGGATGTGTGGTATTCTGTAGAAAACAATACAAAGCACAAGAGAGTGCCAATATGGCCTAGTATTGCTAGGACAAATGTGTTGTAGTAATAAATATATGAAAAGCACTCACATTTGTTAAAGCACCTCCCTTAGTGCTATAGGGGCAGACTGGGATCAATCTGGTCACCCAGTAGACTTGATCAATGGCATCCAGGAACTCTCAGGGGTCCATAGACAGATGTGAGGAGTAGATGGTATAGCAAAAAGCAGGCAGCAAGTGGTAAGTAAAATAACGTACTTTATTTAAAAGAGTAAAACTGCAACGCGTTTCTCAGCCACCAGTGGCTGTTTCATAGGCACTCTTTTGTGCTTTCTATTGTTTTCTACAGAATACCACACATCCACTGGAGGTCAGTCTTCTGGGTGACTGTTTGTGATCCCAGACCGTTTCATCTACACCACTAGGGGTGACATATCTCATGTGAGTGTAATCCTTACACCTATCTCAATCCAAATATTTCCTACAATATTGGGCCATATGGCGCTTCTGTCTTCTATTTTCTGCAGATTGCTGATTTTGGGTCGTGGCCTTGATCCTCTACAGACAGCTGCCTGATTGTGTCCTCTCATCTACCTATACTGAAACTTACTACAGTTTATTTAAAGACTTTATAAGTTCTATTATCTAGTTTGTATCTTTGGAATTCATGTCATTTTGAAACTTTGGATATACATTGTCTCTAGTGATTTAATACCATAATTTTGTAGACTGATACCATTATATCATTGTTATACACTTTTTTTTTTTTTGTAAAATATTTTTTATTTATTTTCAGAAAATAAAAACTTATAACAAGACATAGGTATTTCATTTATGCATTTTTCAGTGATAGAAACCTACTCATTGTCAAAAACAGTAAACATATATAAACTAAAAACAACAATCGCAGTTGCTGTATTCCTCAATCGTCATTATGTCTTTTACCAAAGGACACCGGTTCTTTTTCTTTTATTAATCATCTTTTATCATTGTAACCATAACTTTTACCTTTGTTATATTGAGTCGACATCATACCACTCTATCTGGTGGGCTAAAAGGATATTAGAGAGAGAAAAAGGAAAGGAGGGTAGTAAGTAGGGGGGGGGGGGGGAAGGGCAGGAGGGAATCAATCTATTCTCTACTCAATAAAAAAAAAGGCTTGTTTCTCCCCTCTAGGTATTGAAATGTTTTTGTTTAATTGTCTCCCAATAAAATTTTATATCTAAGAATGTCTCTAGTCTTTGGGTTCTAAAATAACCGTATTCTTCTAGTATTAGTGTTTCCTCAAAGTGGTGTAGCCATTCAGTCATTGTAGGGGTTGTAGGGTTTTTCCAGTTTCGGGCTATGGTTGTTTTAGCTGAGTTAAGAATAAATTGGAGTAGGCGTTGGCGAATTCGGCACATTTTTGGAATAGGTAAGTTCAAGAGGACCATAGTTGGTTTCAGTGTAAAGGTAGGGGTAAATAAATGCTTTAATAAGGATTCAAGTTGGTCCCAGAATGTACGAATTTTTGGGCAGTTCCACCAAATATGTGACATTGATCCCTTTAGACCGCACCGTCTCCAACATCTATCAGACGCAGTAGGGTATATGCTTCTCAGGCGTGATGGGGTAAGATACCACCTTGCTAGAATTTTATAATTTAATTCTATGATTTTTGCTGATGTGGAAGAAGTTTTGGTTGACTGAAAAATTCGTGTCCATGTGGCATTATCTAAGTCTATGTCTAGCTCTTTGTGCCAATTGTGTGTATATGAAGGCAACTCTGGACCCGAGCCTTTAAGCACTATGTGTTTTGCTATAGTTAGTGTGTGTCTAAGAGCTCCCTCGGCTAGACATTGTGTTTCAAAAGAAGTCAACGGTCTCGTCCAGTCTTGTTTGTGTTCAGATGTCTCTATCAAATGTATCAGTTGCTTATATTTTAGCCATTGTGAGAAAGCTCCGTTTAAGTACCCTGCTAGGTCATTCCTCTGTTTGACTTTAGTGTTAATTAACAGGTTGTGTATCTGAGTTGTGTAACCTATCTCAAGTCTGTTTGGCATAGCTTTTGTGTATTCTAGACCCCCCAAGAATTCTGCATTTGGTGAAATTGGAGACATTGGTGAGCGTGGAGTGGAGATATGTCTGTATCGTGAAATCAATTTATCCCATACAGAGAATACATTTTCAAATTGCGGGTATCTGATAGCAGGGTCGGGTCTGTGCGTCTTAGGGATCCAACATAGTGCCCCCACATTTGGAGCTTTTAAGATATGAGAGTCTATGGTTACCCAAGCTTTAGTCATCGTGTTCCTATGCCAGTCTAGTATTCGTTGGAGTGCTATAGCTTTGTAATATGTGTCTAGGCATGGGAGGCCTAATCCTCCTTCAGCTTGAGGTTTGTATAGTGTATTTCTTTTTATTCTAGGTTTTATTGTTCCCCAGATGTATTTATTAAGTATACCCTGCCATCTATTAAGAAAAGGTGTGGGGAGTTTAATCGGAATAGCTTGCATGACATACAAAATTCTCGGGAGGGTTGTCATCTTCAGTGTTTGGACCCTACCTAGCCAGGAGAAGGGCCCCCTTTTCCAAGAGTCTAAGTCAGCTTGGGTGGAGTTGAATAATTTGGAGTAATTCAATTTGAAGAGGAGTTTATTATTTGGGGTAAGATTTATTCCGAGATATTTTAATGCGTTTTTTTGTAATTTGTAGGGGCAGTAGGTCATCAGGGCGTTTAGATCTGACCTAGAGAGGTTAATATTTAGTAATTCGGATTTAGAATAATTTATAGAGAAATAGGAGAGTTTCCCAAACATGTCAAATTCCTCTGTGACTGCTCTTATGGAGGTATGTGGCGTGGTGAGGGACAGGAGGATGTCATCCGCGTAAAGTGATACTTTGTATTCATTATTTCCCAAAGAGATTCCTTTGATGTCTTTATTTTGTCTGATACGGGCCGCCAGGGTTTCTATACTAAGGACGAACAACAATGGGGACAGGGGGCAACCCTGTCGTGTGCCATTACCTATGCGGAATCCTTCTGAGAGCGTCCCATTGAGTCTGACTTTGGCCGTTGGAGAATTATATAATGCTCGAATTCTGTTGATAAGAATGTCCCCAAAGCCAAATTTCTTGAGTGTGGCAAATAGGTAATCCCAATTTAACCTATCGAAAGCCTTTTCGGCATCTGTAGATAGGAGAATGGTATTTATCTTATTTAATTTGGAGTGTTCCATCAGTTGCAGTGCCCTAATGGTATTATCCCTAGCCTCCCGTCCCTCCACGAAACCCGTTTGATCCATGTGTATTAAAGAGGGGAGTATGGGACTCAGTCTGGTAGCTAGTATTTTTGCTAGAATTTTTAGGTCTGTATTTAATAATGAGATGGGTCTGTAGTCTGAAGGGGAGTCTAATGCTTTCCCTGGCTTTGGTATAACTGTAATATGTGCTTCTTTCATTAGGGTTGGGAGTTGGTTATTTTCATCTACCGTGTGATAAAGGGTTAGTAGTGGGTCCACTAATTCTTCTGTAAAGGTTTTATAATATTTGTTTGTTAGACCATCTGGGCCCGGACTCTTGCCCGAGGGCAGGTCTTTGATAGCCTTTATGATTTCCAAAGTCGTTATTGGCGAGTCCAGAGCCGTCTTTTGTTGTGGAGTGATCATGGGTAGGTCTACCGATTCTAAGTATGAGAGTATATTAGTAGGGGAGGGGTGTTCCTTTTCTTTTGATAAGTTGTATATCTGTTCATAGTATTTCTTAAAGGATTCTGCTATTTCTGGACTGTTATATTTCTTGTTTCCTTCACTGTCGTTAACATGATATATGTGATTTATAGCTGTTTTCTTTTTTAAAGCTTTAGCCAGTAAGGAACCCGCTTTATTACCCCCGTGGAAATAAATCTTTTTAAGGTAAAGTGCTTTCTTATGTGCTTCCCTTTGTAGGTGTGTGTTTAATGCAGACCTTGCTTTGGTGAGAGTTTCTAGAGATTCTAGATTGCTTGGGTTCAATTTATGTGTGTGTTCTGCTTCCTTGAGAAGCTGTGTTAATTTCCGATACTCTGCATTCCTATCCCTATTTTTCCTTGCTTTGTGTTGTATACAACAACCCCTAATAACCGCCTTATGAGCTTCCCATAGAATTCCGCTGTTTTTTACTGAATTGGAGTTTAGTTGAAAGTATTCCCTCATTTTTGTTTTTATGTCTTTGGTTATCTCTGGGTCATGAAGTAATGATTCGTCTACCCTCCAAAATGCCGCTCTTACAGGCTTATTGTGCCAATCTAAATCCATTGTAACCGATGCATGGTCTGTCCATGCTGCTGGGCTTATCTCTGTGTGTGTAGCGAGATGTATATGACTATGGTCAATAAGAAAATAGTCAAGTCTAGAAAAAGATTTTTGTGCATGTGAATAGTGGGTATAATCTTTTGTTAGGGGGTGTTGCAGTCTCCAGATGTCTACCATGTTGTTATGTCTAAAGCATTCTATTTCTGTTGGGGCCTTGACTAGTGAATGCATTTTCCTCTTCTTCATAGAAGAGCTATCTATTTGGGGGTCAAATGTAATATTGAGATCACCTCCAATTATAACTATACCTTTCCCTAGTTCTAATATTTTGTCATTTGCTTTCCTTAAAAATTTCCTCTGTCAGGAATTAGGTGCATATATGCACGCCAAAGTCACTAACGTGTTAAAAAGTAGCCCTATGAGTATGATAATCCTACCCTTATCGTCCTCGTATTTGTTTTGAAGGTGAAAGTGTATGTTCTTATGAAAAATAATTCCAACTCCAGCTGCCTTCTTGTTTGGGTGCGAATTAAAGAAACCAGTGGGGTATTCCCTGGATGTAAATCTGGGGGTATTTAACCTAGGAAAGTGCGACTCTTGAATGAATATAATATCTCCTTTTAATTTGTGGAAGTGTGCGAGTGCCACTGACCTCTTTGTAGGTGAGTTAAGGCCCTTACAATTTTGTGTTAGACATTTAATTTGACTTAGTGCCATCCTGGTTTGAATAAGGAATATGTATGATCTCTGTTAGTGCTTGCATGTTGGAAAGCGTCACATTTTAGTATGTAATACGTTGGTCCTACTAGTCTTCCACTACTGGCATCTCGTCTAGATAGGGAGTTGAGAAAGTAGAGTTTGGGAAAAAGTCCTTCTTTTATCTGTAAAGGATAGCTTAGCCACTTACCCAGTGAGTTGGTATGAGTCTTTATGCAGCTATTAAACTTTATATCAGCGACTGCAAAATATAGAACAACAATCTTAATAATAACAATCATGAACAAACATAACTTAAATAATCTCAAACATTCAACAACATAACTATACCTGGTCCTAGCCAAGTTTTTCCTTGACATAAGTGTCACTATATATTTCGGGGGTACCTTAAGTTCAAGTATTAGAGTACTTGATTTATATAACTGGGGGTTTCATTGTATTGAATTGAAGTAGTTAATATATTTTAATCATTCTTTCATTCCTGTGTTCTATACAATTTTAGCATAAACATTTCCTATATTTCTTGTTGGTATTCTTAATTTATTATGGTAGCTAAGAACCCAGGTTCACATTACAGGAGTTGAAATCTTGAATATTAATTCTTTAGGTAGTAAATGATGCGAATCTCTAATATATATATAAACATATTTAAGGGAATATTGGAGCATCTTTAACTATACATATTACCAGTCCCTTTTCAGTCTTATTTCTTTGTACAATCTTCTGGTTTTCTAATATCCTTCAATTCTCCTCTGCTGGATGTGGGAGAGTCGGTGTATTTCTTTGTCTTTTACGGGTCACTGTTTGCCAGTGAGAGCGTTGTGGTTGTGGAGCGTCCGGTGTATAGTTCTTTGTTGATGTCATTTTCTCCCGTAGGCGAGGCATTGTGGGAGAGGGTATCTGCAATGTTCTGCAAAATTCTTTTAGGTCCTCAGGGCTTCTGTATGTTATAATCGTGTTGTCCTTATTTACTTTAAGGCAAAAGGGGTATCCCCACCTATAGGGAATTTTGTGTTCTCTTAAATGTTCCGTTAGGAATCTTGCCTCTCGCCGGTTAGCTAGGGTCATTGGGCTCAAATCTGCGTAGATCTGGATGGGTCTTCCTTCGAACAGGAGAGGGGTGATTTTTCTAGCTGCTTGAGCTATTATTTCTTTTTCCTGATATTTATGAAATTTTAGGATTATATCCCTGGGTGGTTCAGAGTCTTTTGGTCTGGGTCTCAGAGCCCTATGTGCTCTGTCTAATTGATATTGAGTTGTAGCGGGGTCATTAGTTAGGTGCTGGAACAGTTTCTGTAGATAGTGTGGAATTGTGTCCCCTGTCACTGACTCAGGAACACCACGAATCCGTAGGTTTTGCCGTCTGCCCCTATTATCTAAATCTTCTAGTTGGCTTTTGAGTTGCTGTATCTGAATATCTTGTAATGAGAGGCATCTGGAATGCCCATCTACTATGTTAGTTACATCATTAGTTTGTTCTTCAATATATTCAAACTTTTCATTAAGTTCTGTAATATATTTTTTGACTTCTGCTAGGCCATCTTTTAGAATTTTCCCAACCTGCATCAATAGTGTATTAAAGTCCTCCTTAGAAGCAAGTGAGGTGAGGTCTGCTCTAGTGAGTGGCGCTTCACTTTCTTTTTCAAGAGTTAGGGGTTTTGAGGAGGTGGATTTTCCTCTTGGTCAGAATCCATCTCTTGTTCCTGCTCTTGTGAGGTGCTGAGAGCTTTAAAATATGTGTTCATTTTAGTTGCTGAAGCTGACACATGTTTGTTTGTCTTTTCTCCCTTATTTTGTTTTCTTGCAGCCATGCTGTACTGTTTTAACTCTGTTCTCTGCGCCTCTCAGTATCTCTATGTGATGCGCAGCTATTTTTCTTTAAGTAGTTAAGGCCTTATTACTCAGTCCCTCTTGTGAGTGTATATTGATAAGCCTGTTAGATTTCCCTCTAGAAGCTGTTCTTTGGTGTAGCGTGTAGAAAGCTTTAAACCCTGTGTTGCTTTGTTCATACAGTCATAGAGGTAGATTAGTAAGAGATGAAGGCTAAGTGTGATATGGCGTATGTGGCCGGGTTCACTTTCGGTTTGAATTTTGTGGTCTGCCTCCCCTTATTAAATATATGCGCTATTCGCGCCCTTTTACCTTGATCTGCTGTATTTTATAGTATGTTGCTTGCCGATCGATCGGGCTCCAGGTGCTGTCTCTTGTGAGTATTTTCTACTCCTTTCACTCTTCGATGCTGTATGTAGTGTTTAGCTTACTGGGAGTAGTAGCCAAGATCGAGGCCCAGAACGGGATTGAAGCGGCTGCTATTTCTAGTGATCTTCCGTGTGTAGATGCGGTCCGCTTCTTGTATAATGTCTCCAGCAGATGTGCTTATGTTAGGGGTGCTTTTTAGCTACTTCAAGCTGATTTTACATGCCACTAATTAGTCCCCAGTTAGATTTTGTCACGGAGCTCACGCTACATGCGACTGCTCATGGCGGCAGTCGACTCCGCCCCCCTTGTTATACACTTTTTATCACTGTTGTTATTACTGTTTTTATTGTTTACCATTATTATCTTAACCACTACTATATCCAATAAGGGCGCCCCCTATCACTATTATTTCAGCTCTAATATTTTATATATTGCTGAAAGTATTCCTTTCATGGGGGTTTTGGACCAGCATAATATTTCAAAGGGATACAGACTTCTGACTAGGACATGCTTATCCCTATTTTGTGTGATAAACTGAGACAGTTGCAAGTATTCAAACCATCTATTAAAGAAAGGGATGTTTCTGTCTGCTAAGGCTGCTTTTGTTAATAATGTCCCATGCTCTAGCACAGAATGACATGGCAAATAGGTAGATATGCTGTGTGCCCTATCCATCATCAAGTTTTGATGTGTGGGAAGCTCCAGATTATGTAACAAGGGTGTAAGTGGTGAAGGAATTGTTGAGATTCTTCTCTGTGTTCCTGTTAGGGTATCCCATGTAGCCAAAGTGTCCCAAATTAATGTCGGAGTGTGAGATGGGATATTCCTAAATTGCCTTTGCGTCCAACAGATGCCCCCTATGCTTTTTTTGTTTGCTAAATCGAGTTTTAGTTTTACCCATTCCTTACTTTGTGCATTCTTGCACCAATCTAGAATTCTAATTAGTTATGTCGCTTGTTTGTAAAAGCTAAGGTTGGGGACTCCGAGCCCTCCTCTGTCACGACTTCTGTATACCGTGGGTTTAGCTATCCTAGACTTTTTGTGTGCCCAGATAAATGCATTGGCTAAATTCTGTGCTGTGCTTATATAGTGTTTGGGGCAGTTGAATTGGTAGCATCTGGAATAGATACAGAAAGCGGGGAGTATACTCATTTTATAGGCTTGGATCCTACCTAACCAGGAGAGGTGCTTGGTTTGCCAAGTATTCAGATCTGTTTGAATGGATTTGAGGAGTTTTTGATAATTCAATGTAAACAACGCACCCGGGGTTTCGGCAATTTGTATCCCAAGGTATTTCAATGAGAAATGTTGCTGAGTGAACTAGTATAACGTTTTTATCTGTTGGCTCGTCTGATCAGAAAGTTCAACTCCCAGAAACTCTGATTTAGATGTGTTAACTTTAAAATTAGACAGTGTACTACAGGTTTCAATTTCTAGCATCAGTGTGGGGATGGACAATTGTGGGTGGGTTAAGGAAAAAAGAACATCATCAGCATAAAGTGTTGTTTTGTATTGCGAATCCCCTATTTGTAAGCCACATCTGTTTTTAACCTTCTCAAGTGTTTAATTATAGTATGGCGTTTGATGGGGGAGTTAAAACCCCCCACATTCCATGATGTAATTTTAAGTGGCATACTCTATGCACAGCACGAGCCAATGCTTAAACCTAAGATCCCGAAGAGAGAGTAGAGGGAGAGGAGGGAGGGGTGAGCGTAAGAGAACAAAAAAAACAACAACACCCAAGTGAATAGCAAAATTTTCTGTGTATGAAAGACATTAGTCTTATATCACCTATTGATTAAAAATAAATTAATTCCTATATAAAAAAAAAATAAAAAAATGCACATCTAATTGTGCGCACAAAAGTGATAAACAATACAATAATCTTCATTTCTAATAACAAAACTAACAATTCTGATGGCTCCCCATACAAACCCAACCTTGTGACGAGCATAATAAAATAAAAATTGTGACAGGAAAAACAAAACAAAAAAACAACAAATAAAAAAAACAACATTTCTACACATCTTTACATTTCTGTCCATAAAAGTAATTAAGTTGTTACCCCAAATGTTGCAGTATGATCTGCCCATTCTATTCTAAACTAGTGGTACTAATTGTGCGAGGGGTTTCGCTAGAATCAGATTCTAAAAATTTCTGTGCATCTTGCAGGGAGTCAAAGAATTTAGGGCCCCTAGAGGTATGATTTTTTTTTATTTGGCTGGATACAGTAGAAAGGCTTTTGTACCCTCCTTATTGAGATTTGTGCATAAGGATGAAAACTCCTTGCGTTTCTTTGTTAGATCAATTGAGTAATCCTGAAAAATAAGCAATTTAGACCCCTCAAATATAACAGATACAGCTTTTCTATATTCTTGCATTATGGCGATTTTCAATTGAAAGTGTAGCATTTTAACAATGACCTGTCTAGGATGTAGTGTACCACTCTCATTCTGCTTTTCAGGTCCAATTCTGTGAACACGTTCCTCACTGCCTCTGAATCTATCCAACGGGAGATTCAAATGCCTAGGTAAAGTATTTTCAGTAAAATGAATCAACTCATTTGCTTTAATAGATTCAGGCACCCCTAATATACGGATATTGTTTCGTCTTGATCTATTCTCCAGATCTTCAAGCCTCTGATAGAGAACTTGATTATGTTTAAGAAGAATCTCCATTTTATAAGTATGTACCGAGGAGATCTCCTCCAAATCTGAGACCCTCTCTCTAATTCTGTCAATCTCGTAGTGATTTGTTTAATTTCTTCCGTAATATTATCTAAACCTTTTTGCAAGTTATCTATTTTATTGATAAAAATAGAGGAAATTTTCTGTACAATATAGTGAGGATCTTTATCTACACCCATATTATCTGAGACTAATATTGATGATTCATTTAACCCTTCAGAAGGTTCCCTCTGCTTTCTTTCAATGTTTTTCAGTTTAGTAGGCATTTTTTTAGCCTAATAATGTATCCATATGCAAACACCTTGACCCACAGAATACAAGTAGTGATGTTGCGAATTGTTCGCTGGCGAATAGTTCCCGGCGAACATAGCATGTTCGCGTTCACCGTGGCGGGAGAACATATGCGATGTTCGATCCGCCCCCTATTCATCATCATTGAGTAATACTTTGACCCTGTACCTCACAGTCAGCAGGCACATTCCAGCCAATCAGCAGCAGATCCTCCCTCCCAGACCCTCCTACCTCCTGGACAGCATCCATTTTAGATTCATTCGGAAGCTGCATTGTTAGTGAGAGGAGGGACAGTGTAGCTGCTACTGATTTAGTAGGGAAATCTATAGCTAGGCTAGTGTACTCAGTGTCCACTACAGTCCTGAAGGACTCATCTGATCTCTGCTGTAAGGACAGCACCCCAAAAAGCCCTTTTTAGGGCTGCTTTTTTTTTTGCAGTTGCCTGCCTGCCAGCGTGTGTGTCAGGCTCACAGCGTATACTGTGCCCACTTGCCCAGTGCCACCACTCATATCTGGTGTAACAGTAGTGTAGATTTAAAAAAACAACACTTTTTTGACTGTGTTAAATAATAGCAGTCAGTTTCCTTCACACGTGTGCATTTCAGTGCCTGCCTGCCAGGGCACAGTGTCACCCCAGTGCAACTCATATGTGGTGTAACAGTAGTGTAGATTTTAAAAAACAACACTTTTTTGACTGTGTTAAATAATAGCAGTCAGTTTCCTTCACATGTGTGCGTTTAAGTGCCTGCCAGGGTACAGTGTCACCCCAGTGCAACTCATATCTGGTGTAACAGTAGTGTAGATTTAAAAAAAAAAAACACTTTTTTGACTGTGTTAAATAATAGCAGTCAGTTTCCTTCACATGTGTGCGTTTAAGTGCCTGCCTGCCTGCCTGCCAGGGCACAGTGTCACCCCAGTGCAACTCATATCTGGTGTAACAGTAGTGTAGATTTTAAAAAAACAACACTTTTTTGACTGTGTTAAATAATAGCAGTCAGTTTCCTTCACATGTGTGCGTTTAAGTGCCTGCCTGCCTGCCTGCCAGGGCACAGTGTCACCCCAGTGCAACTCATATCTGGTGTAACAGTAGTGTAGATTTAAAAAAAAAACAACACTTTTTTGACTGTGCTAAATAATAGCAGTCAGTTTCCTTCACACGTGTGTGTTTAAGTGCCTGCCTGACAGGGTACAGTGTCACCCCAGTGCAACTCATATCTGGTGTAACAGTAGTGTACATACCTGATGTTTCAAAGCACATTATTCCAAACAATTTAGGAATGTTAGGTGATTTATGCCCTTTATGGATTAAAACCAGACTCTGCATCAACTATGTAATTTTCCATGGGAGTTTTGCCATGGATCCCCCTCCGGCATGCCACAGTCCAGGTGTTAGTACCCTTGAAACAACTTTTCCATCACTATTGTGGCCAGAAAGAGTCCCTGTGGGTTTTAAAATTCACCTGCCTATTGAAGTCTATGGCGGTTCGCCCGGTTCGCCCGTTCGCGAACAGTTGTGGAAGTTCGCATCCGCAATTCGCGAACGCAAAATTTTAGGTTCGCGACATCACTAAATACAAGTATTGATTTTAAAATGTGACAAGATAACAGTGCACTAACTAAGCAGCATTCAGATTAATAATTAATCTTTTTTATTCTTTGGTAAAGAGATTAGCAACTTTCAATGTGGTAGTCTACAATCCTCATCTATTGCACTATTCAAACTTTCCAGGGATAATTAACCCCAAAACATAAGGCTAGCTAGAGCCTAGAATAAATTGTGCAACCATCTAACACCCTGGGGCATATTTATCAAGCTCCGAATGGAGCTTGATGCTCCGTGTTTCTGGCGAGACTGCAGGCTCGCCAGAAACAACAGTTATAAAGCAGCGGTCACAAAGACCGCTGCTCCATAACCTGTCCGCCTGCTCTGAGCAGGCGGACAGGCATCTCCGGAAATCAACCCGATCGAGTAAGATCGGGTTGATTGACACCCCCCTGCTGGCGAATTATTGGCCGCGAGTCTGCAGGGGGCGGCGTTGCACCAGCAGTTCTTGTCAGCTGCTGGTGCAATGCTGAATACGGCGAGCGTATTGCTCGCCGTATTCAGCGAGGTCTGTCAGACCTGATCCAAACTGTCGGATCAGGTCCTACAGACCTTGATAACTAGAGGCCCCTATCTCAACCTTTCATATGCCTGTGTATCACTTACATATGCACCCTTGCCTAGTATCAACACCCAGGTGAGAACAATACAATTATTGTGTGCATTAGAGTCCGCCCACTTTAAATAAATGAGAAGGTGTTGAAGTCACATTTCAGTCAGAGGTGTAAATATAACATTTTTCCTTCTTATTATTGAGTATAATTTTAAGCTTTGCTGCTTTTTTTCCCCTTTATCCCATAGAAAAGTCAGGAGATGAGAACCCTTAAAACTTTTCTTTGATAACTTGCTCCTGTGTTATTCTCTATCTCTATTGCTTCTTTTTCTTCCGTCCCCCCTCTTTGGTCTTGTTTTTTTCCTTTCTACTGTTCAACTGATACAATTAGTTAAATACAGTTAGTGAGACTTTCCAACAAATACAGTGATCCACAGAGGGTACAAAACAAGGCCAGTATATACTCATCTGCAGGAAGTTACTCCGGTATATCAACCTCAGCAAAGGCAAAAAATTCTCCAAGAGAATTTGCTTCTGTAGCCAGGACAAGCAGTAAAATTCTGTGGCCTTAGATAGCTTTGCAGATTGCCATCTTCTTCTTACCAGAAAACAATATTTTTATACTGCCCGCAACCAACAGACACAGCCCCGAACTTAGAGCAGGCTCTTGCAGTTCCTCACGCAGCACCAGTGGAAGGAAAAGTACAATTGCACAACTCCTTGAGTCTTGCTTTTAATAAATGTAGTTGCGCCTTTCAAAATTTGACCAGGTTGCTGCTGTATATAGCTCCACTAACCAATTCGGATACAGGTCTAATAGCATGAATCGTAATTTCGAGTGTCTACCTCTCTCACGCAGCACCGGTGGGAGAGAGTACTTACCTGGTTGCACAGACCTGTATCTTATTTTCGTAGAGGTAAGTCTTTAGGGGGCTAATCAGTCCTTCAGTGCAGTAACTATGCACTCTGAGCCGCCCCAGGACATAGGGTTTTGGCGTGGTGTGTCCCCGCCAATATCTCTGGAAGGTAGCTCTCCTACCCAACGCTACGTGTCCTGCATCTAGGCTCCTCCTCTGGACTAGTGCAGTTATTTTATCGAAAAATAAAGATGCTGCTATCTTTATTTTTTTCAATAAAATACACTACATTGTATTTTGGGGGCATTTGGGGCACATTTATAAAATGAACCATAGATCTAATTTTATAAGCGCTAATTGCTACCGCAAGCTCGCGGTAGCAATAACCAGCCACTTGTAATGGCTGGTTAATTATTGCAAATTTGATAGCTTGCGGGCGTGAGATAATTTAGTGCTCCACTTATAATCTAGCCCTAAAAGAACATTGCACTCAAAATTTAGTTTTCTGTAAAACTTTTAATTGTGAATAGTGGAAATTTTTAAATGTATTATTATTATTTATTTTGCCTGATTTCCTGTGATATAAATCTGAAAATTGTAGTAGTTCCCACTTCCCCATGTTGTACAGTGATTTATTGATATATATATATATATGCAGGAGTATATATATATATATGAGCTCCTGATTGGCCATTGTAATTGAGATATGATGAACATATTTAAAAATAATTCAAATCTTTCTAATAAGATTATATTTTTAAATGCTTGATAACCATTCATTTTGTATGGAAACATGTATGCAATACAATGATTCATTTCTAATGCATATGTAAAAATTGACTTAAATGTCCCTTTCATTTTCAGGTGGAATAATATTTTTCTAGTGTTAGAGTTCCTACTAGATTGCTGGTCTATCAGGTCTTGTGTCTTGCCAGGATAAAGATTATAAGATTTATAGTCTTTCCATATCTGCTGTATTTGTTGTGGAATTTAAATACATGATCCCCTGTCTAAACTCATTGGCCTATATTACAACTGGAAATTTTAAATGTTTCTGTGATTGTTTATTAAAATAAATATTTGAACAGTGATTTAATATGGTATATGACAAGGTGTTGAACTGAAAAGGGCTCAAAGGTGTATATGTACATGTATGGATTTGTACACAACTGTGCAAAGGTTTTAGGCAGGTATGAAAAAAATGCTGTAAAGTTAGAATGCATTAAAAAACAGAAATGTTAAGAGTTAATTATTTTTTTATCAATTAACAAAATGAGTGAGTGAGTGAATAGAAGACAAATCTAAATCAAATCAATATTTGGTGTGACCACCCTTTGCCTTCAAAACAGCATCAATTCTCCTAGGTATACTAGTGCACGTTTTTTTTTTAAAAAGAACTCATCAGGGAGGGTGTTACAAACATCTTGTGGAACTAACCACAGTTCTTCTGTGGCTTTTGTCTCTTTAAGTAATCACAGACAGACTCAATGATGTTAAGACCAGGGCTCTGCAGGGGCCATAACATCCCTTCCAGGACTTCTTTATGGTGAAGATAGTGCTTGACTTTGGTGGTATGTTTGGGGTTGTTGTCATGCTGCAGAATACATTTGGCCAATCAGATGCCTCCCTGATGGTATTGCATATTGGATAAGTATCTGCCTGTAATTCTCAGCGTTGAGAAGACCATTAAATCTGACTGAATACCCAGCTCCATTTGCAGAAATGCAGCCCCAAACTTGCAAGGAACCTCCACCATGCTTCACTGTTTCCTGCAGACACCCATTCTTGCACCACTCTCCAGCCCTTTGGCAAAAAAAATGCCTTTTGTTAAAGCCAAATATTTCAAATTTTGAGTCATCAGCCCAGAGCACCTGCTGCCATTTTTCTGTACCCCAGTTCCTGTGTTTGTGTGCATAGTTGAATTCCTCATCCTTGTTTCCACATCGAAGGCATGGCATTTTGGCCTCAAGTCTTGTATGAAGACCACTTCTGACCAGACTTCTCCCTGACAGTACTAACCCCCTGCTAAAGGCAGAGGGTACAAAAGCTGCTTCTATGATAACTTTGATTAACATGTCTAAAAGAACACATGCTAAAACTATGAACATTGTAATTAAAACATCACAATCAATATTTCTGGAGCATTCTGTTTTGAACATGCAAAATAAATAATACATTTGTAGTAGAATATGGTTTTAATTTATCAGAAACTAATGATGTAACTTTTAATAACTATATAAACGTATAAAAGACCCCTTGCTAAAGGCTAAGGGCAGACAAGCTGTTAAAATGAAAACTGGGATTAAATCAATATTCATTAATACATTATTGTATAAAACAAGACAGAATAGGCAATTTAGGCATGTTAAAGCATTTTATATGGTAAATCACAACATAAAATCTTTTTTATTCTGAAAGAAGACCACATGCTACTATGAGTTTCCCTGCTGCTATGAAAACTGTAATTAAAACATCAAAATCAATTTTCCTCTGTATAGTGTTGTATGATACAAATGAGAATAATCACTTTAAGCAGGTTAAAATGATGGTAGGATTTACTAGCACTGAAAATAAAGGTGACGTTCATTCATAGATTTAAAAAAAAAAAAAACAACTGTGTAAAAGTCACCTTTATTTCGCACTGTGTTTACTGCTAAACTAAAAGCCTCTGTTAAATTTTTTTCAATGAGGTGACATTTCCATCTCTTAGCCAACAGCCTTGCTAGCCTTATGGCATTGTGCAGTATGCTAGCATGGCTATTGGCTAAGAGGTGGAAACGTCAACTCATTGAAAAAAAAATTGAGCCGTGCCATGGGTGGCTGGAGGCTTTTCGATTAGCAGTGAAGCCACAGCGAAATGAATTATTTTTTTTGTAAACTCGTGAATGAAAGTTACCTTTATTTTTAGTGATGGGTAAATCCTAGGATTTTTGAAACGCTTTTATCATCACTTTAACCCATGATGTATTTAAAAGGTAAATGTTACAAAAATGTGTCTGAGATGCTGATGTGCTGATGTGCTGATGTGCTGTTGTTAGCCATTTTTTCACAATTAGGACTAGATTCCAAGTAGAGCAGTGTTTTGCTCTTTCCCTCGAGTGTAAATTGGGTTTTCGTGATCTCATTTACGCGAGCATCGCACTTGGTGGTTTGCATTCGTATTACAAGTTTGTATTACAAGTTGTAAGTAGGAAGTTTGCGTTTGTGTGGAATTAACGCGAGAGCGGAAAATATTGCAACCTGATTTCCAGCAGAACCACATTTGCGCAAGACTTGTTTCACGATAAATGCCCTGCTTGTTCCTGAACAGCGTTACTATATAGGATGTCTAAGGATGCTCTTACAATGTACACATTGTACTCCGGCGCGCAGCGGGTCCATCCTGAAGACATCCGACGAGGAGCTCCTCTTTAATACAGTCTCCGCGTAAACTGGCTTTGAATGCAAGTGACTTCATTCAAGATGGCTTCCCTTTCATTCCTATTGGCTGAAAGGTTCCAATCAGCCAATAGGATTAGAGCCGCTTAAATCCTATTGGCTGTTCCAATCAGCCAATAGGATTTGAGCAGCTCTCATCCTATTGGCTGTTCCAATCAGGATGATTTCTTTGGGGCAATGCCCCGCAAAAAGCCCTTTTAAGGGCCATTGGTAGTTTATTGTAGGCTATGTTTTTTTTTAATTAGGTGATTACCTTTCCAACGGTGGGTCTTGGGGGTCTGTAGCCACTTAGATGCCTGAGATACAGGCTTCTAAGCAGCATGCCCCCTTTTCCTATACTTAACATTGTCATTTTGTTAATAAAGTTGCGCGGTGACGTCATCACGTCATTGCACGTGACATCACCACGGAAAACGGGAAGCCCTGGCGATGCCTGTCACTATACAGGCACAATCCCTGGGGTAGGAGCAGGTGGGAGCCCCCAGATCTCCCTCAAGATTGGAGAGTGCTCGCGATGGCTCTGAGCCGTCGTTAGCACCAGTGTGGGAAACTCTGCGACGGCTCAGAGCCGTCGTTAGCACTCAAATGGTTAAGCGCTCTAAATAAAAAATGTTAATGTGATCTATGATCCTATATAAAAATAATTTTATGTGATATGTGAATATGATTTAATAAAAGCTGCTACTTTTGTGTCTTCAAGATCGAACAAAGTCTGAAAGACAAAAGAGAGGCGCCTCCTTGTGTGCATCAATACGGACTACAAATCTCTCCCCAAAACGAAAAGCCCCCAAAATCCAATGTACTCACAAAAGATACAGCACACAAATGTGCTGTTAGAGGCAGACTGAGGCTTTATAGTGTTCCAGCTCGCTGGACTACCGCTGGCCGTAACAATGTTTGTGCTTCTTCCAAGTGCTTTATAAAAGCTGCAACAGACTGGTCAGGATCCACTCATGTGGGGTTTAGCAAATCCGTTTCAGACGATCCAAAAACCAGTTTCAACAAAGAAACCAATGGCACTACTTATGAGTTAACAGTAAACCTTTATTATAACCCGTTAAATAAAGAGAAAATTCTATATTCTCACTAGTACAGTATTTCAATCTGGCTGTAATTTACTTCTACTCATAGGGGCCCATTTATCAAGCTCCGGATAGAGCTTGAGGGCCCGTGTTTCTGGAGAGCTTGCAGGCTCACCAGAAACAGCAGTTATGAAGCAGCGGTCTAAAGACCGCTGCTCCATAACCTGTCCACCTGCTCTGAGGAGGCGGACAGACATCGCTGCAATTCAACCCGATCGAGTACGATCGGGTTGATTGACACCCCCTGCAGGGGGCGGCGTTGCACCAGCAGTTTACAAGAGCTGCTGGTGTAATGCTGAATATGGAGAGCGTATTGCTCTCCGCATTTAGCGAGGTCTGGCGGACCTGATCCGCACTGTCGGATCAGGTCTGCAAGACTTTTGATAAATATCCCCCTTAGTATTGTCAGTTAGAAAAATATAGCCTTATACCATTCAAGCATCTTCTAAGCGATACATCGTTTAACACAATAGTTTCAATCTGGTTATATTGTGTTCGATGAGTTTGCATAAAGATGCACTTGTTTTAAAGTTTTAAGGTAATTTGTTTTTTAATGGATCTCTTTACACATATCCTTGTTAGTAAGAGAAACCACTTTTAGGATACCTCAGAGACGATTTGTTTGAGGGTTTGTAGTTTTATTAGTCTCTTATTGGTTAGAGCCTTTTTGACGGCTTGTAACAATTGTTTCTTGTTTATGTACTTTATACAAAAGTTTCCAATGGCAGTAGCATAATAGTTCATCCAACCCACATTGGTAAATGCAACTGCTTATAGTGGTACATATATTAACTACAATCCCTCTAGATAATAGTAATAATGAGGTTAGTCGTCCTTTAATAACTATTGGCTGTTATCTTGTTGGTTAAACTTATTCTGTTATATAAAGGTTTAAATTACCCCACTAGTGACTCACTGCGGTTTATACTTAGTACACATTAAACTAATGGTATTAGTTCTGACTTAACGTTAGTTCAAGAACCACCAAATAATAGCAAAGTTACTCCTAGTCCAAACTCTATCGTTTCTGTGAATTGATTTACTAATCATTATTGTAGTAAATTGTCACCATTGACTACAGTAAAAGAAGGGTAGCTTAAAGCTAGCTAAAAACACAGGAGCTCCTAGGACTCCTCACCAAGACCCTGACCTTACTGACATGTTTCTCCATAAACCGGCTTTTTCAAAGGATCCAAAAACCAGGCTTGACGAAGTGATTAAAAACATATACACTTTATTTAAAATACTGGCATGTAAAATTCAGTGCACCACAAGTACAATGTGTATAAAATATGATACGCGTTTCTCAGCCCTACAGCTGTTGCTTCAGGCATATTTGTTAATCCCTTCAATTGCCATTTAAACCTAGCTAGACCAATCATTACGTGGAGAGTTACGTCACTAGAAGCGTATTAGTTGCAGGTGTGCAAAGGTATTTATTTTAACGTAACCTACTGCAATTGGATATGTGATAGACTCATTCAATACATTAAGAAAACATATTAGTTAAAATACAAACGTATACATTGACACATTGTATATTTAAAAAAAAAAAAAGAAATTAGTTATAAACGTGCAATTTAAATATCACTACTTTAAGAAACAGATCTTATCCAGTAGATGTGATATAAAGATTCTCCCTCGCATGTTTTTTCTGCTATTTGTTTAAAAAATATTATCACCTGGGCGGATCCAGTACTCGTGGAGGATGACTAAACATTAAGTGAGCTCCGTGTTATCTAACTGGCAAAAGATCTGGAAAATATCTCATACGGTCTAGATAAGCTCACAAAACTACGTATGATCACGATTAGCACAGGATCTACACATAGAAGTGCTTCAGATCACAATATGATCAATGGAAGCAACTTAAAAATAACGCACTTGACCAGCTCAATATGCGATAGAGAGTCGTAAAATGGTGCACACAGTTCAGACCTGATGGGTACAGATTTTGCACCCGACATTCTGTGCCTGCAGTCCTCATAAGTCACAAAAGCTGAGCTACTCAACTCAGCTTGGATGTAATGGCAAGGGCTACAGCACTGATGCATGGGAACTCCAATTACCGAAACTTCAGCACAGCACTGGATCCTAAGAAATTAACAGATGCATAACAGCCATTATTTGAGACCTCTGCACCGTGAGTAAGCATGTCAGCATATATATTCCAGCAGATAATGCATTAGCAGCCTGGTTAATGAGGTAGTCTATCTATCATTACTAGCAAGCACTCTCAGTTACAAACAACAATAAACTCTCAGTAAATAAAAATATTGACAAACCAAGCCTTAAAGGTATATGATCACACACAAGAGGCCTGAAGGGTAACACTTTTCCCCATATCAACAATGCAAGATTTGATGCTACATGGAGTGAAGTAAATAACTTGAAACCAATATAATAAAGTTTACTGCACAATCATTGCTAATTTTTCTCTGGAGCATTGAATTGGGTAGTTGGGGCAAATCAAAACAGCTGGGTACATTGCACTGAAAATGTCACCCCCCCCCAAAAAAAAGGCGGAAAAGCACAATAAAACACCTATCAATCAAACTCCTTCAGTGAACAATTTTTTAAAACTACTAGATACAGCTACTAATACTGAGAGTGCCTCTTCATCACAAGTAAGGTCTATGGGGCCGAATTATCAAGCTCCAAATGTTTCTGCACAAGCCTTAAGGCTCGCCGGAAACAGCAGTTACGAAGCAGCGGTCTAAAGACTGCTGCTCCATAACTTGTCTGCCTGCTCTGAGGCTGCGGACATCAATCCACCCAATCCTATACGATCGGGCTGATTGACACCCCCTGCTAGCATCCGATTGGCCGTGAATCTGCAGGGGCGGTATTGCACAAGCAGTTCACAATAACTGTTGTGCAATGATAAATGCTGACAGCGACAGTATAATGTCCACTCGCACTTTCTTAAATCGGCCCCTATATCCCCTACATCTGATTCTGACATAGAAACAAAATAATGATCCTGAGATAATCACTATACCAAAGGTCTTACTGGATTCACTTCCTTCCAAAAAGGACTTTTCTACACTAATGGAACAAGTCAAGCTCTCAGCTCTGTATTAGAGAAGAGATCTCTGATATAAAAAAGAACTAACAGAAGTGGGCCACAGGGTGGAAAAATTAGAAGATTTCTGCGATTCTGTCTCTACGAATATAAAAGCCATGGGACAACAACTCCAATCACATGACAAACATATACAAGAAATGGAAGACAAAATCGAGGACCTCTAAAACAGGAATCACAGAAATAATATAGGATTTAGGGGCATCCCCGAAACCCTCACGCCACAAGAATTCATATTCCTAAAAGGAGAAGGTGACAATATACCAATATCAATAGACAGGGCCCACAGAGCCTTAAGACCAAAACGAACAGAACCAGTTACTCTAATAAAGATGAACTAATGAAACAGGATAGATTAAAACAGCCTAGCAGATGTAAAGAAGCAGATCTTCAAATATTTGCGGACCTCACAGCAAGAACTCTACAAAAGAGAAGATAACTGCAACCACTAACAGCAATTATTTGAAGAGACATAATTTATTGTTGGAGATTCCCATTCCACTTATCCATAATGTTAAAGGGAAGGAGAATAATATGCAAGACACGAGGTGACATCACGGATGTGTGTAAACAGTTGGAAATACTGCTCCTAGAATCCTGTGAAGAAACCACATGCCCACAATGCACACAGTTGCCACAAAGACCAGAATGGCAGCGATATCATCTTCCAAAAGATCAAAGAAAACACCAATTGACACCTACTTGAAAGGGAAATCCTCAATTCATGAGACTGGAAGTATCCTGTAAAAGAAAGGAGGGCAATCTCTCAATAGTATATTTAAATCTGTTTGAAGTATTATCATTATTATCCTATGTGCCTGGATAGAGAGAGATATCCAGTAAGTATATAAGTTAATACGATTTTTGTTCTCTATGTTGTATGTTCAAAGCCATTGGCAAAAATGGAATGGATAGTTTTAACATGTAATCAAACTATTTAACTTTGGTTTACATTTGTTATAGTTAGCTAATTAATAATACTGAAGCAAACCCGTAAAACATGTTTCTCTAAACTCTTGACCAGTTAAGGGTAATTTCTACATTAGTTTTATGCTCCTCAGAGAGTATTATAAGAATTTGTTAATTCAATTAGTTCTCATTTTTTTGTTTTTTCTTTATGTTCTTTTTTTATCCTGATTGTTACTATATTGAAATGTTGCATTATCACCAGGCTATGTTATGTTGCTATGAAATTGCATCCGATTTAGATATCAGTAAAGAGTACCACTACTAGACCCAGTGGAAACAAGCATCTATCCTACTACACTTGTCTATACACATTTTTCATTATGGCCAACAATAAATATCATTACACAAAATGTCAAAGGTTTTAATTGTCCCAATAAAAGAAGAATCACCTTATTAGATCTCCATAGACAGGGTGGCAACATTTTACTTTTGCAGGAGACACATTTTAAAACTAAACACATGCCAAAGTACTTCACATCAAACTATACACAGCATTTCCACAGCTCAAATGACAAAAAAATGTAAACTGAGTTAGCATTCTGATACACAAGTCATTACCCTTCCAACTACTACAACTAGACAAAGATAAAGAGGGAAAGAATTTGGGGATTAACTGCCTTCTATATGAAAAACCAATTACAATTGTAAATATTTTCTCCCCAAATCGAGACCAAGATAGATTTTTTAGCAAAATCACAAAACAAAATCATGGACATCTCAAAAGGTCCAGTGGTTGTAGCAGGGGATCTCAATATACCTTTAAACCCATAACTTGATTGCACAAACCCTGAACCCAGATTTCCACGTAAATTAGATAAACACATATGGCAAGATATTAAGACTTTAACACTACATGATACTTGGAGATATCAGCATCAACAGTTAAAAGACTATACTTTTTTCTCACATCCGAATAAGAGCTACTCTAGATTAGATTATGTACTGGTTGACCACCTTGCAATATCATATGTAACTTCAACAGCCATTAAACAAACGGTATGGTCAGACATTCATTAGTGTTGGGTAACCTTTTATGACCTTCGGCACCCTACAAAGATTTTCACTGTTGATGATACACTCTTACATGACCAAGAGAACGGTAAAAAGTTGAGGGAACATTTACATAATTATTTTACAATTAATGCTCAGCCAGATTCCGATTTAGACAAGGGCTTGATATGGGAAGCTCATAAAAGCTGTATTAGAGGAGAGCTTATAAAATTAAAGGCAATTAGAACTAAACAAGATAGAACAACTAGTGATGTCGCGAACATAAAAATTTGGGTTCGCGAATGGCGAACACGAACTTCCACAACTGTTCGCGAATGGGCGAACAGGGCGAACCGCCATAGACTTCAATAGGCAGGCAAACTTTTCTGGCCACAATAGTGATGGAAAAGTTGTTTCAAAGGGACTAACACCTGGACTGTGGCATGCCGGAGGGGGATCCATGGCAAAAGTCCCATGGAAAATTACATAGTTGATGCAGAGTCTGGTTTTAATCCATAAAGGGCATAAATCACATAACATTCCTAAATTGTTTGGAATAACGTGCTTTAAAACATCAGGTATGATGTTGTATCGATCAGGTAGTGTAAGGGTTATGCCCGCTTCAAAGTCACAGACCAAACTCCCCTTTTAACACACCGCAAACAACCGCAAACAGTACATTTGCACAACCGCAAACTCCCCATTAGGCACAAGGTTGGATACCAAGCTAGCCATGTCCCGTTCTTGTCCTCACTGATGTCATTGAAGGTCTCTTCCTCCACCCAGCCACGTACAACACCAAGGGTCCCCGAAAGGTGACAACAAGCCCCCTGGGACGGATGCTGTGTTTGGTCTTCCACCTCCTCAAAGCCACCTTCCTCCTCTGACTCCTCTTCTTCAGACTCCTCTCTCTGCGTTGCCTCTCTCTGCATTATTATAAGGTGTGTTAAGTAGTACTATTCCTATCAGTTTAATCCCTGTTACGTCCCCTATCAGGGGACGTGTACATGGCATCGATTTTAGGAACCGGGAGATGGAAAAAGATGCTTGGTCGGTCCTCCTACTTTAAATTTGGGGCACTGCGCGTGCAATCTAATATGCCACCAGATAGGAGTGGTGTGTTAAGTAGTTCTATTCTTATCAGTTTAATCCCTGTTACGTCCCCTATCAGGGGACGTGTATATGTCATCGATTTTAGGAACCGGGAGATGGAAAAAGATGCTTGGTCGGTCCTCCTACTTCAAATTTGGGGCACTGCGCGTGCAATCTAATGTGCCACCAGATAGGACTGGTGTGTTAAGTAGTACTATTCTTATCCGTTTAGTCCCTGTTACGTCCCCTATCAGTGTTGTTTTTTTTAAATGTACACTACTGTTACACCAGATATGAGTTGCACTGGGGTGACACTGTGCCCTGGCAGGCAGGCACTGAAACGCACACGTGTGAAGGAAACTGACTGCTATTATTTCACAGTCAAAAAAGTGTTTTTTTTTTTAAATGTACACTACTGTTACACCAGATATGAGTTGCACTGGGGTGACACTGTGCCCTGGCAGGCACTGAAACGCACACGTGTGAAGGAAACTGACTGCTATTATTTCACAGTCAAAAAAGTGTTTTTTTTTTAAATGTACACTACTGTTACACCAGATATGAGTTGCACTGGGGTGACACTGTGCCCTGGCAGGCACTGAAACGCACACGTGTGAAGGAAACTGACTGCTATTATTTAACACAGTCAAAAAAGTGTTGTTTTTTTAAAATGTACACTACTGTTACACCAGATATGAGTTGCACTGGGGTGACACTGTGCCCTAGCAGGCACTGAAATGCACACGTGTGAAGGAAACTGACTGCTATTATTTAACACAGTCAAAAAAGTGTTTTTTTTTTTAAATGTACACTACTGTTACACCAGATATGAGTTGCACTGGGGTGACACTGTGCCCTAGCAGGCACTTAAATGCACACGTGTGAAGGAAACTGACTGCTATTATTTAACACAGTCAAAAAAGTGTTGTTTTTTATAAATGTACACTACTGTTACACCAGATATGAGTTGCACTGGGGTGACACTGTGCCCTGGCAGGCACTGAAACGCACACGTGTGAAGGAAACTGACTGCTATTATTTAACACAGTCAAAAAAGTGTTGCTTTTTTAAATGTACACTACTGTTACACCAGATATGAGTTGCACTGGGGTGACACTGTGCCCTGGCAGGCACTGAAACGCACACGTGTGAAGGAAACTGACTGCTATTATTTAACACAGTCAAAAAAGTGTTGTTTTTTTTAAATGTACACTACTGTTACACCAGATATGAGTTGCACTGGAGTGACACTGTGCCCTGGCAGGCACTGAAACGCACACGTGTGAAGGTTATTGACTGCTATTATTTAACACAGTCAAAAAAGTGTTGTTTTTTTTAAATGTACACTACTGTTACACCAGATATGAGTTGCACTGGAGTGACACTGTGCCCTGGCAGGCACTGAAACACACACGTGTGAAGGAAACTGACTGCTATTATTTAACACAGTCAAAAAAGTTTTTTTTTTTTTAAATGTACACTACTGTTACACCAGATATGAGTTGCACTGGGGTGACACTGTGCCCTGGCAGGCACTGAAACGCACACGTGTGAAGGAAACTGACTGCTATTATTTAACACAGTCAAAAAAGTGTTTTTTTTTTTTAAATGTACACTACTGTTACACCAGATATGAGTTGCAATGGGGTGACACTGTGCCCTGGCAGGCACTGAAGCGCACACGTGTGAAGGAAACTAACTGCTATTATTTAACACAGTCAAAAAAGTGTTTTTTTTTTTAAATGTACACTACTGTTACACCAGATATGAGTGGTGGCACTGGGCAAGTGGGCACAGTATACGCTGTGAGCCTGACACACACGCTGGCAGGCAGGCAACTGCAATTAGATTACACAGGAAAAAAAAAAAAAAGCAGACTGATGTTCTAGCCCTAAAAAGGGCTTTTTGGGGTGCTGTCCTTACAGCAGAGATCAGATGAGTCCTTTAGGACTGTAGTGGACACTGAATACACTAGCCTAGCTATCGATTTCCCTATTAAATCAGCAGCAGCTTCACTGTCCCTCCTCTCACTAAGAATGCAGCTTCCGAATTAATCTAAAATGGATGCTGTCCAGGAGGTAGGAGGGTCTGGGAGGGTGGGTCTGCTGCTGATTGGCTGGAATGTGTCTGCTGACTGTGAGGTACAGGGTCGAAGTTTTACTCAATGATGACGAATAGGGGGCGGATCGAACATCGCATATGTTCGCCCGCCGCGGCGAACACGAACAAGCTATGTTCGCTGGGAACTATTCGCCGGCGAACTATTCGCGACATCACTAAGAACAACATATAATCTCTTAGCCAACAACATTTCGGAACTAGATTACAATTTTATAATGCAACCTACGGATGGAAATTTCATCCAGCAATTAGCTAACAAAAGAACACAAATGGGTGAATATCTCCAGATCAAATCACATAGATTACATATTTTCACTCAACAATGATTCTTTCTGGAAGCTAATTGCTAAGGTAAATTATTAGCGAGAATGTTATAAAAGCGTTCCCACAGATCATATATTTCTTCCCTCACATCCAATGCAGGTGTTCATCTAGAGGACACATGAAAAATAGCAAAAGATCTTCAAACCTTCTACAATAGATTATATAATCTGCACCCAAATAGGAACCAGATATCCCATAAGACATTATGTGAAAAGCACCTGGCTGATAATAAATTCCCCAAAATTCCAGAAGAAATTATTAATTCATTATAACAACACATTGACGAAAAAGTGATCCAATTAGCTATAGCCCCGGGTCCAGACTGCCTGACAAGAACATATTATAAAACATTTACACTCATAATAATTATAGAGAAAATTTTAATTCTTACATAAGTTCATTAAATATCATTAAGCAAGATACAATAATTATTGTTATTGCATCTTAGTATGTGAGCTTTTTCTCTTGTTTTTTTTTTCTTTTTCTCGGTTTCTAAAATCACAGTACATAATTATATTGCGTCAAAGGTATTACAGGTCTCATTTAGTTTATACACACAATTGCAAGGGCACTATTAAGGCAAGCTCCTCGGTTGCTTATTGCTTCAGATACTATATATCTATGTATCAATATATTATATTTATTGTGAGGACTGGTGCTAACATTTGACACTGATGCTGTGAACAATAGGGAGAAGAATCCCTGGAAGGAAATGCTTATAGTAGCACTCTCTGCCCAGACTGATGGTAGAGGCAAAGAAAACGTTATTTAAAATTTAACTTTTATTAGATATGTTTAGAAGATGGGGCAATACAAACATTTAAAATTGATCTATCGTGAGCTGCTATCTTAATTGTACTATAAGATCTGAAAATAATGGGTCTGGCCTTATTGGTATAGTCTGTTTATTCAGATCTCACTATAAGGTACTCAATAGGTGGAATTCTACAGAGTGGTGATTGCCAAGAAAAATAATATATGTATAGGTAATTCAGTTATCTCGCACTGTCATGTTCAGTGTATACCTCTGTGGTTTAAATTATTTACCACGTTATAATATCTTGGTTAAATACCTGTTATCTGTCGTTGGTTATTATTTATTTAACTGTTATATATAGTACTCTGGTGTACCCACATCAAGCATTGGGTGTGTATCTACCTATAATATATGTATAGGTAATTCAGTTATCTCGCACTGTCATGTTCAGTGTATACCTCTGTGGTTTAAATTATTTACCACGTTATAATATGTTGGTTAAATACTTATCTGTCTTTGGTTATTATTTATTTAACTGTTATATGTAGTACTCTGGTATACCAACATCAGGCATTGGATGTGAATCTATCACTTTGCATCACTTATCTATATTCCATAGCAATTGTTCAGTAGTTGATTAGAATCTACTATCATTGTTGGCTTCTGGCGCACTATAGAGTTAAGTGTTTAGTATGTGTATATGTGGATATTCAATGTTGTTCATTAGTTGGTTAGAGTCTACTACAATTGTTGGCTTCTGGCACACTGTAGAGTTAGGTGTTTAGTATATGTATATGTGGATATTCAATAATAAATCCAAGTTACCATTCTTAGGTTCTAGCACTCTGGTAGCATAAAGTGTCTACTTTATATATGTGCAAGTATTTAGTGATGATTTTCCAAAGTTATTCTTTATTTTGCGTGTTATTACAGTGAACTTTTGTACTCCATGTAGAGGGTTAATTTTAATGCCCTTGTACTTGTGGTGACTTTTAATAAAGTTTTAAGTCTACTGCCAGAGTCAAGCTTACTGCATCTGTATTCATGGAATGAATAAACATCTATTGCTTGACACTAATATTCTTGGTACTCAGCCCCGCACTGCAATAAAAAATGATATGCCTAATTGGAGTTAACTATTGAAAGAATGTTGCCATTGAATTATCAGTGTGTCCACATTTGTGATGTTAGCAAGATTTTGCTTCAATAAATTCCACAATAGTTGATTTATATTCACTTATGTTGTTGCGTGTTAAACTGAAAAATCTCCTCTCGTAATCCGGATGTCCCGCCTCTACTATTCAATGATTGGTTCGCATCGCCGTCTGAGTATCTCAAACGGCCTATTGGGATTCATTTTCCGAACAGACCCATTTTTTCTTTTAAGGTCGATTTGTTGTGTTGCTCTATGTTCCATAAAGGTGGAAATGTCTCGTTATACGGAAAGGTTTTGATCAGGCTTTGCTTTCTCATCTCCTAAGTTTGGAGCCTATTGCCCTTAAGATTTCTCAGAGGGCAAATAATATCTTACATACATTTGGTAAATGATGGAGATTATTTGTGCAAAATGAAAGTGAAAGTTCTGTATTGGATGTGATTTTATCAGTTCCTTGTATTGATGCTGTGAATGATGTAAATCACTTGCCATGTATTTGCTTTTTATTTTTTATTCTTTATGTTATATTAGGTTTGAGGTCCCCTGTAAGTGTCGTTATTATTTGTGCCACATAATTGATTTATAATCCTGTCATTTTCCTTCTATATTGTGGGTGTGTCAAGTATGCATTATTATTTGTGCCAAATAAATGACTTATGATCCTGTCATTTTACTTATATACTGTAGTGTGTCAAATGTACATTTGTTTTGGTATTTGTGTGCTTTGCGTTAAGTCTAAGTTAACTTTTTATTTGTACTTATATTAAATAAACTGATTGTCTTTAACTAAGACACATTATGAAATGTCAGTAACTTGCAATCTTTCCTTTGAAAATTTACTAAATGAATTTCAATTTTTATTGTAAATAGTGGCTAACTCCACGCTTAGAGATTAGTGTACTGATGCCAAAGTGGTAATAGCACATGATTTAGAGATGTAATTACGGAGCAAACAGTGTGTAACATTTAAGCACACATCGCTTCAACAGTTATCCTTTATAGTGTATAAGTGTGAAATCAACAGGATGTATATGTGAGCCTAATTTATGATTTAATCAGTAGACATAGATCAACGCTTAACTTTAACAGTGGGCATACAAATCCAATTTAAAAATACGTAAAACTAACCAATCAGGTGGGACCGGAGGTGGTGTCATCAGTTTGTAACAGTGGCAACACTGTATTTACTGTTACTTATAGTGGTTATCAACTAAAGCTCCTTAAGTACATAGCACATTTGTGAAGTGATTACTGGAGAAACACATGTCCATATTTTAGTGGCTAACTACACACTCAGATATCAGTGTACCGATAACGCTACAACTAGATGATTCATACAAAATTGAAATAATAAACAGATGCCAAAGTGGCAATAGCACAAGATTTAGAGATTTAATGACCACACATCTAGGCAATATTATTATAAATGAAGACACAAGACAAAATTTGGGGGAAAAAGGCCGCATCCCACGTTTATTATTTTAAAATAATTGATAAACTTTATTAAACCACAATAACATTCAAAAGGTGCTTGCCCCATAAAATCACTTGCCTTCCACTGGCGCTCGGCCAGGCACGCCCACATCCTTAACCTCTCCCCATACCTGAGGAGGTACCCATAATTAGGCTTACCAGAAGTCCCACTTTTACTGGGATTGTCCCGGTTTGGAGGGGCTGTCCCAGTGTCCCACCCAGTTGTTCATTCTGTCCCAGTAGGGTTGCCACCTCTGGGTTTCAAATCATGTATCCGGGTTTCAGACCACCTGAAACCCGGACACATTAATCAAAATGACTGGACTGTGGCTCTCCAGCATAGTTGGATGCTGGTACTTTGTTACATACAGCCCTGCTTAGCTTAACGTTCGTGTCCTTCAAAGTTTACATTTAGTAGTACAGACTGAGTGAGCAGCGTAGGGTTTTTTTAATTTTGTAGTACTACTTGGTTTATTTTTCTAAGAATTTAACCCCCCGACCCCTGGTGACATTGCCGGTAATACACCTTTAGGGGAATCATATGGGTATGACTAGGAAGTACAGTCAGGAAGGATTTTTGGCCTGGATCTTGCTTTACTTTATGCAGGATAGCATTTTGGCTATAATCTTCCTGCATTATGGTATAGAGTAGCCTCTTAAACAGCTTTAGCAGGTATGTGTTTCTTTTTTACTTATTTCATTCAATGTAGTATTTATGCCTTATCAGTATTTGGCTCTGTTCTTTAATTAGACACATAAAACACATATTACACTGCAGATATTAAATTGTGAAATTGATAATTATGCTTGATGTTTGGCATTATTTAGAATCTGAGATTTAGATTAATGTATGTGTTAATTTAGAGTAATGGTGCATTTTTCACTAGGGGGTGGTGTTATGGTCTATTTAAACTGTGTGATTCACTTGTTTGACTGAAGAAGGGTAGAGTATCCACAAAACATTACACACATAAAAGCTACTACTTTAAAAGGACCGGTAATTGCCACGCCCCCTTGACCGCGCTCCTGACCACACCCCCACTGGTGGTCCCAGTTTCACCTCTAAAAATTATGGTAAGCCTACCCATAATAATTAAATATAACTTAGCGGCTAGCACCCCGCTTTAGCTGCGACAACCACTTACCAAATCCAGGGAGGGAGGGAGGGCGCTTCTCTTTGCAGGTCTTCACTCCTGCTCGGCTACAAAACAAGTGAGCAACGGCTCACGTGACCACGCCCCTAATGCCTAGCGTGAGGTCATTAGCCCCTCCTCACATAGGCATTGATCCAGGGCTTCATTGACCACACATCTAGGCAATATTATTATAAATGAAGACACAAGACAAAATTTGGGGGAAAAAGGCCGCAGCCCGCGTTTATTATTTTAAAATAATTGATAAACTTTATTAAACCACCATAACATTCAAAAGGTGCTTGCCCCATAAAATCACGTGCCTTCCACTGGCGCTCGGCCAGGCACGCCCACATCCTTAACCTCTCCCCATACCTGAGGAGGTACCCATAATAATTAAATATAACTTAGCGGCTAGCACCCCGCCACTGCTCGAAAAGACCTTCGAGCACCAACCCACAGGGCTAAGGCCTTTTTTACCCCTTCGCTCAAGTTAAAGTTAAAAAGATGCAGGCCAATTTTGTTAAGATGAACACCATCTTTTAAAAAGAAGCAGCTTCCAGACTCTCCTTCAAACTCCACATGCCTTACACCGAAGCCACCCAATTTTGCCACAAAGCTTGTGATAGTTCTATTAATCTTTTTACGGGATGAGTCCAATCTTTTCACATCCCAAGCAGACCTCCACGCTAATCTGCACTCAATGTCGGACCAAATAATCATTATCTCAGGTAACAATTCTTTTAACCTAACAATATCTCTTTTGATCATATCTATAAAGTCTTTTTGTGCCATAAACCCCAAATCATTACCCCCTACGTGAATGATTAAAATCTCAGGTGGGTGAAACAATCTAGCCCAACTAATCACTTTAAATAGTAACTGGTCCCACTTCATACCCCTAATCCCAAACCACTTAATTAATATTTTTTCAGATGAACAGCTAAGCTGCAGCCCTGATTCTCTTATTGCAGCCTCTTTTCTTGCCCAGTATATGTAAGAATGTCCCACGATCCAACAATGAATGGGACCTGCTGGAATAAAAAACTATAGCTATAACTTATTAACAAGCTCAGGTCTCACATATAACCTGAAACATTCAGACTTCCATCTCCCAATCTTTTTAACTGTACTAACATTCAAACCAGAAATACTAGCTTCCGTCGCTGCCCCAATTCTAAATGAATGACAACCAAATTCACTACTATTCAAACCTATCCTTTCTAACGCTTTTTTCAATACTGATTCAAATTGAAAACGAGATAAAAATGTGCTGTCCTTGTGCACCAATAACGGAATACCATCAATAACTTTTCTAACAGTAAAAAATTCCCTAACTGCCGTGACTGGGCAGCACAATCCCCCAATTTCTTTCAAACAAACCCAACAACCCTTACCCATTTGATCCGTTTTAGACTTCTTTAACCAAATTAAAACTTCATGCGGGTTCAAAACTACATCTCTATAGCACAAACCCCCGCAATTCCACCTGTTAGCGGATACCAACTCTGAAATCCTAAAAGCACCAAAGAATGCGAGTAAAAATGCCACCCTGAATAACAAAACTTCAAATTGGGAAAAACAAACAAAGGGCAACACTTTAACCAATTTGACAACAACAGCAAAGACCAAAGGTCTTCTATTATCAACTGATACTTTACCCCTAATTATACTCCTTACTGCCATTCTCACAGAAATTTTTTTGGACAGATCAACCCAACCCAACAGGTTAAACAAAAAGGACAAAGCCGCCATATTCCTCTGCACCACCGATTTAGAGATACCCTTCTCTCTCCATTCTTCAATCCAATCTAATTAAAGGAATTCCTCTTTGTCCCCTTCAAAAACAGATAATTTGTTCAACCACTGAACCCACACAGGTAGGTAGGCTTTCCAAGTACTAGGAGCTAAGGCTCCCCTCACCGATTTTAACAATCTAGGAAGTTCAAATGCCACATCTCCTCCGGGCAAGGAAAACCGCTTTCTTCCGCCTCTGGCACAGCCTCCCGGAATCTCCGCCACTGAAAACGAGAAAGAGCATCAGCCCCAACATTGTCCTTTCCAGGAACATGAATAGCTCTAAAAAAGACATTATGCTTCATACATTCAAAAACGAACATCCTCAGCAACCCAATCACTGGTTTCGAACTGGATGATAGGCGATTGATTGCAAAAACAACCCCCATATTATCAGAATGAAATACCACCTTTCTATTCTCAAATTCGACACCCCAAATTTTTAAAGCTACCACTAACGGAAATAATTCCAGAAAGACCAGATTTTTTGTTAGACCTACCTCCGCCCAATATTCAGGCCACTCGCCAGCACACCATTTGTTTCCAAATATGGCTCCAAAACCATGAGCCCCTGAAGCATCAGTGAATAAATGAAGTTCACTACACAAAATCTCCATAGTCTGAATTAAAGATTTGCCATTAAATTCCTTTAAGAAAGCTTTCCAAACTTTCAAATCTTCTTTTACCTGATAAGATAAGCGAATCCGAAAATGGGGAATTTTTACTCCCACAGTGGCTAAAGATAACCTTCTGCAAAAAATCCTACCAACTGGAATGATTTTACACGCAAAATTCAGTTTACCCACTAGAGACTGAATCTCTCTCAACGAAAGCTTCTTTCTCGCAAGAGCTAGATTAATAGAAGATACAAGATCACTAATTTTTTCTGTAGGAAGTCTGCATTCCATAGAAACAGTGTCAATACAAATTCCCAGGAAATTAATCACATGAGAAGGACCTTCAGTTTTTTCATCAGCAACCGGGATCCCAAAGTCCCTAGCTATCAGCATAAAAGAATCCATCAGAAATTGGCATGATTGGGTACCTTCCGGACCCACAAACAAAAAATCATCCAAATAATGAGAAACTGATGACATACCAGAAATCTGCTTTACAACCTATTCTAGAAAACAACTAAATTTCTCAAAATAAGCACAGGAAATAGAACAACCCATTGGTAAGCATAGATCCACAAAATAGGAACTGCCCACAAAGCAGCCCAACAGATGATGACAAGATGGATGGACCGGTAACAGCCTAAATGCTGATTCAATGTCCACTTTCGCCAACAAGGCGTTTGGACCCGCCTCCCGAACCAAATCTAAAGCCTTATCAAAAGATGCGTATCTGACTGCAGATAATTCTGGATCAATACCATCATTCACTGAAAAACCCTTCGGGAAAGACAAATGATGAATCAATCTGAATTGATTTGGCATCTTCTTGGGAACCACTCCCAAGGGAGAGACACGCAAATTCTTAAACGGAGGGGCCCCAAAAGGACCCGCCATCCTACCCAGAGAAATTTCTTTCTGAATCTTAGCCATCACTACTTCCGGAAAATCCAATGCCGACTTTAAATTACCTGCAAAAACTGACTCGATCCCCTCAGAAAAGGGGATATAAAAACCAACTGAAAACCCCTTCAATAGAGTGTTCGCATCTGGTCTTTTAGCTTTCTTCCTACCGTACAATTCTAACCACGGCGCCATCCTTTCGACTTTCACTGGCGTCTTGGCTTTGAATAGTACTTTCGCCTTTTGAGAGAGATTTACCTTTTTTAAAGCATTTTGCACTAGAGTGGACTCCTCCACAAAAGGAACATTCGTGCTTGTATTTACAAGCTGTTCCAAATTTACATGTTCCTTCATTAAATTGGAAGCAAAGCCCTTTTCTGAGGGCCACTGCTGATGATGATGCTGAGGAAGCATTGCTTCCTCCTCCCGTAACACGAAAGGACTGAGACCTTAAAGGAGTCATAAGCTCCAACCATATCCCCATATCCCTATCGTCCCATCTCATCTCAGGTCGAACCGCAAGACGTTGACGAAACTGCTCGTCATACTTCCACCACGCAAGTCCGCCATACGTACGACAAGCACTGGCTATTTCATTGAGATAACAAAAAAGGGAAGAGCAAAGCTCAGGGCTCTTTTCCCCAACTACGCTCGCCAAAATACAAAAGGCAGTCGACCAATTAGATAAAGTTTTTGGCAATTTCCTAAATTTATTTTTACGCTCGTCTTCCTCTTTTTTAGAAGACTCACTCCTTACATCATCTTTGATGTCAAAAACTTGATCCACCGGGAGCAATGAGAAAATTTCAATAAACTCCCTCCTCCAAATCTTTTCTTTTAT
Source organism: Bombina bombina (assembly GCF_027579735.1). Taxonomy (NCBI): domain Eukaryota; kingdom Metazoa; phylum Chordata; class Amphibia; order Anura; family Bombinatoridae; genus Bombina; species Bombina bombina. The sequence goes on from NC_069504.1 coordinate 1,040,106,082, forward strand.
CTCTAAAGATAAATGAATACCCAAAGGCCCAACTGAACATAAGCAAGGGCGTCTCAAAGCCTGATCAGATACTTTCGGTAGCCCTACCATACTTGCACTACTTAAAATTACCGAAGGTGCCTGCTCAGGAGGACCACCTCCTGAGGGTGCAATTTGCTGAACCCAAACACCAACCAGGCCTGAAGTGCCCTCGGCACTCACCGGACCACTATTTTCCAACCTAGCTATTAAATCTTTCAAGCCCTTTAACATCAGCTCACACCTTACATCAGAAGCATTCAAATCATGATGCACATTTACACTTGAACTCTCACCTGCAGCATTGGACATTACAGGATTCTCCCTTGTAATGACCGTCTCCCTCCTTGCTTCCTGACGTGTTGATTCACTACCTTTTCTCTGTTTATCTCTTTCATTTTCTCTCCTTCTAACCGGAGTCCTAGACCTTCTGGGTCTCCCTCTTTCCCTTGACTGTTTATCCAGTGATCCCCAAAGAGAAGAATCGCCTATTTCTTTGTTTTGCCTGAACGTAATAGGCGAACGGGATCTCTCCCGCCGCCATGATACTGAACTCCTGGAACTTTTCTCCTGTCTCTTTCTTTCACTGTGGACTACCTGAGGCTGAGAGGATGCGTATTCCCTGTTAGCTAACCTTCTATCAAAAATACTAACACCCCTTTCAACAGAGCCCCCGCTAAGAAAATCCCTATCACTATCATTACTAACCTTAGTGTTCACCCTTGCTGAATTACTCGACCTGTTACCCTCAGAATTAACATTACCTGGAACTAAAGCTCTAATTAACTGTGATACAATATCTAAACTGTTTACCTGCTCCGACGCTGCTGGTCCTGGTAAAGCTGCTGGCTCTTCTTCTTCCCCGAAGTCACTGTACTGTTCATCAATCCATAAAGAGTCTGCTTCCTCCTGTATCCTGGAAGGAAACGTATCACTGCTCCGGCCAGGTGTTATAAACTCAGGATGAATAGAATCTGAGGAAAAAGAAACGTTAACCTGCCTAGAGTTAGCCTCCCTATTTACAATCCTACTTGTTCTATCACTAACATTATGCTCCTTCAAAGACATCTCTCTGGTACTACCATCTACACTGGCACTTTCCCAATTTCTAAAACTCTCTGACCTAACATCTCTCTCAGCGTTACCTTCTCCTGAAACTGAAAAACAATGCTTTCTTTTTTCCAATGCCTTTCTACCTGTTGGAGCAGAAGCTCTGACAGTAACTGGCTTATTCACTGTAATATTCCTTGAGCTAATCTTGTTTGAAGAGTCTGTACTTGCTGTTCTAGGCTCAGTAGCCGTTTCAAAATGCCTGCTTTCTTGACTAAAATGTCCCTCACAATATTGCTTCTGCATTAAAAAAGGCTCCTTAGCCGTAAACTGTTCCTGGCCCTTGACGCTTAAAAGGTCCTCATAGCCCGACTTTGAAATGTCATCCCTTACCCCATGACTAAATTCTTTTCCCCGGCATGTATTTGCCTCAGGCCTAACTGCCGTAAACACTTCCAATTGCCCTGCATTATTTGGGCCTCCTATGTCTAAAGGCCTAATTGCCGTAATTATGTCCTGTTGCGGTGTTACAGATAAAGAACCCAACTGCCCAGAATTGTTTTTATTCATAAAACCCATAGGCCTGTCGGCCGTAATTTTTTCCTGATTTGCTGAGCTCTTTGGGCCTGCTGCCGTTATCCCCTTTTTTGGCGCCAACATACTTACATCCACCGCCTCGCAAGATTCTTCCTCACCTGCCGCCATCTCAGCTTCTTCCGACACCTCTTCATCCCACCGGACGAAAACAGCTCCTGAAAAAGAAGAAGAATTACCTGGTGCAGCTTCTCCATGAAGAAACCGTGTTGCGTCCGTTCTGCTGATGTCTCCCGGTCCTGACCGATTTCCTGCAGCTCCTCTCTTTCTCACCGACGCCGACCGCTGACCCGCTGAAGCTCTCACCGCCTTTCCTCTACGGCTCCCGGACTCCTGTCGTCTTCCGGTCGATGGACTTAACCTTTCTGGTGGACGGGATCTCCGCGCCGGCCTGGATGGCTCACCACCCGCCGTGACGACTCCTCCGGTTCCTGTGTCCTCTTCAATCGCCAACCGCTTCCGGATCCAATCTTCACCCTTTGACGACAACAGCTCCTGGACCGTCGACAGGATCTTCTGCAACTCCGTCATGGTAAGTAGAATTTCACCGCTTCTCTTCGCAGGTCTTCACTCCTGCTCGGCTACAAAACAAGTGAGCAACGGCTCACGTGACCACGCCCCTAATGCCTAGTGTGAGGTCATTAGCCCCTCCTCACATAGGCATTGATCCGGGGCTTCATTTACGGAGCAAGCTGTGTATAACATTTAAGCACACATCACTTCAATAGTTAACCTATATAGCGTATAAGTGTGAAATCAATAGGATGTGTATGTGATCCTTATTAGTGACACAATCAGCAGACATAGATTAACGTTTAACTTTAACAGTGTGCATGAATATGATCAAAAGTTATATAACAATCTGATAACACAGATCGGGCTACGTTGTCACACGCTGTAGGCCGGAGACACAGTACCAGCATGCAGATTTTTCAGTTTAACACGCAACAACATAAGTGAATATAAATCAACTATTGTGGAATTTATTGAAGCAAAATCTTGCTAACATCACAAATGTGGACACACTGATAATTCAATGGCAACATTCTTTCAATAGTTACCTCCAATTGAGTATATAAATTTTATTGCAGTGCAGGGCTGAGTACCAACAATATTAGTGTCAAGCAATAGATGTTTATTCATTCCATGAATACAGATGCAGTAAGCTTGACTCTGGCAGTAGACTTAAAACTTTATTAAAAGTCACCACAAGTACAAGGGCATTAAAATTAACCCTCTACATGGAGTACAAAAGTTCACTGTAATAACACGCAAAATAAAGAATAACTTTGGAAAATCATCACTAAATACTTGCACATATATAAAGTAGACACTTTATGCTACCAGAGTGCTAGAACCTAAGAATGGTAACTTGGATTTATTATTGAATATCCACATATACATATACTAAACACCTATCTCTACAGTGTGCCAGAAGCCAACAATGATAGTAGACTCTAACCAACTAATGAACAACTGCTATGGAATATAGACCTTAGGTCCTCACTTTAACAACGTGTACGTATAACAATATTTTATTGCAGTGCAGGACTGAGTACCAACAATAAATGTGCCAGAAGACAACAATGATAGTAGATTCTAATCAACTAATGAACAATTGCTATGGAATATAGATAAGTGATGCAAAGTGATAGATTCACATCCAATGCCTGATGTTGGTATACCAGAGTACTATATATAACAGTTAAATAAATAATAACCAAAGACAGATAAGTATTTACTACAAAGGGTGTGTGGTGATACTGTGTCAGACTCAGCAATGCTACCCCTGAATCTGATCTCTCCCAAAATCAGATGTGTAAAAGGATGAACCAAGTGGGGGGGAGGGGAGCGCTCAAAAATGAGCTGTGAGTTGTACTAGAGAAGGTGATGTGAACCAATCTTTGATTGGTATATGTTAAAAATAGAACTCTTTGTGGTAAATAATTATAAATATAAATATAAATTAAATGTGATATTAATCTCTGGTTTTGAGTTGAATTCTCTCAATTTGATGAGTGCAAATATGTTGCTCATACAGCTATATATGTGTGTAAGCAAATTGGTATTTAAATTATTTAAATTTTTATGTGAAACTCTTAAAAAGCGTGGTTACAAATATACTTGTTGGACTGAGTGACAAGATGAAGAAACAAAATGCGGAGAACTATAATGTTGTATATAAAATAATTTTACTAAAAATAAATTGTTGCACAAACATATTATAAAAACACATTAAGAGTATCTAAAAATGCACTTGCAATCAAATATTATGCAGATCTGAATGATTCAATATAAACTCCAAATGGCAGTATTCATATATGATCACCAAAATATATTATAAACTCCAAGTTGCATCATTTAGTACATATTCTCAGAAAAGGCAACACATGTAGCAGTTAAATCTTATGTTACTGTTACAAATGGCAGAACGTTTTCAATGAGGATCTGTGGGGTTAATCCACGGATTAAAGCGGTATGTCTAAACAGAGACTTTAAAACGTATTATCAATACAGAGACGTAAAACAGTAGATGAATATCACATAAAGGAGGACTGCCTATTTGTACATAAGTGGTTTGTACATAGGTGATGGTATTTAGCTTGTTGTATCAAAAAGTAGCAATGGATGCTTATATATTATATTAGTGTTCCCAGTCTCTGATGGGTTCTGTATACACGTTGGTCGTCTAGTGACGATTCAGTTGATGAGATTAAAAATATAAGTTGTGGCCACAACTATTATATCCAAGGATGGTATGTCCCTGTTTTAAAAAATGCTAATATCAGCTGAGCAGTTTTTCGTTATGAAGTAACTGTTTTAGAAAGGGCTCAATGCTGAGTGGTAGATCAAACGGAGTGAAGCGGTGCTCCCCCTAGCCGTACTACTGATATCCCTTACCTCCTCTCCAATTACACGGGTATTCGGAAGGTTACCTTAAAGGTTCCTGCAACGGGACTGGATCCAGTCTTGATAAAGGCGCATCTTTAGCGCTGAAACGCGTAGATTTGACTATCTAATGTGACTAGGCTCTAGCGAGGAAAACGAAAGATCCATCCAGGAACCACTCCCCCCACGACCCGACTACCTGATTGGACCTCCGAGGACCAGACACGAATCCCATACCCAGAAGGGATTGCCGGGAAGCCTTAACGGCGAGACGCCGAAGAGCTAAGCGATTTGCAACCCGTTGCAGGAACCTTTAAGGTAACCTTCCGAATACCCGTGTAATTGGAGAGGAGGTAAGGGATATCAGTAGTACGGCTAGGGGGAGCACCGCTTCACTCCGTTTGATCTACCGCTCAGCATTGAGCCCTTTCTAAAACAGTTACTTCATAACGAAAAACTGCTCAGCTGATATTAGCATTTTTTAAAACAGGGACATACCACCCTTGGATATAATAGTTGTGGCCGCAACTTATATTTTTAATCTCATCAACTGAATCGTCACTAGACGACCAACGTGTATACAGAACCCATCAGAGACTGGGAACACTAATATAATATATAAGCATCCATTGCTACTTTTTGATACAACAAGCTAAATACCATCACCTATGTACAAACCACTTATGTACAAATAGGCAGTCCTCCTTTATGTGATATTCATCTACTGTTTTACGTCTCTGTATTGATAATACGTTTTAAAGTCTCTGTTTAGACATACCGCTTTAATCCGTGGATTAACCCCACAGATCCTCATTGAAAACGTTCTGCCATTTGTAACAGTAACATAAGATTTAACTGCTACATGTGTTGCCTTTTCTGAGAATATGTACTAAATGCTGCAACTTGGAGTTTATAATATATTTTGGTGATCATATATGAATACTGCCATTTGGAGTTTATATTGAATCATTCAGATCTGCATAATATTTGATTGCAAGTGCATTTTTAGATACTCTTAATGTGTTTTTATAATATGTTTGTGCAACAATTTATTTTTAGTAAAATTATTTTATATACAACATTATAGTTCTCCGCATTTTGTTTCTTCATCTTGTCACTCAGTCCAACAAGTATATTTGTAACCACGCTTTTTAAGAGTTTCACATAAAAATTTAAATAATTTAAATACCAATTTGCTTACACACATATATAGCTGTATGAGCGACATATTTGCACTCATCAAATTGAGAGAATTCAACTCAAAACCAGAGATTAATATCACATTTAATTTATATTTATATTTATAATTATTTACCACAAAGAGTTCTATTTCTAACATATACCAATCAAAGATTGGTTCACATCACCTTCTCTAGTCCAACTCACAACAGATAAGTATTTAACCAACATATTATAACGTGGTAAATAATTTAAACCACAGAGGTATACACTGAACATGACAGTGCGAGATAACTGAATTACCTATACATATATTATAGGTAGATTCACACCCAATGCTTGATGTGGGTACACCAGAGTACTATATATAACAGTTAAATAAATAATAACCAACGACAGATAACAGGTATTTAACCAACATATTATAACGTGGTAAATAATTTAAACCACAGAGGTATACACGGAACATGACAGTGCGAGATAACTGAATTACCTATACATATATTATAGGTAGATTCACACACAATGCTTGATGTGGGTACACCAGAGTACTATATATAACAGTTAAATAAATAATAACCAACGACAGATAACAGGTATTTAACCAACATATTATAACGTGGTAAATAATTTAAACCACAGAGGTATACACTGAACATGACAGTGCGAGATAACTGAATTACCTATACATATATTATTTTTCTTGGCAATCACCACTCTGTAGAATTCCACCTATTGAGTACCTTATAGTGAGATCTGAATAAACAGACTATACCAATAAGGCCAGACCCATTATTTTCAGATCTTATAGTACAATTAAGATAGCAGCTCACGATAGATCAATTTTAAATGTTTGTATTGCCCCATCTTCTAAACATATCTAATAAAAGTTAAATTTTAAATAACGTTTTCTTTGCTTCTACCATCAGTCTGGGCAGAGAGTGCTACTATAAGCATTTCCTTCCAGGGATTCTTCTCCCTATTGTTCACAGGTCTCATTTAGTGTCTATTATATATAGGAGACGATTTGAACAGTACAATACATGGACCAAAGTCAATACTATGAGAACTATGTGTACATCCTTATCCGCATTTCCTATAGATGGATATGATACCAATGTTCAATACTAAATGTAACACATCTCATGTAATCTTGTGCTTATACTGTAATATTATTGCAACTTTATTGTAATTGAATGGAAAATCAATAAAAATCAATATAATTAAAAATATCACCTTCTCCAATACCAATTTGTACATACATATGTATTGGCTTTACGTCCATACAAAGGTCCGTATTTACTGGAGGAATATCTCAAGTCATAACTTACATACAGCTATATTTCTTATTTATTTTGTTGACAATACTTCTAATCAAAAGGAAGAATTCATATTGTGTTAAACCCTTCACCGTGATAGGTGTGAATAGGGAATCCTAAGTCAAATCCTATGTCAAAGAAGTTTTTATCTGAGTGACATGAGACCATCTGTAATAGTGTGTGACCATCTGAAACGTGAATCATCATATAAAAAATATATAGGAGCATTGAAAGGCGGCCATATTTGGCTATGGTGCTAATTTTATTTGTTTATATATTATGATCTTGTGATATCTTCTATAATAGTGCAAAATAATAAAATAAATAAAACCAAAAGTGACGTAATAACCATCATGAAACAAACTACAAATGATCCCAAGGGGATTGCAAATTCTGAAATTCCCTACTTTTCAATTCCATGACATAGATTTAATAGAGCTGTGGAATTTGGCTTTCTTTAAGTGGCTGCTCTTTTTGTTTAATGAAATTTCTCATTAATTATAAATCTAACACATTACTGGGCATTAGAAGATCTATTGATTATTGAAAATATGTGGATTGGGTAATATCCTATCCCCCACACAGCTAAATAAGCAACTCTCTATCTACTCCCAACACTTGGCTAATGTGCAATGGACACTATCGATGTGGCACCAGAGATTGTGTGACATGTGAATATGCTTTCATAGGATCTACCTTCAATTCTACAGTTACAGGGGAGACCTTTCAATTTAAGAATTGACTTAATTGTAGGCCCACCTATGTTGTTTATCTTATCACATGTGCTTCATGTAATCATCAATACGTAGGTCTCATGTCTAGGGAGGTGAGATCTCGTATAAGGGAACATCTGTCCAGGAACTGGGCGAGCTACTACTTCACTTGTCCAACATTTTGCCATGACACAATCATAATCTTAACACCTTCCATTGGACAATAGTACAACAGGTTTTTCACAAAAAAAGGGATAGGGATGTATTGAATATTTAGACTGTGTATCAGATTTCCCCCTTGTATGAATTCTGAATATGATTTAATTCATTACCAGCAATGAGTTTTATTCCCCCCCTATTTCTGTGTGTTTTATATTATACTGTTTATCTCATTTGTCTATAAGATTTTATTCAGTGATATACATATGTGCATAAACTGTAATTATTATTATCTTTATTAGTTTTACTTAGGTTACATCGCTATTTCACCTTATGCATTATTCTCTCTATTTTTTCCAAGTGTATATTATTATTATTATTCTTTATTTATAAAGCGCCGACAGACAAGGAGTGGATGAGCTGTTTGGTAGTTTCAGCACTCAGAAACGGACGAATTTTGGAGATATTGCGTAGGTGGTTGCGGCAGGATGAAGAGAGCAGTTGGATGTGGGGAATGAAGGACAGATTTGAGTTAAGCGTGACTCCGAGGCAGCGGACTTGGGGTGATGGGGAGATAGTGGTGCTGCCAACAGTGATAGAAAAATTAGAGACTGGAGTGGAGCTAGAGGGGGGAATTAGAAGTAGTTTGGTCTTGGACATATTTATTTTTAGGTGGTGAGAGGCCATCCAGGAGGAAATGCCAGATAAGAAGTCGCTGATGTGAGATTTGACAGAAGGAGAGAGTGCAGAGGTGGAAAGGTAGATCTGGGTATCATCAGCATAGAGGTGATAGCTGAAGCCATAGCTGTTGATAAGTTTACCCAGTGAAGAAGTGTAAATAGAGAAGAGGACCCAGGACAGAGCCTTAAGGTACTCCAACAGACAGGGGCAATAGAGAGGAGGAGTCACCAGCAAAAGAGACGGAGAAGGATCTGTTAGAGAGATAAGAGTGAATCCAGGAGAGGGCAGTGTCACAGAGACCAAGAGAACTGAGAGACCATAGGAGAAGGGGATGGTCAACAGTGTCAAAGGCAGCAGATAGGTCAAGTAAGATGAATATAGAGTAGTAGCCTTTGTTTTTAGCAGAAAGGAGATCGTTAGTAACCTTGGTGAGGGCAGTCTCAGTTGAGTGTTGGGGACGGAAGCCAGATTGCAGGGGGTCGAGCAATGAGTTGGAGGACAGGAAGTGGGTTAGGCAATTGAAAACTAGTTTTTCAAGGAGTTTTGAAGCTAGTGGGAGCAGTGATATGGGGCGGTAGTTTGCATGGGAGTTAGGGACGAGGGAGGGTTTTTTGAGGATGGGGGTGACCGTCGCATGTTTGAAGGAGGCAGGGAATGAGCCGGTAGAAAGGGATAGGTTAAATATGTGAGTAAGAGCCGGAGTGAGGGTGGTAGACAGAGGAGGAATTAGATGTGAAGGAATAGGGTCAAGTGGGCAGGTAGTGAGGTGTGAGGAAGACAAAAGAGAAGCCACTTCACTCTCAGTGGTTGGGAGGAGGGTGCAGAGAGTGGCAGAGGGGGTGACTGGGCGCGGAGTTCAGAGATTGCAGGTTTGTGTTGGGATGTTTCCTCGGATTGCAAGTGTTTTATTGAGAAAATAGTCAGCAAGGTCTTGAGCACTGAATGCATATGAGGGGGGTGGTGCAGGTGGGTAGAGGAGAGAGTTGAAAATAGAGAAGAGTCTTTTAGGGTTTGAGGAGTGAGTGGATATAAGAGAAGAGAAGTAGGTTTGCTTAGCTAAGCGAAGGGCAGAGGTGTAAGAGTAGATAATGAACTTATAGTGCATGAAATCAGGTTCAGAGCGGGATTTCCTCCAGGCACGTTCAGCAGTGCGAGAGCATTTTTGTAGGTGACGCGTTTGTTGGGAGTGCCAGGTTTGGAGCTGACGACGTGGGGCTTTGCGAGGTTGGGGTGGAGCGAGAGTGTCAAGTGCAGCAGAGAGAGTATTGTTATAGTGGGTTATAGGAAGGTCAGGGCAGGATATTGTGGAAGTGTGGGGGAGGCGTAGTTGAATAAGGTTGGAGAGTTGGGGAGCGTCCACAGTGTGCAGATTTCTACTGGTGCGGGGGCGAGAAGGGGAAGTAGGTTTAGTATCTATATTAGGATTAAAAGTGAGCAGATGGTGGTCTGAGATGGGAAATGGGCGACATGCAACATTAGAGAGAGAGAGCAGAGATAGGAGAATACCAGATCAATCGAGTGTCCATCGTGGTGGGTAGGGAATAGGGTGGATTGTGAGAGGCCGAAGGAGTTAGTGAATGAGAGAAGTTTAGAGGCAACAGGGGCAGTTGGGTTGTCAATGGGGATGTTGAAGTCCCCTAGGATTAGAGCAGGTGTATTTGTGGAGAGAAAGTAAGGAAGCCAGGCAGCAAAGTTGTCAAGGAATTGGGAAGTTGCTCCAGGGGGGCGTTAGATAACTGCCACTCTGAGAGAGAGAGGGGAGAACAGGCGAATGCAGTGGACTTCAAAGGATGAAAAGGAGAGAGATGGAAATGGGGATAGGTACTGATAGGAGCAGGAGGGGGAGAGTAAGATGCCAACACCGCCACCATGTCTCTCACCTGGCATAGTGTATAAGACTATTGTGGATTTGTCTGTAACCCTGTAATACACACATTTTTAGCCTGTATGATTACTCTATCTCTATGATTAATTATACTTTTTGGAATGTAAAAGAGTAAAGAATGTAATATGTTTATTGTCGAAAATATATAAAAGTTTAAGTATAGTACGATAACTTTATACATATATTCATATTTATTAACATCTATCACATTTGCATATGAAGTATATCACTGTTAGTAGACTTAGTTTGATATGTTCTTTCACTTTAAGTTTTTAATTTACGTCACTTTGGTTTTATTCTATCATTGGTTGATAGGTGTTTTAAAAGTTGCTCATCACTACCACGGCCGAAAAATGTTAGCAATTATTTGACATTTTCATTTTCTGTTCACTGTCTATCCTGTTTTAATATGCAGTTAGGCACTAAGGGATAGATTTATCAAGCAGCGGATGCTGCAATCTACCCCCGAAGTTTCAGGTCTGCTTGAAACTTAATTTAAGAAGCAGTGGTCGTAAGACGATCGGGATGATTGACACCCCCTGCTAGCGGCTGATTGACTGAGAATGTGCAGGAGGCAGCACTGCACAAGCATTTCACAATGATAAATGCCGACAGAATATGCTGTCGGCATTTAGCAATGTCCGCCCGACATTTGATAAATCTACCCCTATATGTGCTGAAAAATGTTAAATTTTATTCGCTCCTCAGCGCCTTTCTACATTGTATCCTTTGTTGAAAAACATACCTAGGTAGGCTCAGAAGCTGCTGATTGGTGGCTTTAAATATATGCACAATGATATTGGCTCATCCATGTGCATTGCTGTCTCATCAACAAAGGATACCAACAGAATGAAGCAAATTAGATAATCAAAGTAAATTGGAAAGTTGTTTATAATTGTTTTCTCTATCTAAATCACAAACTAAATATTTGGGGTTTCATGTCCCTTAAGTGTTGCAGTTGAGAAGAAATACTTTATTCAAGACAACTATCAGTGACTGTGATAGGAAGAGCTATAGATATGGTTACTTAACAGATGTAGATTATAAAGTAGTTAATTTTAAATTAGTATAAATCTGATGTCCATTGCAATTAACTAATGTTAGCACTAAGAAGTAATTAAATAAATCATGAAATACATCTAACAACAACTAATTAATCATTCTTCATTAAAGATGATGGGAGAAAGCATTTCATGCTTTTAGTATAAAATATTTAAATGCAATACAAAAAATTAAAAACATATTTTGAAACAAACAGTGCTAGTATGCTGTAAACATCTGCCCTTCTCAAAGTCATTGTGCTATAAAAAACAATTAACCCTTTATATGTTCTTCCAAATATGATGTTACACTGATTTTGACATTTCCGAAAGTTTATTAAAAAGGATACATATTTTTAATGCCCCTTGAAAATTTTATGTGAAGTCACTAAATTTGCCACTCTACTAGTAATTAGTGCAACACACAGATATCTGTATTTGCAAAGATATTTATATGTTGCGCTTATTGTCTTAAATATCAGGTGTCAAAATGAGCTATATGCTGTAGATCATGGTTATTTTTGTTATTTGTTTTACTAACAAGTTTAGAATTGCACACACAATGCTTATTATCTCTCTTTCTAATCTATCTATCTTCTCTACAACAGTATATTGTATTTGCTTGTTGCGGTTTATATATCCTGCCACTGGGGTTAGGGGGGCATGTGGGATATATTCTACGGGAGGGGAATGGTTTGGCGTTTAAATAAAAAGTGAAGCAGTACCATGTCTAACCTGTGAGTTATATTCATCTTATAAAGTGGAGAATACAACAACCTGCAGTATATTTTCTGATGTAAGCTACAGAGAAGCACCAGGAGAGGTAAATGTCATCTGGACACAGGGAGAGCCATCATCCATGACCTATAACTAGGTCCAACATAAATTCATACTAAGGTGAATATATATTTATCCTGGGACTGATTCACTGTATTTGCTTGTAGTGACTTGCAGCAGCTTTTGAGGTTATATTATCTCTCATATCTACAGTAAAACTCACACACTAACTTTAGTGAACAAAATAAACTCATTTTTGGAACAGGTTATTCTACAGAATATACAAAGTCTGATAAAATAGGATAGGAATTTAAGTACAGACCATCAATTATAAACTGTGGGGAATGAAAGTTTTGTATTTATTCCTAGAAAATCCTATTCAATTTAATTCTTTTTTTTTTATTCTTTTTTTTATGTATTATATATTATATTTTTTAATATGGCAGCTAGGCTTTCAGTGCCTGCAGGTGCCCAGCATTGGGTGATATTTTTAAATATGCAAATATAGGAAAGGTATCCAAGATTAAGCCTTACATAAACTGCTCAACATAATATATTATTTCTTTAATAATATGTGGCATGTGTTTTATTCAGTATGTTGGGGGTTACAAAACTACCTTGGAGTAATTGAATATTTCAACATTGTTGTAATAGGGAGGATATAACAAAATATACCACAAGCCAAGCATTTTGGGGTATGTGTACTAATATGCATCAAATTTAATGTGTCAATGATTTATATTTTAGTTTTTGATAACTGTTCATTTTGTTATGCTTTTATAGTAATATTTATAAAACTTATTTTTTTATTAATTTGGTAGAAAAAATGTTTAATATTATATTTATTAACCATTTTTTACAATTAAGGCTAATTAATTTTACTATGAACATTTTTTATTAGTGTTAATACTGTTGATGTCCATTTAACTAAGAATAATTCAAATGTTTTATTTTTTAAAAAAATACTGTTTTCTTTAGAAACAAAATATGCCTCAAAATAATTTATATGTATTTATGATTAATATTAATTATTTTACCATGAAAATTGTTTATTTGTGTTCATACTGTTGATGTCCATTTAACTAAGAATAATTCAAATGTGTGAATGATTTAAATTTTAGTTTTTGCTAACTGTTCATTTTATTGAGCAATTATAGCAATCATTATAAAACTTCATTTTTTTATTAATTTGGTAGAACAAAACGTTTAATATTATATTTATTAACCCTTATTTACAATTAAGGCTGATATAAATTGTACCATAAAATAGTTTATTAGTGTTAATACTATTGATGTCCATTTAACTAAGAATAATTCAAATGTTTTATTTAAAAATAATATATACTGTTTTCTTTAGAAACAAAAATATGCCTCAAAATAATTTACATGTATTTATGATTAATATTAATTAATTAATTAATATGTATTATTTGATAACCACAAGATAATAGAGGTTAAATGGAATAAATATGCAAAAAGAAAATGCTCTTTGTTATATAATTTTATTTATTACTCTAAGGATTTACTGTCGGTGTGATCAACCTTGGCCCCCCAGATGTTTTGGAACTACATTTCCCATGATACTAGCTAGCCTAAAGAGTGTTTGAGCATTATGAGAAATGCATTCCCAAAAACATCTGGAGGGCCAAGGTTGATCACCCCGGCTGTACTGGGACCTAGCTGAACACATCTGGAGAGCCAATGATAAGAGAAATGTGTGTGCAGCCACCAATCACGGGATAGCTCCCAGTAGTGCAATTCTGTTTCTGAGCCTACTTAGGTATGCTTTTCAATACAAGATACCAAGAGAACAAAGTCAATTTTGTGGTGGACATAAACTGAAAAGTCTTTTAAAAATGCATGCTTGATCTGAACCATGAAAATTAATTATTGCATGTCACTTTAAGCAAGTGAGATTGTACACCATAAACCTTGGTGAGGCAAATAGTTGACTATTGGGCGAATTTTGATCAATGGCTAACATGACAGTTGTTTTTCTGTGGCTCTCGGTGAGAGTAATAATTATCAGTATTTGTCATTAAAGGGACAGTCTACACCAGAATTTTTATTGTTTTAAAAGATAGATAATCACTTTATTACCCATTCCCCAGTTTTGCATAACCAACACAGTTATAATAATATACTTTTAACTTCTGTGATTATCTTGTATCTAAGCCTCTGCAAACTGCCCCTTTATTTCAGTTCTTTTGACAGACTTGCAGCTTAGCCAATCACTGCCTGCTCCCAGATAACTTCACGACGTGCACGAGCACACTGTTATCTATATGAAGTACGTGAACTAACACCCTCTAGTGGTGAAAAACTGTTCAAATGCATTATGAAAAGAGGTGGCCTTCAAGGTCTAAGAAATTAGCATATGAACCTCCTAGATTAAGCTTTCAACTAAGAATACCAAGAGAACAAAGCAAAATTGGTGATAAAAGTAAATTGGAAAATTGTTTAAAATTGCATGCTCTATCTGAATCATGAAAGTTTATTTTGGCCTAGACTGTCCCTTTAACCTGCAGCTTTAAAGGGACGGTCAAGTCAAAAAATTTCTTTCATGAACTCACAGTCATGAATGTTCATTCCAGATAAGTTCAATAATACATGCACTGTAGTGAACGAAATTTTGACTTAGAGTACACAACCACGATTGTGCAATCTTACTTAAGGGTCTCTTAGAAAGATGCTAAGGAGCAAGAAAGCAGGTTCAAGATTTACATTTTTAAATAAGCAAAAATCCTATCACAAATATATATATTTTAATTGTTATACGTAGAAACTCGCAGTTACCATTTTGTGTACAGTACACACCGATATGGAGCCAAGCTTTTAACAAACACTAGAAAAAAATCTTGTTTAAAAACATACATTATAAAAGTTGTCAAATGCCTGGATAGCGATAGAAAAACTGCACACAGTCTGGCCATGCTAACAACCTAATAGATGCATTTATATTAGTTAGCAGTGGTGTGGACTGCAACAGTTAACTCTTAAAGCTACGATTATGCGATCTCCTGTAAAAAAAACTATCACCTAGATTACGAGTTTTGCAGTAAGGCTATAATGCTTAAAAATTGTCCATTGCGCGTGGAATGGCCGGTAATGAATATTACGAGTCACGGCAGTATAGGATGTAGTGCAAGCATTTTAGCCTTAACGCAACCCTCCATTCCGCAATCAAAAAATGAAGTTTGAGTGCATGATTTTCCATAGTGCCTTATTACAAGTTGTGTGGTCCGGCTAAAATGCTTGTGTTATAGCCTATACCGTCACGAGCCATTCCTCGATCTGAGACCAGTAGTTATGGATTTTGTGAAACAAAAATGTTTCTCATAACTAAAATGTTACAAAGCACAGTAAAACCCATAATCTACCTATTAACCCCTAAACTGCCACTCTCCCACATCGCAAATACTATGTTGAAGTTATTAACCCCTAATCCGCTGACCCCCCACTTCGTCAACACTATATAAAACTATTAACCCCTAAACTGCCAGCCCCCACATCGTAACTAATAAACGAAACCTATAACCCCTAAACCGCCAGCCCCCCACATGGTAACTAATAAACAAAACCTATTAACCCCTAAACCGCCAGCCCCCCATATCATAACTAATAAACTAAACTTATTAACCCCTAAATCTCAACCCCCCCACATCGCAAAACACAAAATTAAATTATTAACACCCCCTAACTTTAAATTAAAAGTTACAATATAACTATCTTTAAATAAATAAAAACTTACCTGTGAAATAAAAAAACTAACATTAAACTATAAATTAACCTAACATTACTTTTCTAATAAAATAAAATAAAAAATACCAATTAAAAAACCTAAATTACAAATTTAAATAAACCTAATACTATGAAAAAAATAAAAAAATCTTACATTGCAAAAAATAATAACACTAAAAATACGAAAAATAAAAAAAACTCTAAGATTACAAAAAATAAGTCTAAAAAAATACTAAGCTACCCATTGCCCCTAAAGGGGCATTTGTATGGGCATTGCCCTTTAAAGGGCATTCAGCTCTTTTACACTGCCCAAAGCCCTAATCTAAAAAAAAAAACACCCCAAAAAATGCAAAAAACCCCTAATACTAACCCCAGAATATCTACTCATGGTTCCTGAAGTCCAGTCATCCCTCCTCATCCAGTCGGCTAGAAGTCATCATCCAGGCGGTGACATCTTCCTTCATCGCGGGACCATCTTCTATCTTCATCCTGGTGTCGCAAAGCTGTGGAGGCACGGACCTGTGGAGGCACAGAGCATCATCGCCGGTGGCGCAGACATCCAGCGTGGAGGATCCTCTCCATACAGTCACCATCGTACACTGAAGCTTGAATGCTAGGTACCCATTTAAAAATGGGATACCTTGCATTCCTATTGCCTGAAATTTTCAATGCAATCCTATTGCCTAAAGATTGAATGCAAGTAACCCCTTTTATATTGGGGCACCCTTGCATTCCTATTGGCTGAAAATTTGAAAACAGTCAATAGGATGAGAGCTGCTTAAATCCTATTGGCTGATTTGATCAGCCAATAGGATTTAAGCAGCTGTCATCCTATTGGCTTATTTGCATTTTACAGCCAATAGGATTGCAAGGGTACTCCAATATAAAATGGGTACCTTACATTCAATCTTCAGTGTGCTGTGGACGATCGCATGAAGAGGACCTCTGTGTCGGATGACCGTGCCTCCTCCACGCCACCAGGATGAAAATGGAAGATGGTCCTGCAATGGAAAAGATAGAGCTGCCTGGATGAAGACCTTTCACTGCCGGGAAGAAGATGGATGTCCGGACTTCAACAATGGGAAGCACCGATTTTGGGGTTAGTGTTATTTTTTGTCTTTTTTGGGGTGGTTTTTTTATTTAGATTAGGGCTTTTTTATTTTTTTATTGGCTACAAAAGAGGTGATTGCCCCTTTTAAAGGCTATTTTAAAGGCTATTGGTAGTTTATAGTTAGATTAGGTTGTTTTTTTGGCAGGGTGCTTTTTTAAGGGGGTGTTAGATTAGGAATAACTTTTTTTGTTTTGGATCATTTTATTTGCTATTTTTTGTAATGCTAGTTTTTTTTATTTTTTTGTAATTGTTTTATTTTTTATTTTGAGTAAGGGTAAGTTGCTTTTATTTTATGTAATGTTAGGGATTTTTGTATCTTTTTATTTTTGTAATTGTTTATTATTTTTTTAATGTAGTTAGTATTTTTGTAATTTTATGTAAGTGTATTTTAATTGGGGTTAAGTTAAGGGTTGTTAGGTTAGGGGGCTTAGTTATTACGTTAATACTTTGTGTTGGTGATAGTTGGCAGTTTAGGTATTAATAGTTTTATTAGGTATTTTGCGTTGTGGGTATTGGCGGTTTAGTGGTTAATATATAAAGCTAGCTAAGATGTCAGTAGCAGCATGTATGTAGCAAGATTTATGTGTGTATTCCTTCAGTTTTATGCTTAAAGCGACATGAAACCCAATTTTTTTCTTTTGTGGTTTAGAAAGAGTATGCAATTTTAAACAACTTTCTAATTTACTTCGATTAGTTAATTTGTTTCATTCTCTTGATATCCTTTGCTGAAAAGCATATCTAGATAGGCTTAGTAGCTGCTGATTGGTGGCTGCACATAGATGCCTCGTGTGATTGGCTCCCCCATGGGCATCCCTATTTATTTAACAAAGGATATCTAAAGAATGAAGCAAATTAGCTAATAGAAGTAAATTGGAATGTTCTTTAAAATTTTATTCTCTACCCGAATCATGAAAGAAAAATTCTGGGTTTAGTGTCCCTTTAAGATTGATGCATTATTCATTGTACGAACTGGCTTTATCTTTTTTCTTTTGTAGCATATCTTTATTGTACTTTCTTTTATAATAATATTTCTATTATTCCTGTATCTAATCTTAATCAAAATATATTTTAAAAAATTAACCAGAATGCTAAACCTAAAAGGTAGGTATAAAATTACTACATTTATTTTATAACCCATTTTCTTACTGTGCAGTGCAGTAGACATATAAAAGGCAGCATCTTGCAAATTCAGGAAAGTAGGCCCCAAAAGTTTGGGGTTTCTTGAGCAAGGAAGACATAGCACCCCCTGGAGGTTAATACTTCTATGAGTTCCTAGGTAGTATCTAATCATTGTAAACAATTCATTTCACAATTTTTTAAGGTTTACAGTAAAAGTAGTAACATTTTCTACAGAAAAGTATAACTGTTTAATTTCCTATTTGTAGTGTTATGTTGCTGTGATCTGGAGGACAGACCTAAAATGCTGCGTCACACACTATCATACTCTGCAGCTTTTATTTTATAAATTGGTGGGTTTGAGTTGACTTTGCTATAGTGGGAACTATCAGGGTAGCATATGCCTCATTACTAATACTTCTTTTGTGTTTCCCCAAACAGGCATCTCATGTCATATACAAGTTGGTCAGTGTATAGATAGGCACAGCAGTTATCAGTCACTCTTCACCAAAATGGCTTGGTTCTTCCTCTGGATCTCTATTCTAATTTCCCTTGGTAAGTAAAATGCATCTCACAATATATTAAGTACACTACTAGTAATAATTATTAATCCTGTGTTAGTAAGCTAGAATGCAATGTATAAAAAGGGGCATTCACTATTTACTCATGGATTACATCTCACGCAAGGTGTTGTAGCTCACTCGGGTGTCACAGAACCTACCTGCGGCTGAGGAGTTAAAAGGGAAGCTGATACGTTAGATCATTTGTGGAATATAACATTATTGTATTATTATGTTACACTTTAATTTAAACAATATTATAATTTGGTCTGATTACGATTAAATAATAGACATACATTTTTTATAATATGGGGGGCCATATTACTGGTGTAGTATCCAGTATTAGCAAAATATGCCCCATTTACATTTGTTTTGTCCCAGCAATTTTGGAAGTTGTAGTGGGAAATGTTACCTGCATATATTCTATTCAGGTTTTCTGCGCATTCTGCATAACACTGTGTTTTATCATGAGAGCCAAACTGAAACTTTTATGAGTTGGAAAGGGTGTGCAATTTAAAAACTTTCTAATTTACTTCTGTTCTCAAATTCACTTTGTCCTCTTGGTATACTTAGTTGAAAATAATCTTTTGGTAAGTTGTGGAGCGTACATGTATCTTGAGCAACAGTGCTTGTAAAAATGTTATACACTGTTGAACACTATATGACAGCAATGTTTGCAAAAATGTGTAATATTGTTACCAAAATTACAGCTGTATAGTGCCTAATACATATGCATGTTCATGAGTCTACCTAGGTATGCTGTTTCATGTCCCTTTAAGTTTACAGATCTACCATTTTTGTCATATTATTTCCACTATAGATTGACATGTGAGGCTTTGCTGCTTCAAAAAAACAAAACTAAACCAAAACAAACACATTTATCTGCACTGAAGTTAAAAACGTATAGTATCTTGGAACTTTTTGCAATTCTAGTTCTCAAGAGTAATGATATGTGATTAATTATAGATCATTTGATAAACATAATTTCCAGGATCGTGGTGGTTAAAGAGCTTGCAGTGCCCCATCAGCATTTAGTATATGGGGCCATTGTCAGAGGGGCGGGGCAATGGTTGGCCATGGGTGTGGATGGGTGAGTCATCAGCATGACCCCAGAGCTCACAGCCCATGATAATCTCTCTCAGGATGCGAGATACTTGGGAGATATGTGATGATATAGAGAAGTGTACACAACAGGCATCACACGCTTAACCCTGCTACACATCTGCCCTTAACTGGCCTCACAAGAGGAAATATACTGCAAAACAAATTTTAATGGCAAAATGACAATAGCTAACTGTGGCTACTCCTGCATCAGGTCTGAGTCATCTCCTCCAAAAAGAATATAATAATCTGTGTGGATATATTATTTATGTGTCTATAAATCAGTCCCAAATTATAGAAATTTTATTGGAGCATTAAGAAACTCCAAGAGAATGAGAGCCTCCAATAATGAAGTTCTGTAACACAACTCTAAGTTAAATGCAGGTATTAGCCGTACTTACATATTACAGAGCTTTTAAACAAGCGCTGAGTTTAAAAGCTCATTTAGACTCCGCAATGGAGACAAAGAAGTGGAACCTTGGATTGCCGTAAAAGACTTTTATTGTAAGAATCACCAGGGTTTACAAAAGAAATCAACCAAAGCAAGAACCTCCGCATACATAGACCATTACTGTGAACAATGTCTTTAAATTGCGGTACAACGGTTCAGACGGTAAGTCTCCGCCCTCTCTGTGACGTTGCAATGTTCACAGTAACAGTCTATGTATGCAGAAGTTCTTGCTTTGGTTAAATTCAATTGTAGCAGGGGTCAGAGTAATGCTGTTGTTGAAAGCCAGAATATAAACGGACGCCAAGAAACAGCAGTATGGTATGAATCTAAATAATGATGCAGAGGTTAGAGAAACATTTTTGCAGTTTTCCTGCTGATTCATAGGGCTGAAAAGTTCCAGTTTTGTTTGAAGGCTCCACATAACAGAATTTCAAGACTTCTGTGTCTCTTTTATATGATTTTGAGCATATTGGAGCTGATAAGAGAGATTAGGAAAAAATGCAGGGCATTTAAATTGTTCAAAGAAAATTGTACAGACTCAACATACCAAATTTAAAAGGAATATAACAAAGCAAGCAAAAAGGCAATCAAATTAGCCAAAATTGAAAATGAAAGATTAATTGCAAAGGATTCTATGGAGTCTATTTATTAAAGTCTGGCGGACAAGATACACTGTCCGTATTCAGCATTGCAGATTTGCGGCCAATCGGTCGCTAGCAGGGGGTGTCAATCAGCCCAATCGTATAGGATCGGGCGGATTGCTATACGCAGCCTCAGAGGTGGTGTATGAGTTAAGGAGCAGCTGTCTATAGACCGCTGCTTCTTAACTCCTGTTTTCGGTGAGCCTAAAGGCTTCCGCAGAAAAACAGGGTGAATTGGCCCAATTCGGCCAATAATAAATTGACCCCTAAATCTAACCCTAAAAGGTTCTTTAAGTACATAAATAGCAAAAAATCTAAGAAGGACAATATAGGTACATTAAAATGCGTGGAGGGTAGCATGATTAACAGTGACAGGGAGAAGGCTGAGGTACTAAACCAGTTTTTGTCTTCAGTATACACAAGATAGGAACCAAGGAAGGATACCTTGCAACAAACTAGAACATGCCAGCCCATACCATTAACTGGGTTATGTCTAGAAGATATCTGGATACATTTAAAGTAAATAAAACTCCAGGCCCAGATGGAATACACCCAAGGGTGTTACGGGAACTTAGCACTGTTATAGACAAACCTCTACTTTTAATTTTTCAAGATTCATTATCCTCAGGCATAGTACCCCAGGATTGGCGTAAAGCTGATGTAGTGCCACTCTTCAAAAAGGGAAGCAGGGATCCAGGGAGCTATAGACCAGTTAGTCTGACATCAATAGTGGGGAAGATATTTGAAGGGATTATAAGGGATTATATTGATGATCATATTTGTGTAAACAAGATTATGAGTTCATTTCAAACGGTTTGAGCAATGGCACTACAATTGGACAAACTCCCCAATATATACCCAATGGTTAATTGTAATTAGTAACAACTTAGTGTTCTAGCGATATTAGAGGGAAGGGTGCTCCGCACAAAAAATACATCTAAGCCAAGTGTGCAAGTAAAAGAGAAACTTCCACGAAAGAATGCGGTATCAATACTCACTGTCCTGACCAACAGGCGGAGTTTAAATTACCATTGTTAAAACATAACCTTTATTAAATAATAGTAAAAAATAGGGGGAGAAGGGGGAGCACATACGATTAAAAACCTAGGATAGAGTAGTCATAAATAGATACCTTAATATGATTAAATTATATAAATAGGCCTCTGAGGTATGATAGCCAAATTAGATATATTAAGGTATAATCTACACGTTTGGTAGATATAGCAATATGGTTGTACTGTTTGTAGGTGGGGTATGATGCACCTATATTATCATAATATACTGAAATAGTGAAATAAAGATATAGAATGCCCCACTAAAACAGGACATAAGTTATAATATCAAAGGGGTGAGATTGGGGGCTGCCGGGACTACCTATATGTTGGTGTAAATTGTGCTGGGTATTGATTAAGTATAATTTGTACCAAATACTGTGTGGAATCTAGTATCTCTCAATAGTTTGAAGATTTATACACAGTTAGTAATTTCTCAGCTTACATAAGGACAATTCCTGATGTGTTATCTTTAAATATAATATCGTACAGTGTCCTTACTGTCATTAGATTGTTGTTGTATCATGTGAGACTGTATACCAGTCCTGTGAATAAATACCACATTTCCAAATATTATGGAATAATGTTAGGTGAAAAAAAGGGAAATAACTAATATTAAATATATTTACACATAGTTATGGTAATGGTTCCTTTAGGTCCTAACATTTTTTAAATTCATATAAATGTGGTATTCCTACTATAGTTTTACTACAGTTTGTTGGTATACGAACACTTGTAATAGGTCCTGTCCACTATTACAAATTCTAATGAGGTTATTAGTATTAATATATTAAGGACGATTTAATGTATAGTAACCTATGTTGAGATAGGCCCACTTCAGCAATAAATGCTGTACTGAATATTATCGGTACAAGTCTATACTGGATTTAAACACAATTCCTCGTATGGATTCCTGTGATTTGCAGTGTGTTAAGATACTTGTCAGTACGTATTGATTATATAAGCGACTAAGCAGCAAAAACCATATCTAGCAAGAGAGTAACTATATGCTTAGTAACTTGTATCTTTATTATTAGATTTAATGTAACATACATGCTAGTATTTGAAAAGTTATCCAGCAAGACTGTAGCAATAGGGGCTTGTAAGTAGTGTCAGTATGGGGCTTAACTAGATTTTAGACACTATCCATTGTATGGGTTCCTGCTAACTGCAGTATGTTTCGATACTATTAAATATTAATTATATAATGACTGAAAGGCAGTAGTGATATCGAGCATGGGAGTGACTATGTGCTTAATCACTTGTATCTTGATTTTTATATTAGATGTAACATATACGTTTTAGTCCAGTGAATTATCTTATGTGACTATGTCATTTGGAGAAGTATTCCAAAACTAACACAGTAACATGCTAATATCCACCCACATTGTATTATAAAGTGCCCTGTATGAGACAAGCAGCTCACTGGCTTAAAGTGAAATGTCGTAATTAGACATGCATTAACATACAGAGGACTCAATCCTTGTATCGCTAATGGTAGTTACCAATAAATCTATATTCCCTGTGTGATAATGCAATTGTCTAAGTGTGCTGCCTGTGATCAATAGCAACACTCGGTACCGGTCAAAATAAGCCCTCTAGGTTCAACCCCAACAAGTAACCCCAATATTAACCAATTGCCGATTTATATCAAAACAAACTACTCATTCCTAACAATTAAACAAGAGCTTACAGGGCTCTGTATCTACACCTAACGCGTTTCGCCCCTTTTCGATTTAATTTATTGGTAACTACCATTAGCGATACAAGGATTGAGTCCTTTGTATGTCAATGCATATTGTTCAGGAACTAAGTAGCCATTTCTGATGAGGTTGGGAGTTTGTGAAAAGGTATACAATGGGCCATCTTTGTTAAAATATCAATTACGACTAAGATGGTATTCATGTTACCTGATTCAGGTAGATCTACTATGAAATCCATAGATAGATGTTGCCAAGGATGATCAGGAATCGGCAATGGTATCAAGAGACCATATGGTGGGCTTTTCTCTGACTTAGAGGTTGCACAAGCTGTACAACTTTGAATGTAGTGCTTTACAGATTTCCTCATAGAAGGCCACCAATACAGTCTTGATAGGTGTTTGAAAGTCCTTAATTCTCCTGGATGTCCAGACAGTGGAGAGTCATGATGTGCTTTTAATATGTCTTTTCTTAGATTCGGAGGGATGTATAATAAATCATTATGGTAGAACATCCCATTTTCCTTTTTAACTAATTGTGTTGAGGGGAAGTGGTCCTCAGATGTCAAGGATTTCTTTAGCTTTTTTACAAAACAAGGAGAAAATCTGATAAACCTTTCATGGGGTATGATAGCAGGGGTAACAGGTTGATAACTTGGTTTGTTATCTTTTCTAGAAAGAGCATCAGCTTTTCCATTTTTGTTTGATGGGCGGTAGATAATATGGAAATTAAAATTGGTAAAGTATAGGCTCCATCGTACTCGTCAAGATTAAATGGTTTTGTTGGACTGTAGAAACTCCAAATTCTTATGGTCAGTTAGAATGATGATTGGCATTTGGGTACCCTCGAGCAGATGTCTCCAATGTTCCAAAGCTTCTTTGATTGCTAGGATTTCTTTTTCCCCCAATAGGATAGTTGATCTCCGCAGGATTTAGAACCTTGAAGAAGTAAGCAACTGGATGTACTGGTTCTGTTAGTGATGTTTTTTGTGATAACACAGCTCCTACGGCATAATCTGATGAGTCTACTTCAAGGGTATACTGTTGTTTCGGATCAGGAAATCTGTGGTAAATCTAGACTTGAGATAATTGAAGGCATAGCATCACGATTCCAATGAAATGGTTGTCTGGAGCTGGTAAGTTGAGTTAAGGGTTTTACAATCTTTGAAAAATCTTTGATAAATTTTCTATAATAATTAGAGAATCCAAGGAATCTTTGTAGTTGTTTCCTTGTTGTAGGTTGGGGTCAATTCTTTACAGTATCCACTTTGTCATCTTGCATGCGAATGCCTGTAGGACTGATATGGTAACCTAAGAAGGAGATCTCCTTAGTATGAAATTGACATTTTTCAGGTTTAGCATTAGTGATGTCGCAAACGTAAAATTTTCTGTTCGCGAACGGCGAACGCAAACTTCTGCAAATGTTCGCAAACGGGCGAACCGGGCGAACCGCCATAGACTTCAATAGGCAGGCGAATTTTAAAACCCACAGGGACTCTTTCTGGCCACAATAGTGATGGAAAAGTTGTTTCAAGGGTACTAACACCTGGACTGTGGCATGCCGGAGGGGGATCCATGGCAAAACTCCCACGGAAAATTACATAGTTGATGCAGAGTCTGGTTTTAATCCATAAAGGGCATAAATCACCTAACATTCCTAAATTGTTTGGAATAACGTGCTTTTTTGGTTTTTAAATGTACACTTACACTACTATTAACCCCTTAACGACCGAGGACGTGCAGGGTAAGTCCTCAAAAAAAAGGCAGTTAACGCCTGAGGACGTACCCTGCACGTCCTCGGTGTGGAAAGCAGCTGGAAGCGATCCTGCTCGCTTCCAGCTGCTTTCCGGTTATTGCAGTGATGCCTCGATATGGAGGCATCCTGCAATAATCTTAAATGGCCATCCGATGCAGAGATGGCCAGTATCGTTGGTGGGTGGGAGCGGACTTGGGAGGCGGGTGGGCGGCCATCGATGCGCCGTGTAATGTGCAGGGGGGTGGGATCGGGGGCGGGAGCGACGGGGGCGTGCATGTGAGCGCGCGCGTGCACGGGCGGGCTCGTGCACGGGGCGGGAGCGGGAGGGAACCGCTACACTACAGAAAAAAAATCTGAAAATAGCTATAATAAATAAGAAAAGAAAAATGTTCCATAAAGTTCCTAAGTGTTCTGCAACTGGTGGGAGGTTGGGGGGGGGGGACAGCTACACTACAGAAAAGGGGATTTTTAAAAAAAAAAGATTCCTTTTTTTACTAAACTGGGTACTGGCAGACAGCTGCCAGTACCCAAGATGGCGCCCGCTAAGGCAGAGGGGGAGGGTTAGAGAGCTGTTTGGTGTGGGATCAGTGAGGTTGGGGGCTAAGGGGGATACTACAAAGCTGCATATGTAAATATGCTAAAAAAAAACCTAAAAAACACACAAATATACCTTTTATTTTAGTACTGGCAGAGTTTCTGCCAGTACTTAAGATGGCGGGGACAATTGTGGGGTGGGGGAGGGAAGAGAGCTGTTTGGGAGGGATCAGGGGGACTGATGTTTCAGGTGGGAGGCTGAGCTCTACACTAAAGCTAAAATTAACCCTGCAAGCTCCCTACAAGCTACATAATTAACCCCTTCACTGCTAGCCATAATACACGTGTGATGTGCATCGGCATTTAGTGGCCTTCTAATTAACAAAAAGCAACGCCAAAGCCATATATGTCTGCTATTTCTGAACAAAGGGGATCCCAGAGAAGCATTTACAACCATTTGTGCCATAATTGCACAAGCTGTTTGTAAATGATTTCAGTGAGAAACCTAAAATTGTGAAAAATTTAACGTTTTTTTTAATTTGATCGCATTTGGCGGTGAAATGGTGGCATGAAATATACCAAAATGGGCCTAGATCAATACTTTGGGTTGTCTACTACACTACACTAAAGCTAAAATTAACCCTAGAAGCTCCCTACATGCTCCCTAATTAACCCCTTCACTGCGGGGCATAATACACGTGTGGTGCGCAGTGGCATTTAGCGCCCTTCTAATTACCAAAAAGCAACAACAAAAGCCATACATGTCTGCTATTTCTGAACAAAGGGGATCCCAGAGAAGAATTTACAACCATTTATGCCATAATTGCACAAGTTATTTGTAAATAATTTCAGTGAGAAACCTAAAGTTTGTGAACAAAATTGTGAAAAAGTGAACAATTTTTTTTTATTTGATTGCATTTGGCAGTGAAATGGTGGCATGAAATATACCAAAATGGGCCTAGATCAATACTTTGGGGTGTCTTCTAAAAAAAAATATCTACATGTCAAGGGATATTCAGGGATTCCTGAAAGATATTAGTGACCCAATGTAACTAGCGCTAATTTTGAAAAAAAGGGGTTTGGAAATAGCAAAGTGCTACTTGTACTTATGGCCCTATAACTTGCAAAAAAAGCAAAGAACATGTAAACATTGGGTATTTCTTAACTCAGGACAACATTTAGAAACTATTTAGCATGGGTGTTTTTTGGTGGTTGTAGATGTGTAACAGATTTTGGGGGTCAAAGTTAGAAAAAGTGTGTTTTTTTTCCATTTTTTCCTCATATTATATAATTTTTTTTATAGTTAACTATAAGATATGATGAAAATAATGGTATCTTTAGAAAGTCCACTTAATGGCGAGAAAAACGGTATATAATATGTGTGGGTACAGTAAATGAGTAAGAGGAGAATTACAGCTAAACACAAACACTGCAGAAATGTAAAAATAGCCTTGGTCCCAAACGGACAGAAAATGGAAAAGTGCTGCGGTCATTAAGGGTTAAACAAGATATGAGTGATGGCACTGGGCAAGTGGGCACAGTATATGCTGTCAGCCTGACACAAAAAAGCAGACTGATGTTTCACAGTCAAAAACGTTTTGTTTTTTTTAAATGTACACTTACACTACTATTAAACAAGATATGAGTGGTGCCACTGGGCAAGTGGGCACAGTATACGCTGTGAGCCTGACACAAAAAAGCAGACTGATGTTTCACAGTCAAAAAAGTTTTTTTTTTAAAATGTACACTTACACTACTATTAAACAATATATGAGTGGTGTCACTGGGCAAGTGGGCACAGTATACGCTGTGAGCCTGACACAAAAAAGCAGACTGATGTTTCACAGTCAAAAAAGTTTTTTTTTTTTAAATGTACACTTACACTACTATTAAACAAGATATGAGTGGTGGCACTGGGCAAGTGGGCACAGTATACGCTGTGAGCCTGACACAAAAAAAGCAGACTGATGTTTCACAGTCCAAAAAGTTTTTTTTTTTTAAATGTACACTTACACTACTATTAAACAAGATATGAGTGGTGGCACTGGGCAAGTGGGCACAGTATACGCTGTGAGCCTGAGACAAAAAAAGCAGACTGATGTTTCACAGTCCAAAAAGTTTTTTTTTTTAAATGTACACTTACACTACTATTAAATAAGATATGAGTGGTACCACTGGGCAAGTGGGCACAGTATACACTGTGAGCCTGACACAAAAAACAGACTGATGTTTCACAGTCAAAAATGATTTTTTTTTTAAAATGTACACTTACACTACTATTAAACAAGATATGAGTGGTGGCACTGGGCAAGTGGGCACAGTATACGCTGTGAGCCTGACACAAAAAAGCAGACTGATGTTTCACAGTCCAAAAAGTTTTTTTTTTTAAATGTACACTTACACTACTATTAAACAAGATATGAGTGGTGCCACTGGGCAAGTGGGCACAGTATACGCCGTGAGCCTGACACAAAAAAGCAGACTGATGTTTCACAGTCAAAAAAGTTTTTTTTTTTTTAAATGTACACTTACACTACTATTAAACAAGATATGAGTGGTGCCACTGGGCAAGTGGGCACAGTATACGCTGTGAGCCTGACACAAAAAAGCAGATTGATGTTTCACAGTCCAAAAAGTTTTTTTTTTTAAATGTACACTACTATTAAACAAGAAATGAGTGGTGGCACTGGGCAAGTGGGCACAGTATACGCCGTGAGCCTGACACACACGCTGGAAGGCAGGCAACTGCAATTAGATTACACAAGCAGACTGATGTTTCACAGTCAAAAAAGTTTTTTTTTTTTTTAAATTTACACTACTGTTACACCAGATATGAGTGGTGGCACTGGGCAAGTGGGCACAGTATACGCTGTGAGCCTGACATTCACGCTGGCAGGCAGGCAACTGCAATTAGATTAGACAAACAGACTGATGTTTCACAGTTTCACAGTCAAAATTTATTTAATTTTTTTAAATTTACACTACTGTTACACCAGATATGAGTGGTGGCACTAGGCAAGTGGGCACAGTATACACTCTTAGCCTGGCACACACGCTGGCAGGCAGGCAACTGCAATTAAATTACACAGAAAAAAAAAAGCAGCCCTAAAAAGGGCTTTTTGGGGTGCTGTCCTTACAGCAGAGATAAGATGAGTCCTTCAGGACTGTAGTGGACACTGAATACACTAGCCTAGCTATTGATTTCCCTATTAATCAGCAGCAGTTACACTGTCCCTCCTCTCTTTAAGAATGCAGCTTCCGAATGAATCTAAAATGGATGCTGTCCAGGAGGTAGGAGGGTCTGCTGCTGATTGGCTGGAATGTGCCTGCTGACTGTGAGGTACAGGGTCAAAGTATTACTCAATGATGACGAATAGGGGGTGGATCGAACATCGCATATGCTATGTTCGCCGGGAACTATTCGCCGGCGAACTATTCGCGACATCACTACTAGGTAGCTATTAAATAGTTACTAACTATTTAATAGCTATTTTACCTAGTTAAAATAAATTGAAATTTACCTGTAAAATAAAATAACTAGAGGCCTGTGTGTTTAATCCCAGAGGCAAGAGGAAGCCAGTGAAGGGATTGGCAGAGAGATGCAGCAGATGAAGAGCGACATTTAAGGAAGATGAGCCTGGCAGAGGCATTCATTATGGATTGTAAAGGAGCTAGGCAGGAGCCAGGTAGACCAGAGAGGAAGGAGTTGCAATAGTCGAAGTAGGAAAGGATGAGAGAGTGGATTAAAATCTCGGTTGTGTCTTGTGTAAGGAAATGTCTAATTTTAGAGATGTTTTTAAGGTGGAAGCAGC
Source organism: Bombina bombina (assembly GCF_027579735.1). Taxonomy (NCBI): domain Eukaryota; kingdom Metazoa; phylum Chordata; class Amphibia; order Anura; family Bombinatoridae; genus Bombina; species Bombina bombina. Next base: position 1,040,135,960 of record NC_069504.1, read on the forward strand.
AGACTTGACAATTACTGTCTGTGTGGAGTTATGGGGACGAAATCCAGATTGTATTGAGTCAAGAAAGGAGTTTAGTGTAAGGAAATGGGATAGACGTGCATATACTAGCTTTTCAAGAAGCTTTGAGGTAAGAGGAAGTAGGGAAATAGGGAGGTATTTGGATGGATCAAGGGAAGGATTTTTGAGGATAGGTGTGACCAGTGCATGTTTTAGAGATGAGGGAAATATACCAGTGCTGAGGGAGAGGTTGAAAATTTGTGTGAGTATAGGGGTGAGTGTAGAAGAGAGGGCGGGGAGTAACTATAAGGGGATGGGGTCGAGGGGAAAGGTAGTGAGGTGGGAGGACAGTATAAGGGTATAAACAGGGGCAAAAGAGCTAAATTTATGGCTATTGGGGTTTTGGATGATTGTGTGCTTTTGAGGGGGTGGGAGATTGGTAGTATGTTGAAAGCTGATTTAATCTCTGAAGGAGTCAATTTTGTTATTGAAGTGGCTGGCAAAATCTTGAGCTGAGAGAGAAGTTGTATTAGGAGGTGGGGGTGGACGGAGAAGAGTATTGAACGTGGACGTTTTGGGTTAGAGGAAAGAGTAGAGATGAGATTAGAGAAGTATTGTTGCTTATAAAGATTAAGGGCTGAATAGTAGGAGTTTAAGATGAACTTGTAGTGAAGAAAGTCAGCCAAACTCTGAGATTTCCTCCAGTGTCGCTCAGCAGTACAGGAACATCTGCGTAGGTATCGTGTCAGAGGAGTATGCCAGGGCTGAGGATGAGAGTGTGGTTTCTGAGCTATGGCAAGTGGGGCCAGATTGCCAATGACCGATGTAAGGGTGGAGTTATAGTGGCATATGATTGGTCAGGGCAGGAAAAGGAGGGATGGAAGAGAGGAGAGGTTCAAGAGTGCTAGCGAGCTGTTGCTAATCTAATGACAGTGCTTCTGTGAAGTTTGATGGGAGGGGTAGAGGGAGGGGGAGTTGTAGGGAGGGAAGTGATGTTGCAAGTGGGGAGATGATGGTCAGAAAGAGGAAAAGGGGAGTTTGTGAAATTTGATATAATACATTGATAGCTGTAAATCAGATCAAGGGAGTCACCATCTTTGTGAGTGGGAGAGTCAGTCCATTGTGACAGGCCGAAAAAAAGAAGTGAATTGCAGAAGTTGTTCTGCAGAGAAGGCAGTGGGATTGGCAAGAGGGATGTTGAAGTCACCAAGAATAAGGGCAAAGTGTCTGAAGAAAGGAAAAAAGGAAGCCAAAAAACATAATTTATGTAAGAACTTACCTGATAAATTAATTTCTTTCATATTGGCAAGAGTCCAGGAGCTAGTGACATATGGGATATACAATCCTACCAGGAGGGGCAAAGTTTCCCAAACCTCAAAATGCTTATAAATACACCCTTCACCACATCCACAAATCAGTTTAATGAATAGCCAAGTAGTGGGGTGAAAAAGAAAGGAGTAAAAAGCATCAACAAAGGAATAATTTGGAAATAATTGTGCTTTATACAAAAAAATAATAACCACCATAAAAAAGGGTGTGGCCCTCATGGACTCTTGCCAATATGAAAGAAATTCATTTATCAGGTAAGTTCTTACATAAATTATGTTTTCTTTCATGTAATTGGCAAGAGTCCATGAGCTAGTGACGTATGGGATAGCAATACCCAAGATGTGGAACTCCACGCAAGAGTCACTAGAGAGGGAGGGAAAAAAAATAAAAACAGCCATTTTCCGCTGAAAAAATTAGTCCCCAACCCAAAATATAAGTTTATTCTCATAAATGAAAGGAAAAAACTTAAATCAAAAGCAGAAGAATCAAACTGAAACAGCTGCCTGAAGAACTTTTCTACCAAAAACTGCTTCCGAAGAGGCAAATAAATCAAAATGGTAGAATTTAGTAAATGTATGCAAAGAAGACCAAGTTGCTGCTTTGCAAATCTGATCAACTGAAGCTTAATTCTTTAAAGCCTACGAAGTAGAGACTGATCTAGTAGAATGAGCTGTAATTCTCTGAGGTGGGGCTTGACCCAACTCCAAATAAGCTAGATGAATCAAAAACGTTAACCATGAAGCCAAGGAAACAGCAGAAGCCCTCTGACCTTTCTTAGAACCAGAAAGTATCACAAATAGACTAGAAGTCTTCCTGAAATCAAATTTGGTTCGGATCGATTCGGATGTTTTTGAATTTCTGTTCGGATCGATTCGAATTCGGAAAAATTTGAATAAAGTCGTTTCGGATTTAGCGGTGGTGTCTGTCAGTGTGCTATGCCTGATTCACTATTTTAATGCAAGTATGAATAAAATATACTTTTAACTTTTAAAATCTCTCCCTGCCTATCATTGCGATGGAACTGTGACTCTTTTTGTTATATTTACATTTCGGATTTAAAGGGTCTGGAGAGCCCTAACAGCTCCTGAGCTTGTGACAGCTTTCACCTGAGAATCGAACAGGTGTCATACAGAGGCTGCATGCTGTAAGCGATACAGACACTCCATTTTCTGTACTGCAAGGAACACGCTGACAACAAGGATTGTATAGAGAAGTTTCTCTTCGTGCTGTACGGCTTTCTACAGGTGTGGTAAGTCCTCTGCCTAATATTATCTGAAAAGTTCATTGTACAAAATAGACCTGCTGTATTCCGTAATAGTGGGATTCCTGTTTGGAGTCGTCTGCACCAAGGTAACGCTTCTTTGCACTAACTACTTTACCACACTGCTATCAAATCGCCATAAAGTTTTTTGGACTTTACCGACTCCAAATAAGCTAGATGAATCAAAAACTTTAACCACGAAGCCAAGGAAACAGCAGAAGCCCTCTCACCTTTCTTAGAACCAGAAAATATCACAAATAGACTAGAAGTCTTCCTGAAATCTTTAGTAGACATGTACATGGCAAAAAAATTTGGTTCGGTTTGGATCGATTCGTATGTTTTCGAATTTCGGTTCGGATCGATTCGAATTCTGAAAAATTTGAATAAAGTCGTTTCGGATTCTTTTCGGATTCGTTCGGATTCAAATAAATTCAGCTGGATTCAATTCGGAAAGTCGGAATTTCGGTATGTGTTAGGTGGGATATGCTGTGTATTAGACTAGTATTATGTACTGTATATTAGGTGTAACCCATAGCAGAGTGATATAACCTAATATACTGTACAATACTAGTGTAATCCATGGCCATCTGAATCTACTGAATAAATCCGAACTAATTTGGATTTATTCGGTAGATTCGGCACTATTTCAATTCGGAAATTCGAATCGATCCGACTCTCCGAATTTAAGAAATTCGGACGAATTTCCGAATCGATCCGAAACGAATCGCACATGCCTAATCTTTAGTAGCTTCAACATAATATTTCAAAGCTCTTACCACATCCAAAGAATGTAAGGATCGCTCCAAAGAATTCTTAGGATTAGGACACAAGGAAGGGACAACAATTTCTCTATTAATGATGTTAGAATTCACAACCTTAGTCAAGAATTTAAATGAAATCCGCAAAACTGCCTTATCCTGATGAAAAATTAGAAAAGGAGATTCACAAGAGAGAGCGGATAATTCAGAAACTCTTCTAGCAGAAGAGATGGCCAAAAGAAACAACACTTTCCAAGAAAGTAGTTTAATGTCCAAAGAATGCAAAGGCTCAAACGAAGGAGCCTGTAGAGCCTTCAAAACTAAATTAAGACTCCAAGGAGGAGAGATTGATTTAATGAAAGGCTTGATAAGAGCCAAAACCTGCACAAAACAATGAATATCAGGAAGTTTAGCAATCTTTCTATGAAATAAAACAGAAAGAGCAGAGATTTGTCCTTTCAAGGAACTTGCAGACAAACCTTTATCCAAACCATCCTGAAGAAACTGTAAAATTCTAGGAATTCTAAAAGAATGCCAAGAGAATTTTTGAAAAGAACACCATGAAATGTAAGTCTTCCAAACTTGATAATAAATATTTCTAGAAACAGATTTACGAGCCTGCAACATAGTATTAATGAGTCAGAGAAACCTCTATGACTAAGCACTAAGCGTTCAATCTCCATACCTTCAAATTTAATGATTTGAGATCCTGATGGAAAAACGGACCTTGAGATAGAAGGTCTGACCTTAGTGGAAGTGGCCAAGGTTGGTAACTGGACATCCAAACAAGATCCGCATACCAAAACCTGTGAGGCCATGCTGGAGCTACCAGCAGCACAAACGATTGCTCCATGATGATCTTGGAGATCACTCTTGGAAGAAGAACTAGAGACAGGAAAATATAAGCAGGTTGATAACACCAAGGAAGTGTCAATGCATCCACTGCTTCCGCCTGAGGATCCCTGGACCTGGACAGGTACCTGGGAAGTTTTTTGTTTAGATGAGATGCCATCAGATCTATTTCTGGAAGCCCCCACATCTGAACAATTTGAGAAAACATATCTGGGTGGAGAGACCATTCTCCTGGATGTAAAGTCAGATGACTGAGGTAATTTGCTTACCAATTGTCTATACCTGGGATATGAACCGCAGAAATTAGACAGGAGCTGGATTCCGCCCAAACAAGTATCTGAGATACTTCTTTCATAGCTTGAGGACTGTGAGTCCCACTCTGATGATTGACATATGCCACAGTTGTGACATTGTCTGTCTGAAAACAAATGAACGGTTCTCTCTTTAACAGAGGCCAAAATTGAAGAGCCCTGAGAATCGCACAGAGTTCCAAAATATTGATTGGTAATCTCGCTTCTTGAGATTTCCATACTCCTTGTGCTGTCAGAGATCCCTAAACAGCTCCCCAACCTGAAAGACTTGCATCTGTTGTGATCACAGTCCAGGTTGGATGAATGAAAGAGGCCCCTGGAATTATACGATGGTGATCTAACCACCAAGTCAGAGAAAGTCGAACATTGGGATTAAGGATATTAATTGTGATATCCTTGTATAATCCCTGCACCATTGGTTCAGCATACAAAGCTGGAGAGGTCTCATATGAAAATTAGCAAAGGGGATCGTGTCCGATGCTGCAGTCATGAGACCTAAAACTTCCATGCACATAGCTATTGAAGGGAATGATTGAGACTGAAGGCTGCAACCAATTTCAAACATCTCTTGTCTGTTAGAGACAAAGTAATGGACACTGAATCTATCTGGAAACCTAATAAGGTTACCCTTGTCTGAGGAATCAAACAACTTTTTGGTAAATTGATCCTCCAACCATGTCTTTGAAGAAACAACACTAGTTGATTTGTGTGAGATTCTGCAGAAGGTAAAGACTGAGCGAGTACCAAGATATCGTCCAAATAAGGAAATACCGCAATACCCCGCTCTCTGATTACAGAGAGTAGGGCACCTAGAACCTTTGAAAAGATTCTTGGAGCTGTCGCTAGGCCAAAAGGTAGAGCAACAAATTGGAATGCTTGTCTAGAAAAGAGAATCTCAGGAACTGATAGTGATCTGGATGAATCGGAATATGAAGATATGCATCCTGTAAGTCTATTGTGGACATATAATGCCCTTGCTGAACAAAAGGCAGAATAGTCCTTATAGTCACCATTTTGAAAGTTGGTACTCTTACATATCGATTCAAAATCTTTAGATCCAAAACTGGTCTGAATGAATTTTCTTTCTTTGGGACAATGAATAGATTTGAATAAAACCCCAGACCCTGTTCCTGAAACGGAACTGGCATGATTACCCCTGACAACTCCAGGTCTGAAACACACTTCAGAAAATCCTGAGCCTTTACTGGGTTTACCGGAATGCTTGAGAGAAAAAAATCTTCACAGGCGGTCTTACTCTGAATCCTATTCTGTACCCCATGAGAGACAATACTCTGAATCCAATGATTTTGGACCGAATTTATCCAAACATCTTTGAAAAATTTTAATCTGCACCCTACCAGCTGAGCTGGAATGAGGGCCGCACCTTCATGCCGACTTGGGGGCTGGTTTTGATCTCCTAAATGGCTATTCCAATTTGAAGAAGGCTTCCAATTGGAAGCAGATTCCTTGGGGGAAGGATTAGGTTTCAGTTCATTATTATTTCGAAAGGAACGAAAATGGTTAAAAGCTTAACGGCTAGATTTAGAGTTTTGTCGGTAAGGACCCGCATAGCTAACGCCGGCTTTTTTCTGGCCGCACCATAAAAATAACTCTGGTATTGAGAGTCCACATAAAGGCTGCGTTATGCTCCAAAAAAGGAGCGTAGAGCATATTTAACTCAGCTTCAACTCTTGATACCAGAGTTGCTTACGGACGCGGCCAGCCTCAAAAACGTGCTCGTGCACGATTCCCCCATAGAAAACAATGGGGCTGTTTGAGCTGAAAAAAAACCTAACACCTGCAAAAAAGCTGCGTTCAGCTCCTAACGCAGCCCCATTGTTTGCTATGCGTAAACACTTCCTACATCTGCACCTAACACCCTAACATGTACCCCGAGTCTAAACACCCCTAACCTTATACTTATTAACTCCTAATCTGCCGCCCCCGCTATCGCTGACCCCTGCATATTATTTTTAACCCCTAATCTGCCGCTCCGTAAACCGCCGCTACTTACATTATCCTTATGTACCCCTAATCTGCTGCCCCTAACACCGCCGACCCCTATATTATATTTATTAACCCCTAATCTGCTGCCCACAACGTCGCCCCCACCTGCCTACACTTATTAACCCCTAATCTGCCGAGCGGACCGCACCGCTACTATAATAAAGTTATTAACCCCTAATCCGCCTCACTAACCCTATAATAAATAGTATTAACCCCTAATCTGCCCTCCCTAACATCGCCGACACCTAACTTCAATTATTAACCCCTAATCTGCCGACCGGAGCTCACCGCTATTCTAATAAATGTATTAACCCCTAAAGCTAAGTCTAACCCTAACACTAACACCCCCCTAAGTTAAATATAATTTTAATCTAACGAAATTAATTAACTCTTATTAAATAAATTATTCCTATTTAAAGCTAAATACTTACCTGTAAAATAAATCCTAATATAGCTACAATATAAATTATAATTACATTGTAGCTATTTTAGGATTAATATTTATTTTACAGGCAATTTTGTAATTATTTTAACCAGGTACAATAGCTATTTAATAGTTACCTAGTTAAAATAACTACAAAATTACCTGTAAAATAAATCCTAACCTAAGTTACAATTAAACCTAACACTACACTATCATTAAATTAATTAAATAAAATATCTACAATTACCTACAATTAAACCTAACACTACACTATCAATACATTCATTAAATAAAATACCTACAAATAACTACAATGAAATAAACTAACTAAAGTACAAAAAATAAAAAAGAACTAAGTTACAAAAAATAAAAAAATATTTACAAACATAAGAAAAATCTTACAACAATTTTAAACTAATTACACCTACTCTAAGCGCCCTAATAAAATAACAAAGACCCCCAAAATAAAAAAATGCCCTACCCTATTCTAAATTACTAAAGTTCAAAGCTCTTTTACCTTACCAGCCCTGAACAGGGCCCTTTGCGGGGCATGCCCCAAAGAATTCAGCTCTTTTGCCTGTAAAAAAAAACATACAATACCCCCCCCAACATTACAACCCACCACCCACATACCCCTAATCTAACCCAAACCCCCCTTAAATAAACCTAACACTAAGCCCCTGAAGATCTTCCTACCTTGTCTTCACCCTGCCAGGTTCACCGATCGGTCCAGAAGAGCTCCTCCTATGTCCTGATCCAAGCCCAAGCGGGGGGCTGAAGATGTCCATGATCCGGTCGAAGTCTTCATCCAAGCGGGGCAGAAGAGGTCTTCCATCCGATTGAAGTCTTCATCCAGGCGGCATCTTCTATCGTCATCCATCCGGAGCGAAGCGGCAGCATCCTGAAGACCTCCGACGCGGAACATCCATCCTGCCCGACGACTGAATGATGAATGACGGTTCCTTTAAATGACGTCATCCAAGATGGCGTCCCTCGAATTCCGATTGGCTGATAGGATTCTATCAGCCAATCGGAATTAAGGTAGGAATATTCTGATTGGCTGATGGAATCAGCCAATCAGAATCAAGATCAATCCGATTGGCTGATCCAATCAGCCAATCAGATTGAGCTCGTATTCTATTGGCTGATCGGAACAGCCAATAGAATGCGAGCTCAAACTGATTGGCTGATTGGATTAGCCAATCGGATTGAACTTGATTCTGATTGGCTGATTCCATCAGCCAATCAGAATATTCCTACCTTAATTCCGATTGGCTGATAGAATCCTATCAGCCAATCGGAATTCGAGGGACGCCATCTTGGATGACGTCCCTTAAAGGAACCGTCATGAAGATGGGTCCGCGTCAGAGGTCTTCAGGATGGAGCCAGTCCTCATCGGATGAAGATAGAAGATGCCGCTTGGAAGATGATGGTTGCCGGTCCGGATCTACTCTTCTTCCCAGATAGGATGAAGACTTTGAAGCCTCTTCTGGACCTCTTCAGCCACCGGATGATGGATCGCCAGCCCCCGCTTGGGTTGGATGAAGATTTTGGAGCCAGGACGGATCGGTGATACCTGGTGAGGTGAAGACAAGGTAGGATGATCTTCAGGGGCTTAGTGTTAGGTTTATTTAAGGGGGGTTTGGGTTAGATTAGGGGTATGTGGGTGGTGGGTTGTAATGTTGGGGGGGGGGTATTGTATGTTTTTATTTACAGGAAAAAGAGCTGAACTTCTTGGGGCATGCCCCGCAAAGGGCCCTGTTCAGGGCTGGTAAGGTAAAAGAGCTTTGAACTTTAGTAATTTAGAATAGGGTAGGGCATTTTTTTATTTTGGGGGGCTTTGTTATTTTATTAGGGGGCTTAGAGTAGGTGTAATTAGTTTAAAATTGTTGTAAGATTTTTCTTATGTTTGTAAATATTTTTTTATTTTTGTAACTTAGTTCTTTTTTATTTTTTGTACTTTAGTTAGTTTATTTCATTGTAGTTATTTGTAGGTATTTTATTTAATTAATGTATTGATAGTGTAGTGTTAGGTTTAATTGTAGATAATTGTAGATATTTTATTTAATTAATTTAATGATAGTGTAGTGTTAGGTTTAATTGTAACTTAGGTTAGGATTTATTTTACAGGTAATTTTGTTATTATTTTAACTAGGTAACTATTAAATAGTTCTTAACTATTTAATAGCTACTGTACCTGGTTAAAATAATTATAAAGTTGCCTGTAAAATAAATATTAATCCTAAAATAGCTGCAATGTAATTATAATTTATATTGTAGCTATATTAGGATTTATTTTACAGGTAAGTATTTAGCTTTAAATAGGAATAATTTATTTAATAAGAGTTAATTAATTTCGTTAGATTAAAATTATATTTAATTTAGGGGGGTGTTAGTGTTAGGGTTAGACTTAGCTTTAGGGGTTAATACATTTATTAGAATAGCGGTGCGCTCCGGTCGGCAGATTAGGGGTTAATAATTGAAGTTAGGTGTCGGCGATGTTAGGGAGGGCAGATTAGGGGTTAATACTATTTATTATAGGGTTAGTGAGGCGGATTAGGGGTTAATAACTTTATTATAGCAGCGGTGCAGTCCGCTCGGCAGATTAGGGGTTAATAAGTGTAGGCAGGTGGAGGCGACGTTGAGGGGGGCAGATTAGGGGTTAATAAATATAATATAGGGGTCGGCAGTGTTAGGGGCAGCAGATTAGGGGTACATAGCTATAATGTAGGTGGCGGCGCTTTGCGGTCGGCAGATTAGGGGTTAATTATTGTAGGTAGCTGGCGGCGACGTTGTGGGGGGCAGATTAGAGGTTAATAAATATAATACAGGGGTCGGCGGTGTTAGGGGCAGCAGATTAGGGGTACATAAGTATAACGTAGGTGGTGGTCGGCAGATTAGGGGTTAAAAAAATGTAATCGAGTGGCGGCGATGTGGGGGGGCCTCGGTTTAGGGGTACATAGGTAGTTTATGGGTGTTAGTGTACTTTAGAGTACAGTAGTTAAGAGCTTTATGAACCGGCGTTAGCCCAAAAAGCTCTTAACTACTGACTTTTTTCTGCGGTTGGAGTTTTGTCGTTAGAATTCTAACGCTCACTTCAGACACGACTCTAAATACTGGAGTTAGAAAGATCCCATTGAAAAGATAGGATACGCAATTGACGTAAGGGGATCTGCGGTATGGAAAAGTCGCGGCTGAAAAGTGAGCGTTAGACCCTTTTTTGAGTGACTCCAAATACCGGAGTTAGCCTAAAACCATCGTTAGGAGCCTCTAACGCTGGTTTTCACGGCTACCGCCAAACTCCAAATCTAGGCCTTAGATTTACCCTTAGATTTTTTATCTTGAGGTAAAAAAACTCATTTACCCCCAGTAACAGTTGAAATTATTGAATCCAACTGAGAACCAAATAATTTATTACCTTGGAAAGAAAGAGATAGCAATCTGGACTTAGAAGTCATATCAGCATTCCAAGATTTGAGCCACAAAGCTCTTATAGCTAAAATAGCTAAAGACTTAGACTTAACATCAATTTTGATAATATCAAAAATGGCATCACAAATTAAATTATTAGCATGTTGAATCAACTTAACAATGCTAGACAAATCATGATCCAATACTTGTTGCGCTAAAGTATCCAACCAAAAAGTTGAAGCAGCTGCAACATCAGCCAAAGAAATTGCAGGCCTAAGAAGATGACCTGAATATAAATAAGCTTTCCTTAGATAAGATTCAAGTTTCCTATCTAAAGGATCTTTAAAAGAAGTACTATCTTCCATAGGAATAGTAGTACTTTAGCAGGAGTAGAGATAGCCCCATCAACTTTGGGGATCTTTTCCCAAAACTCCAATCTAACTTCTGGCAAAGGATACCATTTTTTAAACCTTGAAGAAGGAATAAAAGAAGTACCAGGCTTATTCCATTCCTTAGAAATCATATCAGAAATAGCACCAGGAACTGGAAAAACCTCTGGAATAACCACAGGAGGTTTATAAACAGAATTTAAATGTTTACTAGTTTTAATATCAAGAGGACTAGTTTCCTCCATATCAATGTAATCAACACTTCTTTTAACAAAGAACGAATAAACTCCAATTTAAATAAATAAGAGGATTTATCAGTGTCAATATCTGAGGCAGGGTCTTCTGAATCAGATAGAGCCTCATCAGACAGTAGAAAATCAATTGCTGACGCAATTGGAAGAATGTACTTAGATAGCACTCAACAGCACAGGGTCAAGTAGTTACTACAGGTACCATAGGTAAGGAGGCCCTAAGGATAGGGGTTAGATAAAACTTAACTTTAATTAGGGTATTAAAAAAGGGGGTATACAAATTAAAATTACAGACACTGTGAAAGTGACTGAATGAGAACCTGAGATTAAATTTCTCTCAGGGGCCAAAGGTATATATATGGTCGGAAAAAACAAGGTGTGTTCTCCAGGGAATGTAACATAAATCAATTAGAGGCAAAATGAACCTTATATCAAATTCATGTCAATTTCTGACATATCACATTCATTAATACACTAGCTTCTATTGATACTATGTAAATAAATTAAAAGTATCAGTAGTGGTAAAATGCCACAGTATTGTGTGTGGGGTGCAAGTTCCTTGAAGAGATTCTTGTGAGAAATATTAATTCCCCAGTGTGTACCCACGTCATGAGTGAACCCCAGAATATCTATAATACTCCATGAATCAATATTGATACTCTGGTAGAATATTGCATAGTTGACCTCTAAATAATATCACATAATATCCTTAGCAGATGTGTTAGGTAGTAATGGGCTACTGGTATACTCTTAGCATATTATTATGACAACCGAGGTGAAATTCTCATGAGAGAAAATGGTGTCTTAACTGTTCGGTTTTTATGAACATTTTAATACGACTATTATTGTTAGGGACCAAAACAATTCTCCCCTTCATAGAGGTATTTACATCTGTAATGACTCCTGTGATAATAGAATAATGGAATACCACTATTGTAAATTGGACCAGATGTAAGTGACTGTATTCCTGTCAGGTAGTGATATATGTATATTCTGTCTCTTGTACTTACAGGGAAAATATAATAAAATAAATTTATGGTATTTATCTAGTTATGTGCTTAACATCACGTTATATAATACCCGGTACTCAAGTCGACATGAACAGTGACCCTCCCCTCACTAGCTGTGATATCTGATCCTATTGTAATTGTGGTCCTAAAGGCGTAATTGTGTTAATCTTAGTCCGTGTAGAGGTAACGGTATACTGCTCAAGTGAGCAAGCAATCTTATAATCACACACTGCCCTGGTTTAAGAATTGCAGTCACAAGTGAATATAAAATTATTGAAATGAATAATAATTTAAGGAGTGATAGAATATTCTAATACCACTGTGTATTCGGTTTGGGCAAATTACAGGATATTGTGTTTCAATTAGATAATAACTAGTATATGCTTTCTTGTAACTTATATGCACCGTTTTTAATGTGCCACCGTTTTTAATATACCATAGGTTTACTTATCATTGTCCGGTTTTATATACACACTGGCATTGCATTCTGTCCGCCAGTTAGTCGGCGTCAATATTAACCCGGTACCTGATCCGCTGGTTTATTTGAGAGTATCGTATGCACCCCCTTATACTTATATGTACCAAAAGTGTGATCAGGTGAAATATGGGGTGTTTACCACAGGATCTGTTTTTTGTGCAGGTTTTGCTGAGAGTTCGAATGTTGCATTAAGGTAGGGGTAGCACTAATATATTTAGGGTCTTGGTAGTTAGATTCGTTTACTAAATTGACCCTGGTTTTAATCTTGGCTCCCCACTCCACTTGTAACAAACAAACCAGACCAGCAGTTAAGTAATCAAGGGTGAATTGACTCCCCACTCTTACTCGGGTATTTAATATAGGTACAACTAGTAGTAGGTAATGATGGAGGGTACTTATTTGACTTGCGATGTTAGTTGCGATACACGGCTCGGGTGAGCCCTAATTCAAGCATTCACACATTAAATTCTAATTAGCCATTCATTCTGCACATCACACTGCTGTTTAAGTTAAAAAAGGAGAAGAAATCTCCGGCTGCCCTGACATGTTTCGCCTTACGGCTTTGTCAAAGGTGGGGCACCCGCCATTCTATTGGCCTTTTATTGGCTGACTTACAGACAGGCTCGTCTCATTTTGCTATTGTAATTTGTTCCTTACATCTCACATTCTATTGGCTCGGAAGAGGGTGTGTGTCTATGTCACCACCCATTTCTCGTCCGACTGGTTGTGAAAGGAAACTACGTGTCAAGAGAGGCGTCTCATAGGGGCCACGCTGTGTTATTTTGTATGAGGCATAAATGCTTATCGATGTGTCAGATACTGGAAGAGTACATTAAAGATCATCCATATTAATACACTGCGTGTGTTGAAACATCAAGAGTATGAGACTTGTTCTAAAAAAACGTTGAAAGTGTAGGCAATACTCAGAAGATGAAAGAATAAAAATAAAAGTGAAAGAAATACAAAGCTGACGTGTGATTATTTTGGATCAAAACGTGCCAAATGTGAGAATGTGATAATCGCTATTAGAAGGAGCATGCAGCCTAATGCAGCAAGGCAGAACATTAATTAATGAAAAAATGTGTCATTTATATGTGCTTGAAAATGAGGGAATATCCTACCCTTGCTTGCCCTAGTGTGTGTAAAAAGTCCAGAATTAAAGAATTTTAATCCTAACTCAATTGTAGTAAAAAAAGGGGAAATGAGAATAAAATGAACCAGAACGTGGGGTCCTAGTAGCCCGTGGATATGTACCTAGAAAAAATATCTAGGTGATGAAGTGAAGAAGCATAATGTGTAGTCAGCAGAAGTAGTGATAGTGCTTTATGTGCAAAGTGTGACTAGGTTGTGTATAGAGAGTCTAATAAAATAATTATCGTTGAGGTATGGGTGAATAGAGTGATATAAACAGTCTCCCGATTGATTTTAAGTATATGATAGAATAATAATGGTAATAGATAGGACATCTTGTTCATGTTGTCCTTGCTTTGCACTGATAATTGTCCTCTGATTCCAGTACCTGTTAAATAGCGTTTTCTAAGACACATGTGGCTCATACTCTAGTGTTCCTGAATTATGGTGGTGTCTAATGTGTTCGCAAGGGTACTCAATGACCACTTATTATATTGTTAATTGTTCAGATTCCATCTATATCGGGCATGTATGGTATTGTATGTCAGAGTCTCCCTATGTTTATATTCGTTTGTGTACTCTGGACTATATTGCCCTATGTGTATTGATGTATTGCTCTTGGTCACAAGTTGATATTTGTGCGTATTTCCTAATCTTAGATTTTATTCCAGATTTACAGAAAACAATAATAGTTGTTTTGTTCGTTTAATCTCTTAGGATGTACACTATCTAGTAGATATATCCATCTACACTCGGCTCTCAACAGAGCCTGTTCGAGATTGCCTCCTCTGATGCCAAGGGATATTTTTTCTATTCCTTGGCACTTAAGGTCTCTGGGGTTAGAACGATGGTTTATCAGAAAATGAGATGCCACTGTGGATATAGTTTTGCCATCCTCCAGGTCCTTTGTGGCATTCTTGATGTTTCTGACATGCTCCTGTAGTCTGACCCTAAGTTGACGGCTGGTCATCCCAACATAGATCTTGGAACAGCCGCAAAACAGTACATAGATTATATTTTCTGATGTGCAGCTGATGTAATTTTTCATTTTGTGAGTGTGGCCAAACCGATCCTGGATCATATCAGTTTTCCGAATGTATTTGCATGTGGAGCATGTGCCACATGGAAAAGAACCTGCTCGAATGGCAGTCCTTGTCTTCCTCACTTGGTAGTGGCTGCGAGATACCATATTTTTGATATTCTGAGTTCTCCTATATCCTATTTGGACTCTATCGCCCACAATTGGCTTTAAATCTGGGTCCAAAGTAAGCATGTGCCAATGCTTGTTCAATATGTCATTTATTGCATGAACCTGTGGATTATATGTTAGGATCAATCTAGTCTGTTCATCCTTCTTTTTAATTTTTTTACGTAGTAGTTTAGTACAGTTAGTTCGAATTGCCCTTGTTTTAGCTCTTTTAATGCATCTTTTGCTATAACCTCTATCTTGTAATCGTTGTTCCAACAATTTGGCTTGTTCTTTAAATAGCTCATTATCACTGCAATTTCTCCTTATTCTTGGGAATTCCCCGACCGGTAAGGATTTGGTCGTTCCGGGAGCATGGGAGCTGCTGTTATGTAATATGCTGTTAGTCACAGTTTCTTTTCTGTAGAGCTTAGTTTGTATTTTTCCTTCCAGGTCTTTAAAAATATTGAGATCTAGAAAGTTGATCTCAGATTGGTTCATTGCATAAGTCAATTTAATATTCAGATCATTTTGGTTGAGATTTTGGAGGAAAATTTCTAATTCTTCTTTGCTCCCTTCCCACATAAACAGAATGTCGTCTATGTACCGGATCCAAAATGGTATTTGATCCGTTTCGGCCGAGTGGAGATCATTAAAAACCACATGTTTCTCCCAGAATCCTAAGAACAAATTGGCATGAGTTGGGGCACAGGCAGTGCCCATCGCCGTGCCTTGGACTTGTAGGTAGAACTGGTTAGCAAATGTAAAAAAATTGTATTTGAGGACGAACTCCAATAACTTAAGGATGAACAGGTCATGATCCTCCTCCTCCGAGGAACCTTGTTCGAGAAAAAACTGGACAGCCCTAAGTCCTTTATCGTGTTCTATTGAGGTATATAGGGATTTGACGTCCGCGGTTACAAGCCAGGTTTCTTTCCTGGTGTTGATATTTTCCAACCTCTGTAGTACCTCCATAGTATCTTTTACGAAAGAAGGAAGGGTCTCCACGAATTCTCTTAACCTATGGTCCACATACTGACTGGCACACTCCGATAAGCACTCATTGCTGGAGCCAATGGGCCTACCGGGAGGATTAGTGATGTTTTTATGTACCTTCGGAATGAGGTAGAAGGTAGCGACTTTAGGTTGTTTGACTGTGAGGAACTTTGTTTCATCAGCATTGATAATTGCCCTGCTGTTGCCCTCTTTAATAAGATTGTTGTAAATCTTACTATATGTTTCACTGGGGTTGTTAAACAATTTTTGATAACATTGTAGGTTATTCAATTGTTTATCGACTTGTTTCAAATACATGGGCAGGGGCCAAAGAACAATGTTTCCCCCTTTGTCCGCTTCTCTTATTATTATTATGTCATTCCACATCTGAATTTCTTTAGATGCATTAAAAGAGCTAAAACAAGGGCAATTCGAACTAACCGTACTGAACAACTACGTAAAAAATTAAAAAGAAGGATGAACAGACTAGATTGATCCTAACATATAATCCACAGGTTCATGCAATAAATGACATATTGAACAAGTAAGATGTGTATATAGGAGCGCCTACAGGCTATGGTATATCACAGGGCTTGAATATGGTCAAGGGTAATCGGGAGGAACAGCTAAAACAGCTAAAACATTTCTGAACAAATACTTCTTTAAAATCGTTTTAATCAATATGGGTAATGAGCAATCATCTGATATGTGCCAATGATGTCACAATATAGATAATACAGTGGAGTTCCAAATCCAATAAAAATACAATAAAAAATACAATAAAAAACACACATAAAAAGTCTCGATACAATGTCGATAAAATATAAAATAAAGAATCTGAGCTTCCAAGCTATAGATTGAGGATATACTATATTCACAGATGGGTAATATCAATCCTTAAAGGACCAAGAATGGTAATTAATCTAAAATATATATGCACAGAATGAGGGTATTAAGGATAAAGGAAAAAGACTAATGGTGGAAATCAAATATCATGTTGACGAATTCTGTAAAGTTGACAAATACTGTTGACAATAATAAATACGACTAGATTCACAGATGATCTAGTTGTGGATAGTACAATAATTAAAATAATATCTGTTATTAAACCAAAAAATGGGATGATATCTAATAGTGGAACGTAGTGGAAAAAACACTCGAATTGTGTCCAATGTATCAAGAAAAACAAAATAAAATATCAAACCAAAAGATCACAATATGCTAAAAATCAGTGTCTAAAATGAATCAACTTATCCAAAATAAACTTATCTTGTTCAAAAGTGTTAAACCTAACAAAATGTGTACAAACCCAATCTACGTGATCCTATCCTAAATTGAACAATACCGGTATGTTCTAGTGTCGCTTCTCCACTTACCAAGCGGTGCTATAAACAACAATCAAATAAATAACATAAAATCTTTAGTGGCTAGTGAAATCAAATAACCCAGAGGGTGATAATCCTAAATATATATATATTATAGCACTGCTTGGTAAGCGGAGAAGCGACACTAGAACATACCGGTATTGTTCAATTTAGGATAGGATCACGTAGATTGGGTTTGTAGACATTTTGTTAGGTTTAACACTTTTGAACAAGATAAGTTTATTTTGGATAAGTTGATTCATTTTAGACACTGATTTTTAGCATATTGTGATTTTTTGGTTTGATATTTTATTTTTTATTTTTTTTGATACATTGGACACAATTCGAGTGTTTTTTCCACTACGTTCCACTATTAGATATCATCCCATTTTTTGGTTTAATAACAGATATTATTTTAATTATTGTACTATCCACAACTAGATCATCTGTGAATCTAGTCATATTTATTGTTGTCAACAGTATTTGTCAACTTTACAGAATTCGTCAACATGATATTTGATTTCCACCATTAGTCTTTTTCCTTTATCCTTAATACCCTCATTATGTGCATATATATTTTAGATTAATTACCATTCTTGGTCCTTTAAGGATTGATATTACCCATCTGTGAATATAGTATATCCTCAATCTATAGCTCGGAAGCTCAGATTCTTTATTTTATATTTTATCGACATGGTATCGAGACTTTTTATGTGTGTTTTTTATTGTATTTTTTATTGTATTTTTATTGGATTTGGAACTCCACTGTATTATCTATATTGTGACATCATTGGCACATATCAGATGATTGCTCATTACCCATATTGATTAAAACGATTTTAAAGAAGTATTTGTTCAGAAATGTTTTAACTGTTTTAGCTGTTCCTCCCGATTACCCTTGACCATATTCAAGCCCTGTGATATACCATAGCCTGTAGGCGCTCCTATATACACATCTTACAGTAACTATTCTTCAGATCTGATAGGGGATCTTCCTTATAGTGTAGCAGGTATATTAGTATTTTTAGGCGCTGGAAACTTAATCCTTGTTGTTCATATTGAACAAGCATTGGCACATGCTTACTTTGGACCAAGATTTAAAGCCAATTGTGGGCGATAGAGTCCAAATAGGATATAGGAGAACTCAGAATATCAAAAATATGGTATCTTGCAGCCACTACCAAGTGGGGAAGACAAGGACTGCCATTCGAGCAGGATCTTTTCCATGTGGCACATGATCCACATGCAAATACATTCGGAAAACTGATATGATCCAGGATCGGTTTGGCCACACTCACAAAATGAAAAATTACATCAGCTGCACATCAGAAAATATAATATATGTACTGTTTTGCGGCTGCTCCAAGATCTATGTTGGGATGACCAGCCGTCAACTTAGGGTCAGACTACAGGAGCATGTCAGAAACATCAAGAATGCCACAAAGGACCTGGAGGATGGCAAAACTATATCCACAGTGGCATATCCTTTTCTGATAAACCATCGTTCTAACCCCAGAGACCTTAAGTGCCAAGGAATAGAAAAAATATCCCTAGGCATCAGAGGAGGCAATCTCGAACAGGCTCTGTTAAGAGCCGAGTGTAGATGGATATATCTACTAGATAGTGTACATCCTAAGGGATTAAACGAACAAAACAACTATTATTGTTTTCTGTAAATCTGGAATAAAATCTAAGATTAGGAAATACGCACAAATATCAACTTGTGACCAAGAGAAATACATCAATACACTTAGGGCAATATAGTCCAGAGTACACAAACGAATATAAACATAGGGGGACTCTGACATACAATACCATACATGCCCGATATAGATGGAATCTGAACAATTAATATAATAAGTGGTCATTGAGTACCCTTAGGAACACATTAGACACCACCATAATTCAGGCATACTAGAGTTTGAGCCACATGTGTCTTAGAAAACGCTATTTAACAGGTACTGGAATCAGAGGACAATTATCAGTGCAAAGGAAGGACAACATGAACAAGACGTCCTATCTTTTACCATTATTATTCTATCATATACTTAAAATCAATCGGGAGACTGTTTATATCACTCTATTCACCCATACCTCAACGATAATTATTTTATTAGACTCTCTATACACAACCTAGTCACACTTTGCACATAAAGCACTATCACTACTTCTGCTGACTACACATTATGCTTCTTCACTTCATCACCTAGATATTTTTTCTAGGTACATATCCACGGGCTACTAGGACCCCACGTTCTGGTTCATTTTATTCTCATTTCCCCTTTTTTTACTACAATTGAGTTAGGATTAAAATTCTTTAATTCTGGACTTTTTACACACACTAGGGCAAGCAAGGGTAGGATATTCCCTCATTTTCAAGCACATATAAATGACACATTTTTTCATTAATTAATGTTCTGCCTTGCTGCATTAGGCCGCATGCTCCTTCTAATAGCGATTATCACATTCTCACATTTGGCACGTTTTGATCCAAAATAATCACACGTCAGCTTTGTATTTCTTTCACTTTTATTTTTATTCTTTCACCTTCTGAGTATTGCCTACACTTTCAACAGTTTTTTAGAACAAGTCTCATACTCTTGATGTTTCAACACACGCAGTGTATTAATATGGTTGATCTTTAATGTACTCTTCAAGTATCTGACACATCGATAAGCATTTATGCCTCATACAAAATAACACAGCGTGGCCCCTATGAGACGTCTCTCTTGACACGTAGTTTCCTTTCACAACCAGTCGGATGAGAAATGGGTGGTGACGTAGACACACACCCTCTTCCGAGCCAATAGAATGTGAGATGTAAGGAACCAATTACAATAGCAGATTGAGACGATCCTGTCTGTAAATCAGCCAATAAACGGCCAATAGAATGGCGGGTGCCCCACCTTTGACAAAGCCGTAAGGCGAAACATGTCAGGGCAGCCGGAGATTTCTTCTCCTTTTTTAACTTAAACAGCAGTGTGATGTGCAGAATGAATGGCTAATTAGAATTTAATTTAAAAACCAGTGTGTGAATGCTTGAATTAGGGCTCACGCGAGCAGTGTATCGCAACTAACATCGCAAGTCAAATAAGTACCCTCTATCATTACATACTACTAGTTGTACATAGATTAAATACCCGAGTAAGAGTGGGGAGTCAATTCACCCTCGGTTACTTAACTGCTGGTCTGGTTTGTTTGTTACAAGTGGAGTGGGGAGCCAAGATTAAAACTGGGGTCGATTTAGTAAATTAATCTAACTACCAAGACCCTAAATATATTAGCGCTACCCCTACCTTAATGCAACATTCGAACTCTCAGCAAAACCTGCAGATCCTGTGGTAAACAACCCATATTTCACCTGATCACACTTTTGGTACATATAAGTATAAGGGGGTGCATATGATACTCTCAAATAAACCAGCAGATCAGGTACCGGGTTAATATTGACGCCGACTAACTGGCGGACAGAATGCAATTCCAGTGTGTATATAAAACCGGACAATGATAAGTAAACCTATGGTATATTAAAAACGGTGGCACATTAAAAACGGTGCATATAAGTTACAAGAAAGCATATACTAGTTATTATCTAATTGAAACACAATATCCTGTAATTTGCCCAAACCGAATACACAGTGGTATTAGTATATTCTATCACTCCTTAAATTATTATTAATTTCAATAATTTTATATTCACTTGTGACTGCAATTCTTAAACCAGGGCAGTGTGTGATTATAAGATCGCTTGCTCACTTGAGCAGTATACCGTTACCTTTACACGGACTAAGATTAACACAATTACGCCTTTAGAACCACAATTACAATAGGATCAGATATCACAGCTAGTGAGGGGAGGGTCACTGTTCATGTCGACTTGAGTACCGGGTATTATATAATGTGATTTTAAGCACATAACTAGATAAATACCATAAATTTATTTTATTATATTTTCCCCGTACGTACAAGAGACAGAATATACATATATCACTACCTGACGGGAATACAGTCACTTACATCTGGTCCAATTTACAATAGTGGTATTCCATTATTCTATTATCACAGGAGTCATTACAGATGTAAATACCTCTATGAAAGGGAGAATTGTTCTGGTCCCTAACAATAATAGTCGTATTAAAATGTTCATAAAAACCGAACAGTTAAGACACCATTTTCTCTCATGAGAATTTCACCTCGGTTGTCATAATAATATGCTAAGAGTATACCAGTAGCCCATTACTACCTAGCACATCTGCTAAGGATATTATGTGATATTATTTAGAGGTCAACTATGCAATATTCTACCAGAGTATCAATATTGATTCATGGAGTATTATAGATATTCTGGGTTCACTCATAACGTGGGTACACACTGGGGAATTAATATTTCTCACAAGAATCTCTTCAAGGAACTTGCACCCCACACACAATACTGTGGTATTTTACCACTACTGATACTTTTCATTTATTTACGTAGTATCAATAGAGGCTAGTGTATCAATGAATGTGATAGAAGTCAGAAATTGACATGAATTTGATATAAGGTTCATTTTGCCTCTAATTGATTTATGTTACATTCCCTGGAGAACACACCTTGTTTTTTCCGACCATATATATACCTTTGGCCCCTGAGAGAAATTTAATCTCAGGTTCTCATTCAGTCACTTTCACAGTGTCTGTAATTTTAATTTGTATAACCCCTTTTTTAATACCCTAATAAAAGTTAAGTTTTATCTAACCCCTATCCTTAGGGCCTCCTTACCTATGGTACCTGTAGTAACTACTTGACCCTGTGCTGTTGAGTGCTATCTAAGTACATTCTTCCAATTGCATCAGCAATTGATTTTCTACTGTCTGTCTCTCTCAATGTACAGCACCTAAGTCCCGGAGTATATTATTAATAAATGACACATCTCTCCTGTTACACCTAGGAATATAACAGGGACACAGCACCAGTAGTGCCGTCGTCTTTTCCCTTCTTTCAATATAAGATCCTCATCAGAGAAGGATAATTCAGTATGTTGCTTGTCATTTGAAATTTCATCAACTTTATGAGAAGTTTTAAAAGATCTTTTACATTTATTAGAAGGCGGAATGGCAGACAAAGCCTTCTGAATAAAATCAGAAATAAATTCTTTTAAATTTACAGGTATATCTTGTGCATTAGATGTTGAGGGAACTACTACTGATGGATACATTTTCTGCATGTAAAAGTTTATCATGACAACTATTACAAACCACAGCTGGAGGTATAATCACCACAAGTTTACAACAAATGCACTTAGCTTTGGTAGAATTGTTATCAGGCAGCAGGGATCCAACAGTGAGTTCTGAGACAGGATCAGATTGAGACATCTTGCAAATGTAAGAGAAAAAAACAACATATAAAGCAAAATTATCAATTTCCTAATATGGCAGTTTCAGGAATGGGAAAAATGCAAACAGAATAGCCGTCTGACATAGAAAAAAGCAAGAGGCAATCGGAATGGGTTCTAAAATAATGAAAATATTTGGCGCCAAGTATGACGCACAACAAACAGAAAAATATTTTTTGGCGCCCAAAACGTCCGGAAACGAAACACTTGTGTCATAGATGACGCAACCTTGTAAAAGGACCCGGCGTCAACTAAGACACCGGAAATGACAAATTGCATTAACGAATGTAACTTCGCGCCAAAAAATCTTGCGCCAAGAATGACGTGATAAACTTAAGCATTTTGTGCCCTCGCGAGCCTAATTCTGACCATGAATTTGAAAAAAGAGTCAATTGAAAAAAGACTACACCCCAGGTAAGAAATAAATTTCTAAAAAATGCGTTTCCCAGATATGAAACTGACAGTCTGCAAAAGGAAATATACTGAAACCTGAATCATGGCAAATATAAGTACAATACATATATTTAGAACTTTATATAAATACATAAAGTGCCAAACCATAGCTGAGAGTGTCTTAAGTAATGAAAACATACTTACCTGAAGACACCCATCCACATATAGCAGATAGCTAAACCAGTACTGAAACAGTTATCAGTAGAGGTAATGGAATATGAGAGTATATCATCGATCTGAAAAGGGAGGTAGGAGATGAATCTCTATGACCGATAACAGAGAACCTATGAAATGTATCCCTGTGAGGAAAACCATTGCATTCAATAGGTGATACTCCCTTCACATCCCTCTGACATTCACTGTACTCTGAGAGGAAACCGACTTCAAAAATGTTGAGAAGCGCATATCAACGTAGAATTCTTAGCACAAACTTACTTTACCACCTCCATAGGAGGCAACGTTTGTAAAACTGATTTGTGGGTGTGGTGAGGGGTGTATTTATAGGCATTTTGAGGTTTGGGAAACTTTGCCCCTCCTGGTAGGATTGTATATCCCATACGTCACTAGCTCATGGACTCTTGCCAATTACATGAAAGAAAGGTCCCTGTATGGACCAAAACTGGGGAGGGGGGCCCTGCTTGGATTCTTGCACCTGGGTCCTGTGGTTTCTAGTTACGACTATGTGTATATGGACTAGTGCTATAAATCTCTTGTAAACCTTTCCATGTATTTCTGTTCACTTAGCACTTTCAGGATCAGGTTCTGTCATTGGATCAGTGGGTGATAATTTACTCCTGCCCTGCACATATTTAGCAAGTGGAGGTCCCACCGCCACGTGCTGGGGACGCGGCAGCTGCCCAATGTTTTCATGTAGAAGAAAGATTATTGAGACTGCTGGCAGATATGTGATCAGGACAGAGTCCGAGAGATACCAGCTAATGGGAAAGATAACTCAAGGGGATGTGTCCCTGACCATCATCAATGTGACCATCAGTGATGGAGGAACATACTGCTGCCGCGTGGAATTAGCTCGTCCGTTGAATGATATAAAGCTGGAAATAACGGTACAGATAAAAAACAGTAAGTATGTATGTTCTTCTACATCAGTAACATTTCACTATATGACGGTTATTTTCTATTGCAGCTGCTAACTGTAATACCTTCTGGTAATAGTGGACCTTTCTCAAAAGAGGGCAATTGGTGCAATTTTGTTTTTGGCCCCCCAAAGGTAACTTAGTAGTAAGTGGTAGTAATAATATGCATGCTGATCTGTTTATTGATTTTAAATAGATAGATAAATAATATAAGATGGACCTGCAACCTGCACTAATAAATTCCCCCCCCCCCGCATTAGGTTTTACACATTCTGCACATGTATTGACTGGCTGCTATGCCCCGCCCCCAAGCACTTGTCACTGCACATGCTGCACCAATTGTAGTTCTGCCCCAGCTTCTAGTGACAACAATAAAAGGTAGTTCACAACTGCAGCAAAATCTACAACATCTAGGATAAGGTATTCAAAGTTAAATACCATTTATATAAAGGACAGAAAAAAAAATCATGCAAGTGATCCAGATCTACATGCACATGAGAATGAACATGTAATTAAACTTATAAATGCTCTCACAGCGTAATACAAAAACTATACACGTGTGTAGTTGATGGCCATTTGTTTAAGCAAGTAAGGGTGTGCAAGATATACCAGCAATCGAAAACTGTGACATAATTTCTACAATGATACTTCCTGTAACATTAGTTAAGATCTATATGAGACAATTTATTCTTCTGTATTCAACTTAGAGGTAGATACTACAAAAGACTCTCCAATGGAGCCACAACGGAAATATCTTCTGGCATTTTAGTGACCAGTTTTAACTCACTGATATTTAACTATATGCTGCTTATTAAATAATAAAAGTTCCTGTCTCTTACAAGAAGTTTCTGATCTCAGCCCTTTTAACACTAATAACTGTGGGCGTCTGCAGGGAGGTGGCAAGAGCAGGCAATTGCATCCCCCAGATTTCTAAGGTAGTGCAGACCACGATAATTTGCAGCGTACATTGCTGTAATGTGTCCTATTTAGTGCTGACAAGTTGGTAGGCACTATGTTTAGGTAAAACATTAACCCTTCCTCCTGTCTTGTCTCTGCACAAAGTTCCACCACAAAGCCACTGCTCTCCTGACTGATCCATCTCTAATTTAGACATATACACACAAATTGTTTTCTGCAAAAAACATCCAGAAAACAACAGTTTAAGCCAATTTTATTTTTCACAAAAATATTTGTATCCTTCCAGATTCTGGTCTTGGGCAATAATACATCTGATAAAAAGAATAATATTAACATAATGCTGTATAATATATAATTTAAAATTAAGAGCATTTACAAGGGTGTTATTTTCTGCATATGATCACACACCTACTGTATTACAGTGTTCATGACATATTGCATCAATACATAGACATATTCTTCGATTAGGAACTCATTTTTGTTTTGATCAAATGATAAAACGTGTTAAACCAAATAATAGTATAATGTTATATCACAGTTGCATTTGACCTTGTATCAACCACTGGTATATTTTACAGATCTTTTGTGAACTAACAGTTTTACCAATATTCTTTATAAAGTTTGTTTTAATTATTTCTTTATTAAATAAAAATAGTTTGCACATTGCACCATACATTTTTAAGTTGTTTGTGTTTTCTAGTTTTGTTTTTGTTTACAGTTACTAAAAGATAAAATTAGATAAGAAGAAAACAAAATTGCGACACCTTCCAATGTTAATGTGTCTTAATAAGACATGGATCTGGCATATATGCTATATATGGTATATACCATAAATAGTCTTTATTTTTGTATAATAGATTAAAGGGACGGTAAACTCAAAATGCAATCACCTGTAAAATAATTAGTTACTGAAAATATAACAACGTTACATAATACATGGATTATTTATTTTAATACCATTGAAAATTGTGCTTGTCTCACTTCATGCCAAGGAGGGTGGCACTCAAATTGCTATATTTTTCACATGCGCTTCCATTTGCTTCACAGGCATGTAAAGTATTTGCTTAAGGTGGATTATTAAAGCTGCTGTGCATGCAGTGCACATACTTGGTGGTTTAAATGTGGAAAATATTGTAGGATGGAAATTAGTGCTGTGTGCCTGCACAATCACTTACATGTAGTAGCTTTCTTTTCAGCACCTATAGGCTACGAGTATGAAAGGATAGAAAGACTTCAGATATGTATAGTTATAGATTGGAGATTAGAAATTAATTTAGATAAATTGTATTTGATTAACTAAACAAAATCAATAGGCACTCAAGTCAAAATTAAACTTTCATGATTCAGATAGAGCAGCAATTTTAAACAACTTTCCAATTTATTTCCATTAACAAAATGTGCACAGTCTTTTTATATTTATACTTTTTTAGTCACCAGCTGCTACTGAGCATGTGTAAGAATTCACAGAATATACATATATGCATTTGTGATTGGATGATGGCTGTCACATGATACAGGAGAAGTGGAAATAAACAAAACTTTGAAATTTGTTAGAAAAATTCTACTACTCATATGAAGTTGAGACCAAGGGACCGAATTATGAATGTCTGGTGGACATGATACGCTGTAGCGTATCATGTCCACCAGGCATCGATGAATGCCAACAGCATAAGCTGTTGGCATTTAACATTGTACAAGCAGTTCTAGTGAACTGCTTGTGCAATTCCGCCCCTGCAGATTCGCGGCCAATTGGCCGCTAGCAGGGGTGTCTTAATACAGCTGCTTCATAACTGCTGTTTTCCGGCGAGCATGTAGGCTCACACGGAAACAGGGGCATCAGGGGCCATTCGGCCCTTGATAAATCGGCCCCCAAGGGAGAGATTTATTAAGCAGCTCGCCGGAAACACAAGTTAAGAAGCAGCGGTCATAGGACTGCTGCTCCTTAACTCGTCCACCACCTTTTTTGGTTTACTGCAATCCTCTTGATCCAATACAATTTGGATGATTGACACCCCCTGCTAGTGGCCGATTAGCCGCAAATGTGGAGGGGGCAACATTGCACACACATTTCACCAGAATAGGCATATATATTTTAGAACGTGGAATGGGTCAGAGATGTTTGCATGAGTGGAAGCCATTTTTGTTATTACAGTTAAAGAACACTATTGCCACAATAGTTAAATTGGGAATGCGACAAACTTTCCTTTAGCTAGTTCTAAATATCAGTATTTACATTTAACTTGAGGGGTGGAATTTTTTTAACACAAATAGTCATTGTAGACTGTACTAAGTGCATCAACATGTCCCACATTTTGCAGCTCTATTCTGCTGTGCTTTCTGCCTTATTTCCAGTTTTAAATGTAGATCAGAGACCACCCAAAACACATAAATGCCAATCCCAAACCAAACTGAGATTATCCAGTCCCATCCACCAGCCAACTCAACTCAGCCCCCAGAGAGCATTAACCCCACCCCTGAATGTATTGGCCCCACCCACAGATTCCCTTAACTCTGCCAGACAGGCCAGCCCTCAGTCCTAGGCTAAGAAGTGTAAGATGTCTTTTACAAGCATTTACGATGTTACTTCAGAAGTTAAGGCCAATGTTGTTTTTAGAGTTCAAATAAAGCTTAAAAATCAAGTTAAAATGTATTTTTAGTGCAAGCTTTCTGCTATTTTCTTCACATTTTAATAATGGTATATGCCAAGAAGATTCTAAGGGATTAGGAAATATAATGTCAGATACTAGCATTATTACTATTATCAGAAGAGCGCGGTTTTATAACCAACTGACTTTAATGATTACCCAGTATCTTACTCTCAATCAATATTATACCACTCCCATTACTTAAATTGAAAACCTCCCTAAATTTTCCATACTGTACCTTTTAACATGACCTGTTCTCCTCCCAACCATTTGAAATTTGAGTTGAAAACTATTTAGTGTCAGACTTTAAATATCAGAAACAGCAGCAATGTGTACTCTTAGAGCAGCAGGGCTAATATGAAATTGTGAAATCGAAAGGAGATGGTCATTGGCTATTTAGAAGAGAGAAAGCTGAAAAACTAAAAAAAAAAAGACTATAAGGGTGCCAACAGGGGATTAAATAAGAAACATTAAAAAGAATAGTTAAAGCTATTTTAGGTCACCTTTTTAGCACCTACACAATATTGTGGTATAGAACCAGCCTACTTAAAATATTGTATTGTTTACAAAGACATTGTGAGATAATACAGATAACGTTGGACTTTGTATTACTCTTTTTTCTGTCAACAGATGCAGCTTTAGAGGATATTGATGTTACCCATGCCGCACATACTAGTAAGTAAGACTAGTGCTGCGAAATCTGTTGGTGCTCTACAAATAACCGATAATACAAATAATAATAATAAGTAAGACTATATCATACTAAAAGATTGTTTAGACATCTACCTTTGAATGGTGCTGCTGAATGATGTTTACAAGTGTATTCTAGCCTCTTCATTAACAACAATACACTTAAATTATAATTCAAATTCCACAGCACTTACTTTGTCTGATAATTTGTTGCTCATAAACATCACATTTACATACATTTACAATGGATATTTGAAACATAACTGCACTGTATACAAACATGTTATTCCAACAATGATTTATTGATGACAGACGTCTATATGGATTTGTATGAAAATTTCTGACATCCTAGCTCAGGGCCCAATACAAATTGTCAAGTCACAGTAGAAGGCAATAGCTGAAGAAAAAAATAATTAAAAATTAATAATAATAATTATATATATATTTATATATATATATATATATATATATATATATATATATATATATATATATATATATATATATATATATATATATATATATATACTGTATATATACAATAAATCCACAGAAAGATGCACTTTGGGCAACTCAATATACTTTAATTCATGCAAAATTTTGGGACAGCACAGTGTCCCTTGATCAGACAAGCAGAATGTGAGCCAAGTGCAAAAATATATAAAAAACCGTACAAGACACACCCACCCCAAAACCAATCAAATACAGATCAACCCTCAATACAACAAACCCAAATGGAGGTGAATAAACCCAGTATAAATACCATAAACATAATAGAACATTATATAGAAACATCCTCTGGAACCCAAATAACCACTAAAGTAGCCCTATCCTAACTTGCCTGCTATACATTGTATAACAATCCGGATCATGCTCAGGTAATAACGTTTCATGTGTCAAACAATCCCAGCAGATAATAACAAAACCAACCTCATCCTAGGGTTGGCCCCAAGTAAATCTAATTGGCTGAGTGCTACTGTGTCAGACCTACAGGGGACACATCACTAGGAAGGATGTTTAAGGACTTCATCTACCAAAATGTTAGGACAACTATTATGATAAGGGAGGATATATGCCACATGTAAATAACTTCACATGGAATAAAGGATACATAGATGGCTACAACATTGCTACAAGTAGCATGTCCATCTAGGAAGCATGTGGCTACAACAATAATACTGTATATGCTGGAAATATTGGCTTCTAAGCCAGACTGCATACATAACTCATTAGGAGAATAATAATGATTTCTAATCATGCTGTGTCTACTTCTTATAAAAAATAATGAACCATATCGTAAAAAATGGTAAACATCACTCATATAGAATGCCTTTCGAAATTACTCTGAAAAATTAGGCCCTAGGGCCACTTTAAAGTCATCAGGAGCAGTGGTTTGATTATATACGCTTAGGGAGATAATCAAATTTTAGGGCTATAGCATCCACCCACATCAACTAGATCCTATTACCATATACCTAAGACTTGTCACTCTTGGCAGAGTGGGTTCAGGGGTTTGGAGCTCAGATGTAGAGGTGTAAGATTTAATACCATCTTGAGCACTAAAAGGGGCTAGTGGAATTGGCTTCTTTGAGGAATTACCCCTTTTAGGCATGGTAGCAAAGAGACAGACATGGTAAGTTTATTGTACAAGAAAAAGGGTCGGATTCTGGAAACAGGATAGGCTGCATTAATGCCCACCCCTGAGCCAAAGTCTGAAGTAGTGCCCACTTTAGGGCCAATGGACTGTAGTGCCCACCCTGGAGCAGAAGTCTGAAGTAGTTCCCAATCTAGGGTTGAGGACTGAAGTTCCCACTCTAGGGGGGAGGACTGGCATATACACTCTAGGGCTTAGGACTAGCATGCTTGGGTATTTAAGCAGAATACCAGGCTTGGGTTCTGGAGCAGGATAACAGTGTTTGGAGACACACTCTGCAGTATTCGGGTACTAAATCAGGATACCGGTGCTTGGCAAATGCCCTATGCAGGGCTTGCATACTGGAGCAGGATACTCATGCTTGGCAGATGCCCTCTGCAGGACTTGGGTAAATGAGTTGGATACCGGTCAGCAAACTCAAGGAGAATACAGAAGAGAAGTCAAAACAAGCCAAGTTCAATATACTAGAGAAGCTGTCCGATTCTTTGTCTAACACAGGGGAGAACCAAAAGAAAAGACAGGAGCCAAGCTTGGTACAGGAGCCAGAAGATTAACCAGAACAACTTAGATACAGGCACAGGTCAGAGGCACAAACAGAGGGAAATAACCACAATGTCATGGCAGGGAGTGGCCTGTGAGTCAGCCTTTTATATCAGTGTTGATTGTGTAACAAAACTGCAGCTGGCAAGCAGGTGGAGGAAGAGAGCAAGCCAGTGCAGGAAACAGGTCTCAAGAAACAACAGCAGAATAGAGAGCCCTCTGGTGGCACAGGGATAAAGTAAAAGACTGCAAACCTGGAGTCCAAAGTTTATCTGGGCACGGCTGTGACAAGACTCAAATGTATAGGCAAACTAAAGCTACAGGCAGTAGGGGATGAATGAATAAACTATAGCAGATACATTAACACAAAATGTGCCTATAAGAGAGTTACTAGCAGAAAATGTGAACCTGTAGTAGAAAACAGAGATTAAAAAATAGTAGCACAGTTAAAAGCAAGAAAAAAATATATAATGTAGAATAGGGAAACCACCAACGAGCAGTTAATGATTCAGTATTTTGGTTGTACGTTGCCTCCACTAATTGACCAATGGATACCCACAGAGAGTAATATAGCATAGAATTAGGCAGTTGAAGGGCCAAAAAACTTCAAACATGTATAAGAACTACTCAGATATGTAGGAGGGCCAATAATACCACCTCACTCAGTGGTCGTCCAACAAAGATACACTACTTTTAAGAGTATAGGAACAACACAGTCATCACAAAAAACACTGCCAGCTAGTATGGGTGTTTAGGCCCCTTGGTGTGACTGAATCAAGTTCATAAATTCATCTGGAGTCTCTCTGGAAGAGAAGCTTATCTTTGTCCATACCCCATCTCAGTGGGGGGACATGGTCAATTATGACGAATCTGAGATCTTTAAATGTATGACCGTCTGTTGCAGAATGAAGTGTTACATGTTGTTTGGATCTTCCAGTGTGAATTGCTGAGTGGATGGCCGACCATTAATTGGCAAAGTGGGTCCTTGCATTGTTGAGCATTTTGCCCACATAAAATAGTCCACACAAGCAATTGAGAAGATACGCAATATACTTGGTGGTACATGTTACATAGTATGTATCTTTTATTGATCCACGTTTCTTCATCATAACAGAGCACAGGCTCCATATTGACTAAAAGTTCCCTCAAATTCCTGCCATGCTTATAGGCAATCCTTGGTGCATCAGAAAATGAGAGTTGTGTATCTGATGATATCTAGGCCATTCTTAATGAACCTTCTTAATCACCTCAAGTTTATCTGAGGCATTACTGGTTACAAATGTAAGTATGGATTTATTGTTAGAATCAACAATCATTGGCAAACAGAGGCTCAATATTGCCTTTTTGGAAGCTTCATCCAGCAGTTTCTTCTTATAGCCCCATTCCAAAAATCTATAGCTCATCTCACTCAGTTGTTCTCAGTCTCCACAAGCAAGGTGATGATGAGAACTGTAGAGGTGCCACAACATAGGCTGTAGAAACTCTCAAAGGACCACATTTACTCCAAGGGCAGCTCTTCTAATCATGGAGAAAAAAAACTGGATAGGAAGAAGGGAACAAAGAAGGCATTCCAATGGTGTAATATCTCAAAACTCAGACCCCACAGGAATTACCTGCAAGTAGGATACTCACATTAGATAAGCACTTATCACAAAGTGCATATTAGAACAGTCTGAGGTATTATAAGCTCCCCAGTCAGCTCAAGTCCGGTAGCAAATATCACTCCCTGATATCCTACAGCGATCACCAATCACCATACAGGACCACAGGGCAACACAAGTATTTTAATACTCCACAAGCACTGATTGCAAGGGAGAGTTTATTTGATATTTAAAATACAGTTCAAAACAGCATATAGTGAAACACATCAGCCGGACATATAAATACATCACATAAATAATTAAACAATTAAAAGTAATAAATTGCATCTGGTGCGGATAGTAAAATACCTCCCATTTCGTAGTTACCATTCTCCTCATAAATGGCATATAGACGCTACATTGAAAAAGTGCAATGACGTATAAATGGAGCCAAATCAAACGATCCAATCAGGAAAAGTGAATGCTACACATGGCCAACCTGTTACTATTAGTTACCTGGTCATGTGATGACGCCAACGTCATTGGACTTAAAAACGAATCATCATAATGGTACGCAATCACGTACCGTACGCAATCACGCTGAGCTACTGCGCACCCCCACACGCTCATGTTGCTTAAGGGAAAAAGACACAAACCAGAGCAGAATCCCAATCCACTAACTGGCATAAAACACAGAGAGATTGCATACCGATTGATTCTAGCAAATGTTCATACAGGAGGATGCCAAAATCACATTGATAAATACCATCTAGCATATAATATTGGTATATATAATATCACAATGTAACCAATAAGTAATCATAAACTGCATACTAAATAGATAAAAAAAACAATACATATATAAAATATGCATACATGCAATAAGTGAATCTACCATACTGCAAAAATAGATACAAACCTAATTAAAAGCTGCCAGATCCAAATTTTTATTAAAACCCTCTGGATTTAGAGTTCTTAGTCTCCAAATCCAGAAGGTCTCCCTTTGTCTTAATCTGGTAAAATGATTATATTGATTGGAGGGGGGAATACATTCTATAGCTCTAACTTTATAAATGCCTTTTTTGCCGGAATGTTTACAGGTACTATGACACAATATACTATGCTTAAGAAATTTACGTTTAATATTCCTAAGATGTTCACCCCACCGTGTTCTCAGACATCTTCTATTACTGCCACAATATTGTAGGCCACACATACAGTTTACTAAATATACCACATAACAACTATCACAACTCATTTGTGATTTTATCGGGAAGGTCTCTTAAATAATGTTGGATTTAAAAGTAGTACACTTGTTATCTATAAGTATGCAAGTTCCACATCTAGCTTTACTACACTTATAAATGCCATTAGAGGTGCCTGCAAAAGTGTTCAGATTACCATTGGTATTTCTGCACTTTTTAATTTTGGTAGACACTACCTTTCTAGGTACTAAGGCATTTTTAAGAGTAGGTGCCCTTTTAAAGACACAAAGAGGTCTCTCTCCAATTAGATCTTTCAATATTGGATCTAAAGATAAAATAGACCAATATGTATTCATGATTTTAACAATATTTATATAGTTGCTATTAAATTTTGTAATAAATTTTGATGATTTCTCAAACTTATTGTCTGCTTTTGAATTCTTTAATTGCCTCTATTTTTACTATCATTAATACAAGTTAGATCATATTTTTTATCTAGAAATCTCTCCAATATTTTCGACTCATCTAGAAAATCAGTAACATTTGAACAATTACGTCTAATCCTACCAAATTGGCTAAAGGGAATATTTTCCAACCATTTTGGATGATGATTGTTATGTCTATTGATATAACTATTGGAGTCTACTTTCTTAATATAACTCTTGGATACAATATGGCCTTCAGGGCTCCATTCAAGAGTCCCATCTAAAAAAAATTATAGATTTTCTTTCTATTTGGTAAGAAAAAGAAATCCCCCAAGTATTAGAGTTAAGATTTTTAACAAAATCCTCTGACAATGAGGATGGTCCCTCGCAAACAAATAATAAATCGTATATGAAACGGCCATAGAAGACAACGTTTTCCCAAAACAATGAAGAATACATCAAAGTCTGCTTGAAATGACCCATAAAAAGATTTGCAAATCTAGTGGTAAAACATTTTCCCATGGCCGTTCCACGGAGCTGGAGATAAAATTTATCTAGATAAACAAAATAATTATGCATTAAAATTAACCAAATGGACTCCAATAAAAATTCACGTTGTGTGACGGGAAGGTATATGTCAGAGTCAAGGAAAGATTTCACAGCTATTAATCCCACGCCATGTTGAATATTGGAATATAATGCGGTGACATTGCAGCTTATCCACACTCTATCTTTATTACTAGTAGGAATCTTGTTAAGTTTATCAAGGAGATCGGTCGTATCCCCAATTTATGATCCCAAATTTGTCATATACTTCTTGAGAAACCAATCCATATAGCTAGATAAATAAGTAGTCTCCCCGGGAGTGTATCAATATTTTTATGGATTTTAGGTAGGTGATAATAGTAGGCCACCCCAGGTTTATCAGTAAGGAAAAAATTCCTTTCTTTCTTGGTTAATATTCCCTGGAGTAGCCCACTATCCAACAATTTAATTAGTTTCTTTGTATACTGGGAAGTAGGATTGCTCTTAAGAACCTTATAATATTGTTCATCATTCAGGATCCAATCAGCCTCCTTAATGTAATCTAATTGATTCTGAATCACGCCCCCTCCTACTTTATTGGCCTGTCTGATCACAATACTAGTATTTGACATTAAGTTGGATAATGCCTTATGCTCAAAGACATTCATATTCCCTTTATCAAATTTAAAAAGGATCTAATTTCTCTAAATCAGCAAGAACTAATTTTCTGAAAATATCAAGATGACTATTGGTATGAAACTGTGGAGTGAATGATGAAATGGGTTGCAAATCCGTATGTGTAATCCCTTTGTGTAAATAATCAGACAATTCCTCAGGTTCAAATACAACATTCAAAGTACCTCCCCTTTTGGGCATATCATCAGTGAGAATAGGTGCTAGATTTGAATCTTTAAATTTTTTCGCTGCAAAATATCTTTGTATCGAGAGCTTCCTTACAAACGTATTAATGTCCACAATTAGATCAAAGATATTTTGCAAATTGGATGGAGAAAAATGTAAACCTCTATTCAACACTTGCATTTCAGTGACAGTTAAAACACGGTTAGAGAGAAAAAGGCCCTCACTGAGTAGTTCCAATTTGTTCTTTTTGCTGGTCCTTGCCCTTCCCCTGCAGCCACATTTGCATAGGATCCTTTTACAGGGGTTGCAGGGTTATCCCTCCTTAGAGGAAACATTTCTATCTGTGGCTCTTTTTGGGACCAATTTTCCCTCCATTGGGGTGACTGATTTAGATTCCTCAGATTTTTTACCATTCCCTGACCTAAAAAATGTTTCTGGGTTTGTTTTTTTACCTTAGAATTAGACGCCACTGGATGACCAAAAAAACTATCATGATTATCCTGATTGCTCATACTTCCATTTTGTGGAGCAAAACCCTTACTCTTTGATGTATTCTTATTGGTCATCACATTCCATTCATCATCTCTAACTTGATAACCTCTATTATACTGATGGGGTCTAAAGGATGCATTATCTCTCTGTTTCCACTGAGAATTCATAGAATTATTTTGGTAATTCCCATTAACTTTCTTATTACCAACTGAATTTGTATAAACATTCCCACTATCCTTTTTATTATCAACGTGATGGAATTTCTTTTGCTCATACCAGTTCAGTTTAAAAAAAAATTATGCTCATGAGATTTATTTGACTGGTTTCCAGATGACTGATCTGAAGCAATTTCAACTTCTTTTACCTCATTACTCATTTTGTTAAAGGTGAACACATTAACTGTTTTAAAATAATTTTCATCTCTAATAATTTTATTAGTCTTGGTTTTAATAATTTCATTTTGGAAGACCCCTGTTTTCTCCATAACAGTTTCATTCAATTTATTATATTCTGGATGCTTCATGAATCTACCAATCTCATGTTGAATTTTATCAATTTCAACTCCTATATCGGACAACAACTCTTGTCTATGGGTGATTAATAAATCCATTAGCTTCAAGGAGCACTCGATTAGAACATTTTCCCATTCTTTCAAAATTGTCTTATCATCTTTAAATGGACAATTTTTCAGGAGACCTAAACCACTTGGTACAATTTTCTTTTCAACATATTCTTTTATAAAATTAACATCTCACCAATGCTTGTGTTCTTTTTTAATTAAATTCTCTAACTTATTAAACAATTGGTAAATATTCTCACTAACATTAGAATCTGTATTAGAAGTGGGTAAGCAGTGTATTTTTCTCTAGTGCCTATTCTCTCTTGTAAAGACTGCATTATAATACGTGAACAAAAAGTGCAAATATAAAAAATATGCAAAAACTAAATATAAG
Organism: Bombina bombina; assembly: GCF_027579735.1. Lineage (NCBI taxonomy): Eukaryota > Metazoa > Chordata > Amphibia > Anura > Bombinatoridae > Bombina > Bombina bombina. The sequence continues at coordinate 1,040,172,525 of NC_069504.1, forward strand.
GTAATGTATAAACAATACAAAAATTTATACACAAATTACTTGTGATAGAACCAATATACAATATCTAAAAAAATATATATGAACAAAATAACAGTCTCAATAAAAGTCTCACGGCTAGATTACGAGTTTTGTCGGTAAAGCCGTGCGTTGCTAACAAGCCTTTTTTTTTCCGGCGCTCACTCTAAACAAAGCTGGTATTACAAGTTTCTGAATGGCTGCGTTAGCCGCACAAAAGTGAGCGTTGAGCAAATTTAGCGCCACTTCTCACTGTAAAACCAGCGTTGCTTACGGTAGCGTGAGCTGGCTAAAACGTGCTTGTGCACGATTTCCCCATAGGAAACAATGGGGCTGAAACGGCTGAAAAAAAACCTAACACCTGAAAAATAGCAGCGTCCAGCTTCCAACGCATGCCTATTGTTTCCTATGGGGAAATACTATCTAAGTCTACACCTAACACCCTAACATGAACCCCGAGTCTAAACACCCCTAATCTAACACTTATTAACCCCTAATCTGCCGCCCCCGACATCGTCGCCACCTGCATTATCTTATTAACCCCTAATCTGCCGCTCCGGACACCGCCGCAACCTACGTTATATCTATGAACCCCTAATCTGCTGCCCCTAACATCGCCGACACCTACATTATATATATTAACCCCTAATCTGTCGCCCCCAACGTCGCTGCAACCTAACTACAATTATTAACCCCTAATCTGCTGCCCCCAACGTCGCCGCTGCTATACTAAATGTATTAACCCCTAAACCTAAGTCTAACCCTAACCCTAACACCCCCCCTAACTTAAATCTATTTTTAATAAATCTAAATAAAATTACTATAATTAAATAAATTATTCCTATTTAAAACTAAATACTTACATATAAAATAAACCCTAATATAGCTACAATATAACTAATAGTTACATTATAGCTATTTTAGGATTTATTTTTATTTTACAGGCAACTTTGCATTTATTTTAACTAGGTACAATAGTTATTAAAAAGTTATTAACTATTTAATAACTACCTAGCTAAAATAAATACAAATATACCTGTAAAATAAACCCTAACCTAAGTTACAATTACACCTAACACTATTCTATAATTAAATTAATTACCTAAACTATGACAAAAATAAAAATTAAAAATGAAACATGTGGTGCTACACCTCTAATCAATTGCTAAGAACAACAGTGCAAGCAGTCCGAAAAATAATATGAACCTATGTTACAAAAAGAGAAGGATTGAATCAATTTTATATCAATCAAAGAAGGACCAAGGCTGCACAGGGTTCAACATGCTTTATTACTGAAAAACACCAAATCACTCCCTAGACAGGGACGTCTATTCTCCACCCAAATCCCAACAATACAGAACCCACTACTAAAAACAAGAGAGCTGAGAACAGGGAACACAAACGAACTCCAAACTATGATACTGAAAATGACTATAGAGTTGCGACATAGAGAGCCCCTGACAGGCACAATAAAAAACTATATGGCACATATGGTATCAAAAACACTCAAGTAACCGGTTACTGAATATAAATATGGCAGACGGGGCCCCAGAAAAAAATTTCAATGCTGGCTGGAACTCTGTGAGAATCAATGTCCAATCCTAAACAATGAATGCCGATGGCACACTGTTGAAAAAATCAATCACAGTTTTTGTAATGGTTGCAGTTCATAAGGAGTAGTGCAAAGTTATTCTGAGGTTGCCTGGCACATAAGTGTAAACTACACGCACAGGCTATGATCTTGTAAACCACTTCAATGTGTATGAAAATGTTGCCGCTTGCCTTTTCATCTGTTTATAATGTAACCTTTCTCAGCACTGTATGCATACAACGTGTTAGATTGCTAGTACAAAGATGCTGTGCTTGTTCACATAAACAATGTTATCATCACTACGGTAAGCAAGACTTATCCTCGCCTAGTCTCACCTTCACCTTCATGGGTGTCTGCATAAGCTTCTGTGCAGCTTGTATATGTGCGTGAACATACCCGACTTCACTAAGATACTTCGAGGACTATGAGCTGGCGTCTTCACTCGCTTAACCGTATGAGAAATCTTGAGTTCGTTTGGAGGTCCGTGTGATTCACCTGTTGCAAGCTCTACGTCACCAGTGTCTCTGCATGACGTGTTTCGCCCCTCCCACACAGGTAAGAAACCGGGGCTTCATCAGATGTGCTAGAGAGAGGCTGATCCTGACTTTTAAATGATTGCTTCACTTCAGGTTACGCCTCCTTTTGCACTGAGATGTAGTTTAGAAAAAAAGGGATCAAACTACATTCCGTGACATTTGCCACTTTTAGTATGTGCCGTTCAAAAAATTGGGACAGGCTGGGAAAATCATTTTCTTTTGTTATAATGTCAATAACTTCTTATTTCTTGTTATTACCTTTGCCACAGGGCCCAGCTTTCAAGAATTTTTCGTTACTCACAATATGGCCATCATCATATTTACATTTTAATACTAACAATTCTATGAATATTTCTAAACATTTATTGTTTTTACTATTAAAGACATCAGAGAATCAGATGAAGAAAGAAATACAATGAATGCCATATTTTGCTCTCATATGGCTTAAGACACCATTTTTGCATGCCCCATACAGTATATATTTCTCAATTTTATTACCATTAACCCTCAGAGCACTAATTTAAAATTATTTATGCTCACCTAAATTAGTTTTTTTACCTTTCCATGACATTACTTATGAACAAAGTTTTTTCTGCATCTAGTGTATATCATAAACAGCTAAAGGGAGTTAAATGGGGACCTTTGCTAAAAACTAGTGGATAATACCTATTATATATATATATATATATATATATATATATATATATATATATATATATATATATATATATATCCAGGTAGCCTTGGTATATCTGGATAACTTTATACAAACTTGTAAAGATTTATGAAAAACATGAGTATTCAATCTTCTCATTCAAACCAACAGGGCTTAATGTATTTAGTCTAGGAATCCATCTAGATTCAGGCTGAAGGATAATCCTATCCAAGTTGCCTCCTCGTTTATTTTCTTTAAATGCTTCTATACCCATTATCTGAAGTTTGCTACAATCAGAGTTGTGGAATGCTTTGAAATGTCTAGCTACTGGGCTGTCATCTTCATTGTTTTTAATATCATCTCTGTGTTCACGTACTCTCACCTTGAGCTCCCTAGTGGTTTTACCCACATAGAATTTTTGGCATGGGCAATTCAACAAATAAATAACATTTGTTGAAGTGCAGGAGATCCTGTCTGACATAGTGTACTTTTTTACGAGTAGGTGTACAAAAGCTATTTGACCTTTTTATGTATACGCAATAGACACAATGTCCACAGGGAACAGATCCCACTTGGTTTCTTGCTGTACTGAGCCAATTAGTATGTGGTTCCCTTTTGTACTCACTGTGCACCAATTTGTCTCTTATATTTGGTGCTCTCTTTGCTGTTAGCAGTGGATATTCAGAGATGCATCCATTTAAGGAGGCATCATTAGTTAGAATGTGCCAATGTGAGTTTAAAATGCTCCGTAACTTATCCCAATGTGAATTGTATCTTGTCACTAGTCTCGCATGGTTTTCATCATTTGACACCTTGGGTTGACTATATAGTAGGTCACTCCTAGGTGTATACCGTGCTCTTACCCAGGCTTTCTTAACTTGTCTCTTTGAGTAGCCTCTAGAAATTAATCTTGCTGCCATTTCCTTGGCCTGCCTTTCAAAGGCTGTTTGAGATGAACAACATCTTTTGAGCCTAAGAAATTGTCCCACTGGGACTCCATTTTTTTGTGCTTGTGGGTGATGACTTTGAGCATGTAGCAGACTGTTTGTTGCCGTCTTTTTTTCGATGGACTTCAGTGTGGATGATATTTCCTACTTTACATATATTCAAGTCCAAAAATGTAGCTTCATTTTTGCTTACATTGAATGTGAGAAATAAGTTTAAATCATTCTCATTGAGGATTTCCACAAAGTCAGTGACAGATTTTTCATCCCCTTTCCAGAGGATAAATATATCGTCCACAAACCTGAGCCATACAATTACGTGCTTTTCAACCCATTCTGACAATTCACTGAAAACAACTTTGTTTTCCCAAAAACCAAGATGTAGACACGCATATGTGGGTGCGCATGTAGCACCCATTGCGGTACCCCTCAGTTGTCTAAACAGCTTTCCATCAAAACAAAAGATATTGTTTTTAAGAATGAAATTCAGAAATTCTAGTACCAATTTTGTGTTGTTTTCATATTCCTTCCCTCTAAGTTCTAAAAAGTATCTGGCTGCCTCCAGACCTGCTGTATGAGGGATAGAGGAATAGAGGGATTCAACATCCATGATAACTAGTAACATATCCTCATCAACTGTGATTTTATCTATTTTTTTCAAAACATCTCCTGTATCACGAACAAAGGAGGATAGAGATTCCAAAAATGGGCACAAGAAATGATCCACATATTTACTAATCCCCTCCGTTGGTCCACCAATACCCGAAATAATCGGGCGTCCCGGTGGATTATTTAAATGCTTATGGACTTTTGGGATGCAGTAGAAGGTGGGTAATACTGGATGGGGGTTGTAGAGAGATTGATGTTCTTTGACAGTAAGAAGACCTTCATCTTGTAAGTAACCAGCCCCCTGGTAGAAAGGTAAAGATACTTTCTGTTAGAGATTGTATAGAATCATCCTGTAATAAAATACTATATATGAGTTGTAGCACAGCTTCTATTGAGAACACTATCACTGAGGTATACTCTAATAGAATAATGTGCATTTAGTGTATGACTGATTGTTCCCAGCATATAATTCTAGTTCAGTAATATGTGCAAAAGAGAGAACAACCATCAATAAAATAACAGGACTTCTTAAGTAGGCAAACAATAATATAGGAATGAGTATGAGGTGAAACTTTCCAACAATATATATGAAAAACGAGCTGGCACAGAAAGCTAACACTTTATGTGTGAGCTGGGTTTAAGGAGAAACTTCCTAATAAGCATTCCGGAAAGCATTGAGACAAAGGCCTTTTCACAAAACAAGTTAATATGCAATACTAGAGAATGGAAGTCTATTAGGTATTATGAGTAATAACCAGACTAGGTGAGTAAAAAGTACCTTGTACGCTGAGAGTGCGGTTGGTAGTGACACAAACACTTCCGGGTTCTGTGTGCTGAGAATGCAGGAAGGAATGAGACTCGCACTAGTCAGGATGGAAAGTAGCGTGTGACGTCACAAGAGCTCCGATGATACCAGAACAGCACACAGAATGTAAGACTTATTGTTAGCGCATAAATATTGAAAATACAACATGAAAGTTCACTTTGTTCAGAGCTGAGTTAAGTAGACAGACTTCACTTACATTTAAACTGTGGCTTGTAATGCAGGTGTGATTATGATATTCCGTGGTACACAGACTCCCTAAAGTTGGTTTTAAAACTTGCCAAATCACTCGATGTTCTTGCCAGTTTTTAGTTGCAGCAGACAGGTAGGAGCTGGGTGACAGCCTTCCACAATGGCACTGAAAGGTAGCAGAAATCTAGGAATAGTAGAGATTGAATTTAGGTAGGATATCACAATGAATTGCAAGGCTCAGTGTTACTCCAAAGGTGAATAACAAAATACTAAGCAAGGAGTGCTTAGTGTGCAGGTGTTTTATGGGAGTAACTAGTTTGTGATTGGATGATCAATAATTAAAGGAACAGTATACCCTAAAACCCTGACACATCTCTAGCCCGATTGAGCATGAATAACAATTCATTGCATGATATTTCATAGGTGCTACAAGGGACTTGTTCATATTGTTCAGTGACATTGAGTTGCCTTCTGACCTCACGCACATATGCGTCCTGGTTTAACATCACAATATTACCGCCTTTATCTGACGGCTTAAAAATGAGATCCTTTCTCTTTATGAGTTCCTCTAAGGCTACTCGTTCATGTCTGTTTAAGTTGTCACCAACTATCCCTGTAATCCCTATTTTATTAACATCTTCTTCTACACACCTAACAAAGGTGTGTATACTAGATGATAATGAAAGTTGGGGCATATATTTTGATTTAGGCTTAAATCCTGATTTCATAGGGTGTGCTTGCTGCACTTCACCTAAATCTTGATCATTTAATAACGAGATTAAGTCATCTACTGCTGCTGCGTCTGATGCTAAGATGGTGGGATCCATGGTGGCTTTGTTTTTCCACATTTTTTTAAGCAAAATCTTTCTGGCATACAAATTGAGATCTTTTACAAATTCAAAAGTATCCAGAGCATTAGAGGGACAGAAGGAGAGACCCTTTTTAAGCAGTTTTATGTGCGACTGATTTAGGTCAGCAGAGGAGAGATTGATTACTGTCATTTCATCCTCTTTTTGACTTAAATTCTCCCCAATTGTCTCCAACATCTCAACTAAACTTGTTGATTCCTTGTTGCCATCCAGGTCATTTGACTGTATCTGTACCTCCCTCCTCGGCCCCTCTGTCATGTTCTCCTGCGTGAAAGACCATCTCCCCCTCTTCCTTCTCCCCGCTCACCAGTTTTTAGCAAATGTCCCCATTTAACTCCCTTTAGCTGTTTATGATATACACTAGATGCAGAAAAAACTTTGTTCATAAGTAATGTCATGGAAAGGTAAAAAAAATAATTTAGGTGAGCATAAATCATTTTAAATTAGTGCTCTGAGGGTTAATGGTAATAAAATTGAGAAATATATACTGTATGGGGCATGAAAAAATGGTGTCTTAAGCCATATGAGAGCAAAATATGGCATTCATTGTATTTCTTTCTTCATCTGATTCTCTGATGTCTTTAATAGTAAAAACAATAAATGTTTAGAAATATTCATAGAATTGTTAGTATTAAAATGTAAATATGATGATGGCCATATTGTGAATATCGAAAAATTCTTGAAAGCTGGGCCCTGTGACAAAGGTAATAACAAGAAATAAGAAGTTATTGACATTATAACAAAAGAAAATGATTTTCCCAGCCTGTCCCAATTTTTTGAACGGCACATACTAAAGGTGGCAAATGTCACGGAATGTAGTTTGATCCCTTTTTTTCTAAACTACATCTCAGTGCAAAAGGAGGCGTAACTTGAAGTGAAGCAATCATTTAAAAGTCAGGATCAGCATCTCTCTAGCACATCTGATGAAGCCCCGGTTTCTTACCTGTTTGGGAGGGGTGAAACACGTCATGCAGAGACACTGGTGACGTAGAGCTTGCAACAGGTGAATCACACGGACCACCAAACGAACTCAAGATTTCTCATACGGTTAAGCGAGTGAAGACGCCAGCTCATAGTCCTCGAAGTATCTTAGTGAAGTCGGGTATGTTCACGCACATATACAAGCTGCACAGAAGCTTATGTAGACGCCCGTGAAGGTGAAGGTGAGACTAGGCGAGGATAAGTCTTGCTTACCGTAGTGATGATAAAATTGTTTATGTGAACAAGCACAGCATCTTTGTACTAGCAATCTAACACATTGTATGCATACAGTGCTGAGAAAGGTTACATTATAAACAGATGAAAAGGCAAGCGGCAACATTTTCATACACATTGAAGCGGTTTACAAGATCATAGCCTGTGCGTGTAGTTTACACTTATGTGCCAGGTAACCTCAGAATAACTTTGCACTACTCCTTATGAACTGCAACCATTACAAAGACTTTGATTGATTTTTTCAACAGTGTGCCATCGGCATTCATTGTTTAGGATTGGACATTGATTCTCACAGAGTTCCAGCCAGCATTGAAAGTTTTTTCTGGGGCCCCGTCTGCCATATTTATATTCAGTAACTGGTTACTTGAGTGTTTTTGATACCATATGTGCCATATAGTTTTTATTGTGCCTGTCAGAGGCTCTCTATGTCGCACCTCTATAGTCATTTTCAGTATCATAGTTTGGAGTTCGTTTGTGTTCCCTGTTCTCAGCTCTCTTGTTTTTAGTAGTGGGTTCTGTATTGTTGGGATTTGGGTGGAGAATAGACGTCCCTGTCTAGGGAGTGATTTGGTGTTTTTTAGTAATAAAGCATGCTGAACCCTGTGCAGCCTTGGTCCTTCTTTGATTGATATACAATTGATTCAATCCTTCTCTTTTTGTAACATAGGTTCATATTATTTTTCGGACTGCTTGCACTGTTGTTCTTAGCAATTGATTAGAGGTGTAGCACCACATTTTTAATTTTTATTTTTGTCATACTCTATAAACAGTTGGTAATTTAACACTGTTTCAATTAGTGGGTGCTCCCGGATCATATTACTAGTCTTATCATTTGGTATTGTATTTATCACATTGGAACCTCTCCGTGGGTTGGGAATCTATTTCTCCACCCTTTGGCTGTGTTTATCAATCAATATGGCATTTAAACTAACAGAAGATAGATGGGAAACAGATATTAGTGAAGCATTTAAACCAGTAATTACAATAGATGAAACCAATATAGACGAAAAAAGCAGCGATGTGTTCTCTGTTTTTAAAGAATATAAAAAGAAAGCAATTAAAGAACTAAAAATCAAATGGGAATTGGTTAGTTTACAGAATTACGTTAAGGATGATCTTATCCCTAGAGGTCGCAGGATCAAATTAGACATATGCGTGTCTACATCTTGGTTTTTGGGAAAACAAAGTTGTTTTCAGTGAATTGTCAGAATGGGTTGAAAAGCACGTAATTGTATGGCTCAGGTTTGTGGACGATATATTTATCCTCTGGAAAGGGGATGAAAAATCTGTCACTGACATTGTGGAAATCCTCAATGAGAATGATTTAAACTTATTTCTCACATCCAATGTAAGCAAAAATGAAGCTACATTTTTGGACTTGAATATATGTAAAGTAGGAAATATCATCCACACTGAAGTCCATCGAAAAAAGACAGCAACAAACAGTCTGCTACACTCTCAAAGTCATCACCCACAAGCACAAAAAAATGGAGTCCCAGTGGGACAATTTCTTAGGCTCAAAAGATGTTGTTCATCTCAAACAGCCTTTGAAAGGCAGGCCAAGGAAATGGCAGCAAGATTAATTTCTAGAGGCTACTCAAAGAGACAAGTTAAGAAAGCCTGGGTAAGAGCACGGTATACACCTAGGAGTGACCTACTATATAGTCAACGCAAGGTGTCAAATGATGAAAACCATGCAAGACTAGTGACAAGATACAATTCACATTGGGATAAGTTACGGAGCATTTTAAACTCACATTGGCACATTCTAACTAATGATGCCTCCTTAAATGGATGCATCTCTGAATATCCACTGCTAACAGCAAAGAGAGCACCAAATATAAGAGACAAATTGGTGCACAGTGAGTACAAAAGGGAACCACATACTAATTGGCTCAGTACAGCAAGAAACCAAGTGGGATCTGTTCCCTGTGGACATTGTGTCTATTGCATATACATAAAAAGGTAAAATAGCTTTTGTACACCTACTCGTAAAAAAGTACACTATGTCAAAGACAGGATCTCCTGCACTTCAACAAATGTTATTTATTTGTTGAATTGCCCATGCCCAAAATTCTATGTGGGTAAAACCACTAAGGAGCTCAAGGTGAGAGTACGTGAACACAGAGATGATATTAAAAACAATGAAGATGACAGCCCAGTAGCTAGACATTTCAAAGCATTCCACAACTCTGATTGTAGCAAACTTCAGATAATGGGTATAGAAGCATTTAAAGAAAATAGACGAGGAGGCAACTTGGATAGGATTATCCTTCAGCCTGAATCTAAATGGATTCCTAGACTAAATACATTAAGCCCTGTTGGTTTGAATGAGAAGATTGAATACTCATGTTTTTTATAAATCTTTACAAGTTTATATAAAGTTATCCAGATATACCAAGGCTACCTGGATATATATATATATATATATATATATATTAGGTATTATCCACCAGTTTTTAGCAAATGTCCCCATTTAACTCCCTTTAGCTGTTTATGATATACACTAGATGCAGAAAAAACTTTGTTCATAAGTAATGTCATGGAAAGGTAAAAAAACTAATTTAGGTGAGCATAAATAATTTTAAATTAGTGCTCTGAGGGTTAATGGTAATAAAATTGAGAAATATATACTGTATGGGGCATGCAATAATAGTGTCTTAAGCCATATGAGAGCAAAATATGGCATTCATTGTATTTCTTTCTTCATCTGATTCTCTGATGTCTTTAATAGTAAAAACAATAAATGTTTAGAAATATTCATAAAATTGTTAGTATTAAAATGTAAATATGATGATAGCCATATTGTGAGTAACGAAAAATTCTTGAAAGCTGGGCCCTGTGACAAAGGTAATAACAAGAAATAAGAAGTTATTGACATTATAACAAAAGAAAATGATTTTCCCAGCCTGTCCCAATTTTTTGAACGGCACATACTAAAGGTGGCAAATGTCACGGAATGTAGTTTGATCCCTTTTTTTCTAAACTACATCTCAGTGCAAAAGGAGGCGTAACCTGAAGTGAAGCAATCATTTAAAAGTCAGGATCAGCCTCTCTCTAGCACATCTGATGAAGCCCTGGTTTCTTACCTGTGTAGGAGGGGCGAAACGCATCATGCAGAGACACTGGTGACGTAGAGCTTGCAACAGGTGAATCACACGGACCGCCAAACGAACTCAAGATTTCTCATATGGTTAAGCGAGTGAAGACGCCAGCTCATAGTCCTCGAAGTATCTTAGTGAAGTCGGGTATGTTCACGCACATATACAAGCTGCACAGAAGCTTATGCAGACACCCATGAAGGTGAAGGTGAGACTAGGCGAGGATAAGTCTTGCTTACCGTAGTGATGATAACATTGTTTATGTGAACAAGCACAGCATCTTTGTACTAGCAATCTAACACGTTGTATGCATACAGTGCTGAGAAAGGTTACATTATAAACAGATGAAAAGGCAAGCAGCAACATTTTCATACACATTGAAGTGGTTTACAAGATCATAGCCTGTGCGTGTAGTTTACACTTATGTGCCAGGCAACCTCAGAATAACTTTGCACTACTCCTTATGAACTGCAACCATTACAAAGACTGTGATTGATTTTTTCAACAGTGTGCCATCGGCATTCATTGTTTAGGATTGGACATTGATTCTCACAGAGTTCCAGCCAGCATTGAAAGTTTTTTCTGGGGCCCCGTCTGCCATATTTATATTCAGTAACCGGTTACTTGAGTGTTTTTGATACCATATGTGCCATATAGTTTTTTATTGTGCCTGTCAGGGGCTCTCTATGTCGCACCTCTATAGTCATTTTCAGTATCATAGTTTGGAGTTTGTTTGTGTTCCCTGTTCTCAGCTCTCTTGTTTTTAGTAGTGGGTTCTGTATTGTTGGGATTTGGGTGGAGAATAGACGTCCCTGTCTAGGGAGTGATTTGGTGTTTTTTAGTAATAAAGTATGTTGAACCCTGTGCAGCCTTGGTCCTTCTTTGATTGATATAAAATTGATTCAATCCTTCTCTTTTTGTAACATAGGTTCATAATTACCTAAACTACCTACAATTAAATACAATTAAATTATATAAACTAAATTACGGAAAAAAACCCCCACCCGATCAGCCAATAGAATGCGAGGTCAATCCGATTGGCTGATTGGATCAGCCAATCGGATTGAACTTCAATCCGATTGGCTGATTGAATCAGCCAATCAGATTTTTCCTACCTTAATTCCGATTGGCTGATAGAATCCTATCAACCAATCGGAATTCAAGGGACGCCATCTTAGATGACGTCATTTAAAGGAACCTTCATTCAGTGTTAGGACGTTGTTTGAAGAGGATGTCTCGGCATCGGCTGGATTGAAGATGGCTCCACTCCGCTCCGGTTGATTGAAGATAGAAGATGCTGCTTGGATGAAGGCTTCTGCCGCTTGAGGACCTCTTCTGCCCGGATTCGATGAAGACTTCGGACCCTCTGGAGGACCTCTTCTTGCCGGATTGGATGAAGACTTCGGCCCGGCTGGGTGAAGACGGCTCAAGGTAGGGTGATCTTTGGGGGGTTAGTGTTAGGTTTTTTTAAGGGGGGATTGGGTGGGTTTTAGAGTAGTGGTATGTGGGTGGTGGGTTTTAATGTTGGGGGGGTATTGTATTTTTTTTTACAGGTAAAAGAGCTGATTACTTTGGGGCAATGCCCCGCAAAAAGCCCTTTTAAGAGTTGGTATAAGAGCTGATTACTTTGGGGCAATGCCCCGCAAAAGGCCCTTTTAAGGGCTATTTGTAATTTAGTATAGGGTAGGGAATTTTATTATTTTGGGGGGCTTTTTTATTTTATTAGGGGGATTAGATTAGGTGTAATTAGTTTAAAATATTGTAATTTCTTTTTTATTTTCTGTAATTTAGTGTTTTTTTTTTGTAATTTAGTTTATTTAATTTAATTGTATTTAATTGTAGGTAGTTTAGGTAATTAATTTAATTATAGAGTAGTTTTAGGTGTAATTGTAACTTAGGTTAGGGTTTATTTTACAGGTATATTTGTATTTATTTTAGCTAGGTAGTTATTAAATAGTTAATAACTATTTAATAACTATTGTACCTAGTTAAAATAAATACAAAGTTGCCTGTAAAATAAAAATAAATGCTAAAATAGCTATAATGTAACTATTAGTTATATTGTAGCTATATTAGGGTTTATTTGATAGGTAAGTATTTAGTTTTAAATAGGAGTATTCCATGTCTCTAAGCGTCCATCTGTCTAAGTGACCATCTTTAAGTGACAGCGCTGAGAATTAGACAAGAATTTAAGATTTGAAGAAGATTTGAGGCAAGCAAAATATTTTAAGTCAAAAATCTTTTGCACTTAAAGGGACACTGAACCCAATTTTTTTCTTTTGTAATTCAGAAAGAGCATGCAATTTTAAGCAACTTTCTAATTTACTCCTTTTATCAATTTTTCTTCGTTCTCTTGCTATCTTTATTTGAAAAAGAAGGTATCTAAGTTTTTTGGGGTTCAGTACTCTGGACAGCACTTTTTTATTGGTGGATGAATTTATCCACCAATCAGCAAGGACAACCCAGGTTGTTCACCAAAAATGGGCCGGCATCTAAAATTACATTCTTGAATTTCAAATAAAGATACCAAGAGAATGAAGAAAATTTGATAATAGGAGTAAATTAGAAAGTTGCTTAAAATTTCATGCTCAATCTGAATCACAAAATATTTTTTTTGGGTTCAGTGTCCCTTTAACATTCTGCTATGTTTTCAGGACTGCTTTTTCTTTTAACAGTCTCATGTCTACCCTTCTCCACATGCAGTTTATATAGGCCCCTCTCTCCTTTCTTCACCATACCTTAACTCTCACAAACTACTTTCTATTTTAAAATCTATGTCACTAAACTGCACCACCTCACAGAAATGCCCTCACTGCTATAAATCTCATTCTCACCTACTCTTACTTTCCATCTTGATGCTATTAGCATCAGGCGACACCTCTCCAAATCCTGGGCCCACCCTCATTCCCACCATTACCCAATCCCACACTCCATATAGAAACTTTAATAAAAGCAACACACATAACCTCATTTCCATCCAATGCATCCCACACGCATACACTCCTTTCACATGCGCACTATGGAACTCTCGCTCTGTCTGCAACAAACTTACAGCCATTCATGACCTGTTTATATCAAATGCTTTCACCCTTTTAGCAATTACAGAAACCTGGCTATCTCCTTCTAACACTGTTTCCATTGCTGCTCTCACACACGGTGGTCTTCACTTTAGCCATACCCCTAGGCCAGGTGAGAAACGTGGCGGCGGTGTTGGCATCCTGCTCTCCCCCTCCTGCACTTATCAATACCTACCTCCAATCCCATCTCTTTCCTTCTCCTCCTTTGAAGTCCACTGTATTCGCCTGTTCTCCCCCCTATCCCTTAAAGTGGCAGTCATCTATCGCCCTCCTGGACCAACCTCCTAATTCTTTGACAACTTCCCTGCCTGGTTTCCTCACTTTCTGTCTTCAAATATACCAACCCTAATTCTTGGGGACTTCAACATTCCCATTGACAACCCATCTACCCTGCTGCCTCTAAACTTCTTTCACTCACATCCTCCTTTGGTCTCTCACAATCCACCCTATTCCCGAGTCCCGACTCACCGTGATGGACACTCCATCGACCTGATATTTTCCTACCTCTGCTCTATATCTGACACCACCTGTCGCCCTTTTCCCATTTCAGACCATCACCTGGTAACCTATAATATTAATGCAACAGCTAAACCCACTTCTTCATCCCGCCCCCGCACCTGTAGAAATACACATGCTGTGGATCCGCTCCAATTTTCAAAAATGATTGAAAATCTCCTCCGTCACACCTCCACTATAACCTGCCCTGATCTCGCTACAGCCCACTATAACAAAACTCTCTCCTCTGCATTAGACACACTTGCCCCTCCCCAGCTGCGCAAAACACCACGCCGTCAGTTACAGCCCTGGCATGCTCAGCAAACACGTTATTTGCACAAATGCTCCCATACTGCTGAGCGTGTCTGGAGGAAAACTCACTCTGAACGCGATTTCATACACTATAAGTTTATTATTCGTTCATACACTTCCGCTCTTCACTTAGCCAAGCAAACTTACTTCTCTTCTCTCATATCTACTCTTTCCTCAAACCCTAAACGACTCTTCTCCACCTTTAACTCTCTCCTCTACCCACCTGCTCCACCACCCCGCCTGTCTTGAGTGCTCAAGACCTGGCAGACTACTTTTTAAACAAAACACATACTATCCGAAGCAACATCCCAACACCAACCTGCAATATTCCAACAACAGGCCCAATTGCTCCCTCTGCCTCCCTCTGTATCTTCCATCCAGCCACTGAGAATGAAGTTTCTTCCTCACGCCTCACTACCTGCCCGCTCGACCCTATCCCTTCCCATCTAATACCCTCCCTATCTTCCACCCTCACTCCTGCTCTTACCCACATCTTCAACCTATCTCTCTCTACCGGCTCATTCCAATCTTCTTTCAAACACTCAAAAGTCACTCCCATACTCAAAAAACCCTCCCTCGACCCTAATTCTCCTGAAAGCTACCACCCCATATCACTGCTTCCACTAACATCAAAACTCCTTGAAAAACTAGTTTACAATTGCCTAACTCACTTCCTGTCCGCCAACTCCTTGCTTGACCCACTGCAATCCGGATTCCGCCCAAAACACTCAACTGAGACTGCCCTTACCAAGGTCACAAACGATCTTCTCTCTGCTAAAAATATTGGCCACTACTCTATACTCATCTTACTTGACCTCTCAGCTGCCTTCGACACAGTTGACCACCCCCTCCTCCTACAGACCCTTAGCTCCTTTGGCCTCTGTGACACTGCTCTTTCCTGGATTCACTCCTATATTTCTCACAGGTCTTTTTCTGTGTCATTTGCCGGCGACTCCTCCTCTCCTATGCCTCTGTCTGTTGGAGTACCTCAAGGATCTGTTCTGGGTCCTCTACTCTTCTCCATCTATACTTCTTCGCTGGGTAAAATTATCAACAGTTATGGCTTCAAATATCACCTCTATGCTGATGACACCCAGTTCTACCTCTCCACCCCTGCTCTCTCTCCCTCTGTCCTCTCTCATGTCAGCATTCAGCAACTGCTTAACTGGTATTTCTTCCTGGATGGCCTCTCACCACCTAAAGATTAACATGTCAAAGACTGAGCTCCTTCTTATCCCCCCTCAAGCTCTATGCCGACTTCTGACTTCTCTATCCCTGTTGACAGCATCACCATTTCCCCATCACCCCAAGTTCGCTGCCTCGGAGTCACACTTGACTCAAACCTATCCTTCGTTCCCCATATCCAATCGCTTTCTACATCCTGCCGCAATCATCTACGGAATATTTCCAAAATTCACCCTTTTCTGAGCGCTGACACCACAAAGCAAATAATCCACTCCCTTGTTATCTCCCGACTTGATTACTGCAATAACCTACTTGCTGGCCTTCCTCTTTCCCGCCTCTCCCCCCTTCAATCCATCCTAAATGCCTCTGCCAGGCTAATCCACATTTCCCGTCGATCTGTATCTGCTGCTACTCTCTGTGAGTCCCTTCATTGGCTCCCCATTAACAGCAGAATTAAATTCAAAATTCTCACCCTTACATACAAAACTCTCACCAACGCCGCTCCCCTCTACCTATCCTCTCTAATACACAAGTATACTCCAGCCTGTCCACTAAGATCCAACAATGACCTGCTCCTTGCATCCGCAACTATCACCTCCTCTCATGCTAGATTGCAGGACTTCTGTCGTGCAGCACCTACCCTCTGGAACACTCTCCCTCGTGCTGTCAGGCTTTGCCCTAATCTTTCTTCCTTTCAATGTTCCCTGAAGACTTTTCTGTTCAGGGAAGCCTACCACCCAACTCAATAATAAATTAATTTCACTTACCTAACATTTCCCTCATCTAACTCTGTATTAACATCCTTCTCAATCTTGCAGTCCTCACCTCCTGTCTCTCAACCTCCTACCTTTCTAGATTGTAAATTCCCACGGGAATAGGGCCCTCAATCCCTCCTGTATGTGTTTGTAAATTTTGTCCTGTATCTTACAAGTCTTGTATTGTTTTATCTAAATGAATTGTATCCATGGACAGCGCTGCGGAATATGTTGGCGCTTAATAAATAAAGTATAATAATAATAATAATAATAATTTAATTATAGTAATTTTATTTAGATTTTTTAAAAATAGATTTGTTAGGGGGGTGTTAGGGTTAGGGTTAGACTTAGGTTTAGGGGTTAATACATTTAATATAGTAGCAGCGACATTGGGGCAGCAGATTAGGGGTTAATAATTGTAGGTAGGGGGCGGCGATGTTAGGGATGGCAGATTAGGGGTTAATCAATTTTTTTATAGTGTTTGCGAGGCGGGAGTGCGGCGGTTTAGGGGTTAATACATTTATTATAGTGGCGGCGATGTCTGGTCGGCAGATTAGGGGTTACATTTTTTTATTATAGTGTTTGTAATGTGGGGGGCCTCGGTTTAGGGGTTCATAGGTAGTTTATGGGTGTTAGTGTACTTTTTAGCACTTTAGTTAAGAGTTTTATGTTCCGGCCCATAAAACTCTTAACTACTGACTTTTAAATGCGGTAGGAGTCTTGGAGGTAGAGGCTGTACCGCTCACTTCTTCCAAGACTTGTAATACCAGCGTTAGGGAAATCCCATTAAAAAGATAGGATACGCAATTGATCGTAAGGGGATTTGCGGTAGCCAAAAGTCGCGGAAGAAAAGTGAGGGGTACACCTGTACCTGCCAAACTCGTAATACCAGCAGGCATTAAAAATCAGCGTTAGGACCCCTTAACGCTGCTTTTTAAGGCAAACGCAGAACTTGTAATCTAGGCGTCAGTAAGTTCTCTCTACAAAAAGTGTATTCCACACTGTGATCAAAAAAGTTACATCAATAGACATAGCAATCATCATCCAAAATGGATGAAAAATTTTCCATTTAGCCAATTTCGTAGGATTAGACGTAATTGTTCGAATGTTACTGATTTTTTAGATGAGTCGAAAATATTGGAGAGAAGATTTCTAGATAAAAAATATAATCAAACTTGTATTAATGATAATAAAAATAGAGCACTTGCATTTTTTGATAAAGAATTCAAAAAGCAAACAATAAGTTTGAGAAATCATCAAAATGTACTACAAAATTTAATAGCAACTATAAAATATTGTTAAAATCATGAATAAATATTGGTCTATTTTATCTTTAGATCCAATATTGAAAGATCTAATTGGAGAGAGACCTCTTTGTGACTTTAAAAGGGCACCTATTCTTAAAAATGCCTTAGCACCTAGCAAGGTAGTGTTAAGCAAAAATAAAAAGTGCAGAAATACCACTGGTAATCTGAACACTTTTGCAGGTACCTCTAGTGGCATTTATAAGTGTAGTAAAGCTAGATGTGGAACTTGCATATTTATAGATAACAAGTGTACCACTTTTAAATCCAACATTACTCAAGAGACCTTCCCGATAAAAACACGTATGATCTGTGATAGTTGTTACGTGGTATATCTAGTAAACTGTATTTGTGGCCTACAATATTGTGGCTGTAATAGTAGATCTCTGAGAACACGGTGGGGTGAACATTTTAGGAGTATTAAAGGTAAATTTCTTAAGCATAGTATATTGTGTCATAGTACCTGTAAACATTCCGGCAAAAAAGCATTTATAAAGTCAGAGCTATAGAATTTATTCCCCACTCCAATCAATATAACCGTTTAACCAGATTAAGACAAAGGGAGACCTTCTGGATTTGGAGACTAAGAACTCTAAATCCAGAGGGTCTTAATGAAAATTTGGATCTGGCAGCTTTTAATTAGGTTTGTATCTATTTTTGCAGCATGGTAGATTGACTTATTGCATGCTTTTATTGTTTTATTATGTATATTTACATTAAATTGTCATTATTTATTTTTGTATTGATTTGTATATATATTTTGTATAATGTATAGGGTTTATTTGTTGCATATTTTATATATGTATTGTTTTTTTTTATCTATTCAGTATCCAGTTTATGATTACTTTTTGGTTACATTGTAATATTATATATATATATATATATATATATATATATATATATATATTGTTATATTCTAGATGGTTTTTATCAATGTGATTTTGGCATCCTCCTGTATGAACATTTGCTAGAATCAATCGGTATGCAATCTCTCTGTGTTTTATGCCAGTTACTGGATTGGGATTCTGCTCTGGTTTGTGTCTCAGCATGATTGCGTACCGTTATGATGATTAGTTTTTACGTCCAATGACGTTGACGTCATCACATGACCGGTTAACTAATAGTAACAGGTTGATCATGTGCAGCATTCACTTTTCCTGATTGAATCGTTTGATTGCACTTTTTCAATGTAGCGTTTATATGCCGTTTATGAGGAGAATGGTAACTACGAAATGGGAGGTATTTTACTATCCAATCCAGATGCAATTCATTACTTTTTGTAATGTCAAAGATACTATGTTGTAGTATGAAATAATTTAGATGAATCACAACTGCTGAGATCATAGGATTTGTAGCAAGGTTTAAACTGGATAATAACATGGATTACTAAAAGAAGTAATGTCCGAATCCGAGTGTAAACTTAGCAATTTGTTATATGGATAAATAGCATTAGATATTTCTATAGCTGTCTCGAGTAAATGAATACTAGAGGAACAACAGAAAAACCGTGTCTATAACCAGAGAAAAAATGGAACAGTGTTAACACAAAAAATAGCTACTATGTCAAAATAGAACTCTGCCACATTATATCAGGAATTATGAGTAAATATGCGTAGCAGATATTGTATCAAAGGTAGTAGCTTGAAAAAAGGTATGCGGTTACAGACTGTACCTGGAAGGTAAAACAAAGTTTTTAGAAAGTTGAAGAGAAATCTCACAGCTTGAATCGGAGAAGGGTTGCAGCGCTGATGCCAAAGAAGTTGGCGTGTGACGTCACAGCTCCACGATGCAGGGCGGAAGATTCGGCTGAATGGAGTAAGCTGACAGCAACGGCTGGAAAAAGTGTCAATCTGGTAACAAGAGATGTAGGCTGGTTTCAGCAGGAGGAGTTGGTGAATCCGGAATGGTAGATATTAGGATGAAATCCAAAGAGGTAAACAAAATACTAGAGCTCAGTTTGAATCACACTATGGTTAGTGGAAAACAATAACAAGCAAAGTGGAGAGGGGGGAGGAGGCTTAAATAGCATAGCAGGTGAATTGATCAGACAATTAAAGGCATATTCTCAGTAAAAGTAACAGGTTGTTATTAGGCAATATGTAATCGTGACAGGATGCTCCCCCAAATGATCCACTCCGTGGATCAGGGATGAGGACGATCCGGATTCTGCTGATGGAAGCGCGAGATGAGTCTGGGGGCAGAAATATTAACAGCTGGCTCCCAAGAGTCATGTTCTGAAGTGTAGCCTTTCCAAGTTATCAGATACTGTAAGTTACCCCTATACATTCTAGAGTAAAGTATGGATTTAACCTCATATTCAATGTTGGGATCAATGGAGATAGGAGGTATACTTTGGCGTGAAGTGGCATCTCGTACAGAACGGTAGGGTTTCAGTAGGGAAACATGGAAGGTAGGGTGTATTTTCAGAGTGCTGGGTAACTGTAAACGAACTGCATTCTCATTTATGATTTTGATTATCTGAAAAGGACCAATGAATAATGGTGAAAGTTTCTTGCTAGGAGTATTAAGATGTAAGTTTTTGGTTGACAGCCAAACTAGATCTCCAAGGGAGTACTGTGGTGGAGCCATCCTTCTTAAGTCGTAATAATGTTTCTGTTTGGTTTTAGCTTGTTCAATAGCGGTGCTGACTTTTGCAAAATTAGAAGTGATGGAACTTGTTAAATTAGCGATATATGGTAGTGAACTGATTTGGGGTAGTAGTTGAAATGTTTGATGGAATCCATAGTTAATGAAGAATGGAGTCTGGTTGGTTGTGGAATGTACTGTGTTGTTGAAAGTAAATTCAGCATAGGGCAGGTGTTGAGACCAAGAGTGTTGGTCGAAATGACAATAAGACCTTAGGAATTGTTCAATGCTTTGGTTAGACCTTTCAGTCTGACCATTAGTCTGAGGGTGATAAGAGGTTGAAAGTCTTTTGTCAATACTGAAAATCTTGCAAAATTCAGTCCAGAGAGAACTAGTAAACTGCGAGCCACGGTCTGTTAAGATCCGTCGAGGGAGACCGTGAAGTCTGAAGACGTGTAGTAAGAGCAAATGTATAGTTTCGGCAGCAGTAGGTAGCTTGTGGTACGGTATGAGATGTATCATCTTACTGAATAAGTCCACCACGACAAGGATAGTAGTATTATTGGAGGATATGGGGAGATCAACGACATAATCCAAGGCTATGTCGGCCCAAGGTCGTGTTGGAGTAGGTAAAGGCATGAGTAACCCATAGGGCCTATGTTTTGATCTTTTAGTGGTAGCACATACTGAACAGGTGTTAATGTACTTCATTATGTCGGTATTCATATCAGGCCACCAATAACTCCTTTTAATAAGCTCTTGTGTCTTGTGGATTCCGGTGTGTCCAGCAAATAAGGATTCATGAGCTGAATGTAAAATCAAATCTCTGATAGAAGGGGGTACATATAACTTCTCATCAAAGTAATAAAGTGAATCCTGTTTCATTTGTAACTGTTGAAGAGGCTTAGTTTGATCTTTATGTTGTTCATCTCTTAGGAATGGAATAGAATCAATGAGAAACAACAGGTATTTATTCTCTGGGATTACAGATTCTTTTGGAAGAGAGAGATCCGAGGGAGTAGGCAGGCGTGAGAGAGCGTCTGCCTTCTTGTTCTTACTAGCCGGTCTGTAAGTGATAAGGAAATCAAATCTGGAGAAATACAGATTCCATCGAACATGTCGTGCAGTGAGGGTTTTCGTACATTTTAGGTACTGTAAATTCCTATGATCAGTATACACTATGGTTGGGTATGTCACTCCTTCAAGGAGATGACGCCACTGTTCAAAAGCAACCTTGATAGCCAGTAACTCTTTATCACCCACAGGGTAATGCAACTCAGGAGCCGTCAAACATCTTGAATAAAAAGCTACGGGATGTAGAGGTTTCTTTAGGTGTTCTCTTTGTGAAAGAACAGCTCCAATAGCGTAATCGGAGGCATCGACCTCCAATACATATTGGAGTTGGTTATTAGGGTAGCGTAATATAGGTGCAGAGGTGAATTTTTGTTTTAGGAGATCGAAAGCCTTTTGGGATTCAACAGTCCAGAGGAACTTAATGTTTGATTTTGGGAGGTTGGTAAGTGGTTTGGCAATTGCTGCGAAATTGTTTATAAATTTTCGGTAAAAATTTGCAAAGCCTAGAAAGCTTTGTACCTGTTTCTTATTACTTGGCTCTGGCCACTGTCGTATGGTGGTGATTTTAGAGTCGTCCATCTGTATGCCAAATTCCGAAATCTGATAACCAAGAAAGGTGATCTGGTTTGTATGAAATATACATTTCTCGGCTTTAGCATATAAAGAATGTGAGCGTAAGCGTGATAATACCTGTCTGACGTGTTTTGTGTGTTCTTCTAGTGTTTTTGAATAGATCAAAATATCATCAAGATAGATTACAATATAGGTGTCAAGAATATCTTTAAAGATATCGTTAATAAAGTGTTGGAAGGTTGCCGGGGCGTTGCAGAGACCGAATGGCATGACGGTGTATTCGTACAAGCCATAGCGAGTACGGAACGCCGTCAGCCATTCGTCTCCAGCCCTCATACAAACGAGATTATACGCACCTCGGAGGTCAAGTTTAGTGAAGACCTTGGCACCTTCCAAACGCTCAATTAGCTCTGGGATAAGGGGCAAAGGATACCGGTTTTTAACAGTAACCTTGTTCAGCTGCCGGTAGTCCACTATGGGTCTTAAACTGCCATCTTTATTTTTTACAAAAAACATACCGGCCGCAGCGGGGGAAGTAGATGGTCTGATGAATCCCTTCTCTAGATTTTCCTCAATATATGATTTTAAGTGTTCCAGTTCAGGTTTGGACAACGGGAACACATGACCGCAGGGTATGACTGCACCTGGTAGTAAATCAATAGGGCAGTCATAGATACGATGCGGCGGTAGGTTTTGGGATTCTTTTTTACTGAAAACATCAATAAAGTCGGCATAAACATTAGGTATCTCTATATCAGTGGAGATTTGAGGTGGTTGTAAAAGCAGAGTAGGGTAGCAAGTGGATAAGCAGTAATCAGAATTAAGCTTTACAGTGAGATTTGACCATGATATCAGAGGGTTATGTAATTTTAACCATTGTAGGCCTAAAATGAGAGGGAAGACGGGGGATGTAATGACATCAAATGAAATGTACTCCCTATGGTGGTCTGGTGTGGATAGGAGTAATGGTATTGTTTCATAAATTACCGGTCCAGAGGACAGAACCTCCCCATCAATTCCCCTTAAAGGTACAGGAGCCTTTTTTTTTATAAGTGGAATTTTATTTTTTGTGGCAAAACACACATCAATGTAAGAGGCAGAAGCACCAGAGTCAATTATCCCTGAAACGTTCACTCGAAGTTGATCCCACTGCAAGAGAAGGCATAGGTTACAGTAGCTTGCAGAGTGCGACACAGCATTTAAGGAATAAAAAGGATGGGAGTTCTTACCCTTATTCTGTTTCTGGAGAATGGGACAGGCTTTGACAGTATGCTCTTCTGATGCACAGTACATGCATAAATTCTGGGAGCGCCTTCTTAACTTTTCTTGATTGCTTAAAGGGCCTTTAAGAAAACCAATTTCCATAGGTTCAGTGGTGTTTTTAACATGAGAATGTGTAGGTAAAGAAGGGTTTTGTT
Source organism: Bombina bombina (assembly GCF_027579735.1). Classification (NCBI taxonomy): domain Eukaryota; kingdom Metazoa; phylum Chordata; class Amphibia; order Anura; family Bombinatoridae; genus Bombina; species Bombina bombina. The sequence continues at coordinate 1,040,195,854 of NC_069504.1, forward strand.
TCTTATGTGTTGACTCATGATAACCTTTCTCGTGTTGTCTCTCCCTAAGCCTTCTGTCAATACTGATACTGAGGTTAATTAGTTCCTCCAAAGTGTGAGGAATTTCAATGCGAGAGAGTTCGTCTTTAATGGATTCTGACAAACCCAATCTAAACTGTTTTTTTAGCGACAAATTATTCCATTGGGTGTCAGTAGCTAGCCTCTTAAAATCTGCAATATAATCTTCTACATCCCTTCTTTTCTGTTTAAGAGAGCGCATTGCAGTTTCAGCGGTTAGTTGTTTGTAAGGGTCGTCATAAAGCTGACCAAGGGTAGAAAAGAAGGAATCTAGAGAGTTAAGTATATCATCGTTTGTCTCCAGGAAGGAATTAGCCCAGCTTCTGGGTTCTGCTCTTAAATAGGAAATGGTAGTCATCACCTTAACTCTGTCAGTGGGATATGTGTATGGTTTTAGTGCAAATAACAAAAGACAAGAGTTTTTAAAATCTCTAAATTGTTTTCTATCCCCTGAGAATATATCTGGGAGACTAACTTGTGGTTTCTGGAAACGAGTTCTACTATCTACAAAGTCTTTAATATAAGTTTTCAGTCCCTGGTTTTCTTGTTTGAGGGTATTGAGGCCATCAGTTAAAGCATCCACTTTTTGAGAGAGAGTTTGTATCTGATTAGACATCTCAGCTGGATCCATGTTTTATGGCTTGTTATTCTGTAATGTCAAAGATACTATGTTGTAGTATGAAATAATTTAGATGAATCACAACTGCTGAGATCATAGGATTTGTAGCAAGGTTTAAACTGGATAATAACATGGATTACTAAAAGAAGTAATGTCAGAATCTGAGTGTAAACTTAGCAATTTGTTATATGGATAAATAGCATTAGATATTTCTATAGCTGTCTCGAGTAAATGAATACTGGAGGAACAACAGAAAAACCGTGTCTATAACCAGAGAAAAAATGAAACAGTGTTAACACAAAAAATAGCTACTATGTCAAAATAGAACTCTGCCACATTATATCAGGAATTATGAGTAAATATGCGTAGCAGATATTGTATCAAAGGTAGTAGCTTGAAAAAAGGTATGCGGTTACAGACTGTACCTGGAAGGTAAAACAAAGTTTTTAGAAAGTTGAAGAGAAATCTCACAGCTTGAATCGGAGAAGGGTTGCAGCGCTGATGCCGAAGAAGTTGGCGTGTGACGTCACAGCTCCACGATGCAGGGCGGAAGATTCGGCTGAATGGAGTAAGCTGACAGCAACGGCTGGAAAAAGTGTCAATCTGGTAACAAGAGATGTAGGCTGGTTTCAGCAGGAGGAGTTGGTGAATCCGGAATGGTAGATATTAGGATGAAATCCAAAGAGGTAAACAAAATACTAGAGCTCAGTTTGAATCACACTATGGTTAGTGGAAAACAATAACAAGCAAAGTGGAGAGGGGGGAGGAGGCTTAAATAGCATAGCAGGTGAATTGATCAGACAATTAAAGGCATATTCTCAGTAAAAGTAACAGGTTGTTATTAGGCAATATGTAATCGTGACACTTTTAATTGCTTAATGATTTATGTAATGCATTTATATGTCCGGTTGATGTGTATCACTATATGCTGTTTTGAAGAAGCAAGTATAGCTCGCGAAACGCGTCCAGCTTGTTTTAAACTGTATTTTAAATATCAAATAAACTCTCCCTTGCAATCCGTGCTTGTGGATCATTTTAAAATACTTGTGTTGCCCTGTGGTCCTGTATGGTGATTGGTGATTGCTGTGGAGTATCAGGGAGTGATATTTACTACCGGACTTGAGCTGACTGGGGAGCTTAAAATAACTCAGACTATTCTAATATGCAGCTTGTGATAAGTGCTAATCTATTGTGAGTATCCTACTTGCGGGTAATTCCTCTGGGGTCTGAGTTTTGAGATATTACGCCATTGGAGCACCTTCTTTGTTCCCTTTTCATTCAGTTGTTCACATTTTTATGGGCATCAGTGTAATTCTGTATGACATATTGGTACTGGGCTTTAGGGACATTACAAATCAGTGCTGGAGGGTGACAGCTTGTGCTGTGCAGAATCAAGTTTTGGTCAGTCTCCTTTCAAAACAAGGTAGTGCCAAAAATTGTCAAAGTCAATGGATGTCTTGCTGTAGGTGTGTTTGAAACGTATAGTACCAATAATCTGATTGAATTTTTCAACCCATTGGTTCAGTGTTTCTACATCGTCTCTTCAGATCAGAAACATGTCGTCTATACAGTGACAATAAAAGATAATAGACAAATGTTCCTATATTTTCATCACCTGTGTTTCATATACTGCCAAAGACAAATTAGCAAAGGATAAGGCCATATTGGATCCCATTGCAGTACCTAAAAGTATAGTTAGTTTGTTCTCAAACAGACATCCAAAAGCAGTAGAATAGTCTCAAACGAAGGCCTGTAGGGTTTGTTATATATATTTGCTCTCGACTCATATTCTGGGTTTTTTTTATAAATGGACACTTTGCTGTCCCGAAACATGGAATTAAGTATATTGAGTTGCCCAAAGTCCAGTGCGTGCTTCTTTGTGTTGATTGATTGTGGGAAGATGTAGCACTTATGTCATGTTGGTGAGAGTTCACCTTCTTTAGAATTTTTTATTTACACACACTGTAAAAGTCAATAATCCTTTTAGTATACAAAACAACTGTGTATCAGTAAGGGATACCAAGTGCTATTAATGTTCTGCCTCAAAAGAATTTAATAATAGTGCAATTATATGGAAGGAGATTTATGCACTTTTTTGAAATGGCACTCAACAAATTTTACTGACCTTTCAAATGTCACGGGCTATGAAGTTTTGTTAATTTCCTTCTCTGCTATAAAGGGCTGCAAACCCATATATGACACTTTCGTTGCTACATTTTTCTTTATCCTTTAATGACTACCAGTTGTAGGACTGCATGAGTAAAGGTAAGGAATTCTGAAAGTTATATCTGCCTCAGCACAAATTTACAATGGGCTTTTGTAAATAATAAGGTAACAGTGGCTACTTCAGTAACATATCCTGATTGGCTTTTCAAAATAATGCAAGTGGTAGGCGGAGTTTGGCTATTGAAAACTATTAATGCAAACAAGGTGTTTTTTTTTTTATATATATATATATATATTTATTTTATTTCCAACAGTACAGATCACAAATCCAAATTTTCCCTTGCATCACACAGGATGCCTCCGAATGGGAAAATAAATAAGAACATTGGAAAAGAAGTGAAAATAATAACAAGAAAAAATATGCAATAACATAGGGTTATATCATGTCTGTAATTAACATATATTATAAGATTTAAGGTCACTTCTAACATCCATTTTCAGAGAATATTAACCTTACTGTTGGGGTTTCAGGGAAGGGAAAACCCTCCTTTTTATAATACAACAAACCAAAACTAAAAAACAAACAAGTAAAAAAAAAAAAAATTAAATAGGAGGGGGGAGGGGGGGACGTCCTCCTCCCTCTGCCAGAAACGCTCTCATCTATTCACAATACATTACTGGAGGGTGTCCTAGTTACCTAAAGATTCAAATCTCAAGGGGCTATCTCCCTGAAACTAGCTAACCACGCCGGGGGGAATAGATTAGCTATAACCAGCTCTAAAAATGCAATGGTATTTAAAAAAGGCATAAGAATACGTCTTTGAATGGGAAGTGAATAAGACTTAATTAGCGGGAGCCAATCCAAAAGGAAGATTTTCACTCTACTTTCCACTAAGAATTTTGTATGATAGGATTCAAATAAAATCTGACATTGAATTTCTTTAAGAAAAAGAGAGAAACTTGGAGCTACAAGATCTTTCCAGCCTTTAACTATTAGATGTCTTGCAGTCAAAATAATTGTATTTAGAACTTTTATCACCCTCCTAGGATGGGAATCAATATTAGTTAAGAAGAATATCTCTTCTGCTACAAACTGGCTCAGATCTTTATAATGTTTTCTATACCAATACCTGATCTTCTGCCAGAATTGTTGAATTTTGGGACATGACCAGAACAAGTGAAAAATATCAGCCTTATTAAATGAGCAACGGGAACACACAAAGACTTGAGTAGGGTAAAATCTAGACATTTTATATGGTGACAAATAATAGTTATTGATTAATTTTAGATGTGATTCTCTCCATGATACAGATATCTGTAGCTTTTCTAACTCCAGAAAGCTTCGCTCTATCCTGTTCTCCTCCTGTAATTCACCCTGTTTAGCCAGTAAAATATCATAAATCAATGATATTGAAGAGCATCCCAATGAAAATCGACGTATTACATTCTTAATATCAGCCCAGTCCAAAAGAGCTGTAATATCCCATTTCTGAGAAAAAACATAATGCTGCAGCTGAAAATACGCATATAGATTCGAGCTGGGTAAATTAAACTTTTGAAACAGAGACTCCGAAGTAAGCATTTGATTAAAATCAAATATCTGATGAACATAAACTAAACCTAAATCCGCCCATCATCTAAAAATCATCTGATTTATGCCGGGCATAAATTCCGGGTTACCTATTATCGGAAGAAATTCCGAGAATAACGGAGAAATTTCAAAACCCTGCAAATTTTATGCCAGGCTAAAATGACATTTTTTATAGAGATCAATTTACTTATATTAGAGGGTACATTTTTTTATAGAGCAATGTAGGATCGCCTTTAACGAGAAAGGGGCAATCAGGAATGTTTCTAACTCTAAGGAAACAAACCTATTTAGGTCCGTAATCCAGTCAAAGGCCAGCTTGGCTAAAGAGGCCCAATTATATAATCTTAGATCTGGTAAAGCCAACCCTGCTGAAAACCGCTTTTGCATTAATCTATTCAACCCAATCCGTGGCTTTTTGTTACCCCAGATAAATTTAGATTGCCAGGACTGTACATCCAAAATGTCTCTATTGGACAATAATAATGGGATGATTTGTAAGAGATATAGAATCCTTGGAAAAATAATTGTTTTTATTAAATTAACTCTTGCCGACATAGAAATTAGAAGAGAGGGCCCATTTTCCAAATCATTTTTAATTTTCTGCAAAACAGGCAGAAAATTTAGTTTATACCACTTTGCAGGGTTTCTATGTAAGACAATACCCAGGTACCGAAAAGACTCCACCACTTTAAATGGATGATCTACCCACTTGGTACCATTTTTACAGAGCCAAAGGAGTTCACTCTTATCAAAGTTAATTTTTAACCTGAAAACGATGAAAAAGAGTTAAATAGTCGTAGAACTAACGGAATAGACTGTTGTACATTATCAAGAAAAATCAGCAGATCATCCGCATAGAGAAGTTTTTAATCTGGCCGCCACTAATGGGATCCCAGGTAAGCTATCCCTCAACCATATAGCAAAAGGCTCTAATGATAAATTAAAGAGTAAAGGGGAGAGGGGGCATCCCTGTCTAGTCCCTCTTTTAAGTGATATATTTAGAGAGAGGTAACCATTAATGCATAGATATGAGATAGGGTTATTATATACATTTCAAATAAACTCAAGGAACTGATTCTTGAATTCAAATTTCTCTAATGCTGTAAATAAGTCATTCCAATTAACTGCATCAAATGCTTTTTCTGCATCAACAGTGAGAATTGCTGCTTACTAACCTGTTTAAATTCATCACTGTTTAAATCTAAATTCCAAATATAATCTAGTAAAGATGTAACTTTCCAAATATTTTTAAGAGAATTCCTATCTTTCATAAACCCCGTCTGGTCTGGGTGAATAACTTTGTCCAGCAACTTTGCTAGCCTGGATGACACAATGGCCGTCAATAATTTATAATCTGCATTAAGCACTGATATCGGTCTATAAGATCCTCCAGATCCTTATCTTTCTTCAATATCAGTGATATGCGCGCGGCAGAAAAATGGCTTGACATTATATTGCTAGAAGAGAAATAGAAATTAAATAAACTGACTAACGGTACTTTGATTTCTTCTTTTAAAATTTTATAAAACTCTACCGGTATAAAATCCGGCCCTGGGGCTTTATTAATACTAGCTAGTTGAATGGCCTCTAAAACCTCTTCCTCTGTAATAGGACTATTAAGACCTATCAAATCCTCTTCAGGAATCCTTGGCACTTTAACCTTAGTACAGAAATTCCTAGCGCTGTCCGAGTTAATATTTGATTCTGAATAAAGATGTTGAAAGACCTTAAAAAATACTTTACTAATATCCTCAGCATTAGTATATTTTCTGTTATCGACTTTAATAGCTGAAATAAGATTTATATTCTTCCTAATTTTTACTAGTCTGGCCAGGAACTTAGCAGAATTCCCATAGAATCCCCTAAATTGATAATTAATTTTCTGTTCTTCTTCCTGCGATCTTTGCTTTAAGAAGATATCCCATTCCCTTTTAAGCTTACAATATCTATCCCAATTGCCCATGGATTTATCAATATAAAACCTCCTAAGTGCGTTCCTGACTTGGGCAGCTAATTGAGATTCCAACACCAGGGATTTCTTTCTCCAACTACATAGGTAGGATTTAATTTCCCCCCTCAGTACAGCTTTAGCTGCCTCCCAGAAAATCTAAATTTTACTAAATTGATTTATGTTAAATGTAGTATAATCCTTCCACTTCTGTTTAACCAGTTAATAAATCTGGGATTATCAAACAAGAAGTGGGGGAAAAAAAATGAAATATTTTGATTCTTAGGGGGGACAGTAGCAAAGAGTGTAAATGAGATTACGGCATGGTCCGAAATCACAATGTCATGAATATTTGATTTTAATCTGCACAACTCCAGTGATTTAGAGATTAGAAACATATCAATTCTAGAAAACGTCATATGAGTTTTTGACTCACATGTAAAACCGCACACATCGGGATTTTTAAGTCTCCATACGTCTACTAGATTTAATTCATGATAGAATTTTTTAAAATATTTTTAAATTTTATGATATTCTCGTGTATTCTTTAATGACAATCTGTCTAGTACTGGACACGGAGACATGTTAAAATCTCCCCCTAATATTACATTTCCTGCTGTGAAGCTAGGGAATAATTTACCCCTAATGCCATCCCAGAATACAGGGGAAAATGAATTAGTACCATACACATTACATAAACCAAAATTACAGCCATTAATCTGAATTTGGAGAATCATAAATCTTCCCTCAGGATCAGTCTCCATTCTTATAATATTATAGTCTAAATTTTTGTGAAGCAAGATCGCAACTCCAGATCTCCTTTTAACTGCTGGAGCAGCAACACATTCACCCACCCATTTACATTTCAGTTTCAAAAGTTCTGATTTTTTAAGATGTGTTTCTTGCAACATTACTACATCAAGATTAAATTTAGCAAGATACTTAATAATTAATTTGTGTTTCCTTGGGGATGTTATGCCCCCGACATTCCAGGAAAATATATTAATCTTGAATGTCATCATATGTATTACCTACTTCTAAATAAAATATATAGTCTAGTATAACATTTTTTCCCAGGGACTCTGAATAAAAATGCATCCGGCAGAGAGGAGAGGAGGGGGGAGAGGAAAGAGAGAAAAAAAAAAGGAAAATTTAAAAAACTCAAAACACAAAGGAATAAATGAAATAAAACTTCCCATTGTCAACACATATAACAGACTATGCCGCTTTTTCACAAAAAAAAATGTTTCAACCAATTTCCAAATATCAATTTTTAGAAGAATTAAAATAAGAAATACAAAAGAAAAATGTAAAATATAAAAATAACATTGTAAACACTGATGACATGGTAGAAGCTCAGTCATATACATTTAAGTTTATATTGAACCATAGATTCCTTCTCTAATGTACTATAAACCACCAATAAATTCCTGGGCCTCTTGAGGATTATTTAGAACCCGTCTAATAACATTATCTTCCACTATGATCTTTGCAGGGTATGTTAACCAAGCTTTCAAGCATTTACTGGTGAACTTAGTACAGTAGGGAATCATTTGCTTTCTCTTAGTAGAAGTTTCTACCGAGAAATCTTGAAACAGTAAACGTTTATTTTTCTCAAATATAAATACCTCTGACTTCCTGTATAGTTTTAGGAGTTCTACCTTGTCTTGGTATCTAAGCAGCTTAAAAATACACATTCTGCTCCTATTGGGAAAAGTAGTACTAGTCTTCCTAGGAAGAAAAAGTTAACCTCAGCGCCGGAACTCAAAACACAAAACAGCAGTGTATAAATAAGGAATCCCTCACTCCTTACTAAAATAGTGCTACAAAGGGTTAACTACACTGACTGCAGTAAAACTGCATAAATTTCAAGAAACTCCAGCCACCAATTTCTTTTAAAAGACCTTTATTCTTTTGTCATGGGTCCCATTGATATACAACGTTTCAAGCCAGCATTAGGCTCTTAGTCATGGTACATGACTAAGAGCCTAATGCTGGCTTGAAACGTTGTATATCAATGGGACCCATGACAAAAGAATAAAGGTCTTTTAAAAGAAATTGGTGGCTGGAGTTTCTTGAAATTTATGGACTTTGGTGAGACTTGGCAAGTCTGTTACTCCGTGCCCCACTGAAAGAGGAAAATTGGTGTGCTGTTTTCCATTATTTTGATTCTACTGCAGTAAAACTGCAAACAGGTAATTGGGCACTGCTGCGCTATCTAACCAGATTGCTTAATGTGTGCAGCAACCAAAAATAGAGATGTATTTAAAAGGAATATATATCTAAATGAAGTTTAAAATTTAATGACAGTTACTATTGAACTCTTCTAGCATGCATAGCAAGAGAACAAAATATCACACAATAAAAATATCACACAATAAAAATATACAATCACACAGCAAAAAAATATTACAATGCAATACAGAAATAGTCATAAAAAATATCTCATATACCAGCGGATGGATTATGTGGCACAATAATGCAGTTGCATAATCATACAGTCTCTCAGCTCAAAAGTCCGTATATTAGATAAAGTATTTTTTAAGCAAGTTGGTGAGTTGGTAGGTTACAAGCAGAAAAGACGTCAAGCAAGCTTCAGTTGAATTAGTAGCCAGCATAGAGCTAAGTGATAGGGCGAGAAGAAGGATATAAAGATCCTTTAAACAATATGTAAGTTAAAAAATAAAAGGTGTACACTTTTACTTACACCAGATATCGATGCAAGATCACAGGTACTCCTTCCAGGGACAGACCGCTTGTCTTCCCAGCGTATCACAGGCGTCTCACGGCAGTCAGAGGAAAGGTTTATCCTGCTGTACAATACAGCCTCCAAAGCGCTCACGCACGCCAACAGAATCTTCAGGCTACGGAAGCCCAAGAGGAACAAAGTACTAAGCAATGCGTTTCGGCTGGTTCACAGCCTTTCTCAAGCTCAATACTGTGAAGTTCTTACCTATACCCTTTATACGCTTTTCTTAAAGTGGTACTGACTGTCAGCAATTGCACAGTGGATAATACAAAGTGGATATTGCCATCTTAATGACTTATAACACTTCATAGGGACTTAGATTGCAATCAATACATATTATCTCAGAGACCTTGATTTCATAAATTAAAAAACCCCATTACAATACAATAGACAGACTAGTCTTCCTAGGGCCAACCCTGTGTGCTCTTTCAACTACTAGCGGGAGTTTCTGTGCAGGGAAGCCTAACGGTTTAGGGAGTAATAAGGAAGTAACCTTCATAAGATCCTCATAATCAGGGGTTTCTGGCAAACCAATGATTCTGATATTATTGCGCCTGGAACAATCTTCAAGATCTTCCAGGCGGGATTGTAAGCTAGAAATTTTAACCTCTTGATTATGCACTATATTGTCTTGGGCATTAGCCCGATCTTCCAGGTCTGAAATCCTGTTTTCTGCCTCGTTTATTCTTGATGCAAATTGCTTAACCTCATTTGATAGGGATACAATATCTGTTGATATGGTGCTAAGCTCTTTTTTAATAATATCAAATTGTGGAGTGAACAAATCAGTTAATTGTGATACTAAATTATACGTGTCGGTGTGGGGTGTAGTGTCTACACTCTTAATCTTTCTATCCTTGATTTTGGACGGCATTACGGGGGAACTTTGTTTCGCCTGTGTGATAAATCTTTCCATGAAACTACCTAAAATAGTGATAGGAATAGGTGCAAAAAAAAAAGAAAAAACAAAAACAACAAAATACTTGTGATTACAAAATATAAGAGCTATAAAGCAATTAGTGTGTGTCACGCATGTGAAAAAGAAAAACCTGGGGGGTTGTCCTCACCCCCACCTTTTCTTTCTTCCCTTTTTCTTTTTTTAATATTGTTATATACACGTGAACTGTGAAATTTAGGCCTTTAACATATATAGATATCTGTTACAGAGAGCAGACAAACAATAATAATATAGGTTTAAACAGGGCACATACCCCTCATTCTCATTAAACTAAACACCATATATTTGCAATAAAGAACGTTTAGTGGAATTTACTCTGGAAAATAAAAAAAACATAGAATTGCTAACAGGTCAGGCAAACACAGATAAACCCCTTTTTTCCACTTTACTTCTTCCAAATTCTTCTTAATGGGTCTCTTGAAAGTTCCTTTTTTTCCTCTAGACCCCCCTTTATATATCCTTCCCCCTTTCTCTCCTTACTCCCCTTCCTTTCTGTTTCCCAAATTTGATAGGAGCCAAACAGGGAATCAGCGTCCTCCAATTAAGAAAGAGTTCCACAAGCTAGTTTAATAAGCGAAAAATACTCATCAAATTTAAATTATTCCACCAGCTGGTCCTGCACTGGGAAATATTGGCATGTTCTCAGATATGAACAGGCGGGCAATACATATTAGGCCACAACAAAAAGGCCAGCGAGAAATGCTCTTCCTTATAACTCTCTGGCAAAGTTAAAGTTATACAAGCACCTGTATACTGCAGCCCCTAGCTGCTGCAATGTAGAGAGGGATAACAACCCTTATAACAGCTCTGTATGCTTATTCCAACCAAATAGTAGCAGGGTAAAAAATGAAACAGTTACTTGTAGTAGAGGGCTCCTCACCAATCTTGCAGCCATTCAAACACAAAATAGTAACAGGTGGGTCTGAGTACTCCTATATTCTTCTCCTCGGCACACTCTCACTCCAGAACCATCAAATGTTATATGGCCATAAACAAGCGACTCTTACCAAGGAGCTTTAAAACTTCACAACCCCACCTTGGCATATACAGCAATAGAGCCGGAGTCTCCTCAAGCTTCAGAGTGACCCTTCCCCTGCAACCGGATGTTGCCCTCCCCCACGAGGAAGAGGCAGTGCCCACAGATCACTCCGCGGACAGACCGCTCCAACCTACAAGCGGCTGCACCACTTATGTGACCTGGGAGTTCTGCAGGAATCGACTTCTTGACCACCTTTAACAGGCGCGCTACTCCTCTCTGTCTGTATTTTTCCACGGCAGCAAATGCGGTATCCACCGCTGTGCTTATCAGCCATCTTGAAGCTTCCACGGCACAGGCTTAAACACAGCCTAGGGTCCCGCTGCAGATCCCAGTTCAGACTGGGTATAACAGGCTGAATATGCTGGGGCAAGATTCCACGCTCCTAATCTCAAGAGCTCAGTGAGCTGCACAGCGTAACTTGCAGCTCCGCCCCCACAGGAAGCTCCAAAGAAAGCAAACAAGGTGTTAATGCATTATTGAGATAAGTCCTGTAGGAGCAGGGAAAGAAAGAGGCGCCACATAGGGTAATAACGTTGGAGACAACACAAACAATAGCAGATGAGCCCCCCCCCTGAAGATGGCTACTCACATACACAGCGGCACAACCGGAGTGCCCTACTGAGCAGTACGGGACCAAAAGAGTTGCCCGAGAGACTCGGCAGGAGCAAAGTCTTTACACAGGTACTGATTTAGGGCATATGTTTCAACAAAGAAGGGGGGGGGGGGGGGGGGAAAGGGATGGGGGAACGGAGCGAGAAGTCAGAAGTTCCCAGAAGTAACACATTAGAGACTCCAAGGATGCTGGGTTTGTTATCTATCTATTGACACTATATCATTGATTGGATTAACTTACGAACAGTGTATAAATGGATCATCATACAGTTATAAGTTGCCAAATCCAAGCATGGAAGAGCTCCAACACTCAAAATAATACTACTCAGCACTAATCCACACCTTAGTCAGTAAAAAATGCATTAATACTTCACCACATATGCGGATGAGACAGACCATACATGCAAACCCACATAGTTCCCTGTAAAGAATTTGTTATAGATGCAGTATATCACAGCAAACAGCTATAGGCTTATCATGCGTCTCCAGATAAAACAGAACACAGAGTAAGGAAAAAAAGAAAAACAAATACTGTTACATCACAAAAATGTACAGTTGTGTATATACACACAGGAGCCAGAAAAAGGTAAAACATTAGATTTGTGTGCTGTGCGGAGTGTAGCAGTGGGAATCCTCAAGATGTTTGGCAGTCTTGACATGTGTAGTACACCCAAAATCGCCTCTCCCCAAGCGCTCCCCCTAACCAATACCTGCTTTAATTGACTGCATCAGACTAAACATGGCTCGTAAATCGGAACAGAGATCCAAAGAGGAGTAATGACACATAGCCTGATACTGCAATAGTGACTGGGGTGTTCCCAGCAAGGAGGCTGTGGTAAGCCTGTAAAGCTGTTGACAGAGAAGAGCTTGTTGGGGGTGACATGAAAACTGCTGCGCGCTGAGGTGCCGGGCTGTATGCGCGGGTGGTCAATCTGTATTCTCTTCCATGTAGACAGTCTGCTTGAAGCAGCAGAGGAAAAGTGAGGCTCCATCTCAAGGCTTGCATCTGCTGTTGTCAATGGCGAGGAGGGCGCCTGGAGAGCTGCAGGCACCTTGTTGCTTTGCGGCTCCCGTATACGTGTACGAGCCGCTTGTATTGTGCCTATAAGGGCATCAAGCCTCTCGCACATCTTCTTCCCATATTCCTCCAGTAAATCCTTGAGACCCATATAAAGCACTTGGCTCCTCATGTTGGGCAGCAGTGCATCCCGACATCCAGTAGACATTATAATACGGCTTGGAAGATTATTAGGTGCTTCTAACTGTTGCCGTGCTTTTCCCCGCTGTGTGTCTGCTGTGCTGTTCTTGTAAGCTTGTGTGCTAGCCTTGTGCAATTTGCAGCTTATTGCTATAACTGTCCTAGAGAGACAGATATCACAAATATAAAAATTGCTGGGTCTCTGCAGGAGTATAATATTCTTTTTGAACTTAAAGATGGCGCTTTTCCCGCCTCTCCAATCCTGCAGGCTCAGTCTCCTCAGTATATCTCAATAATTTCAACTTTAAATATAAAGCCAGGGAGCAGAGAAAAAAAAAAGCTTATTTTATGTAGGTTAAAGTCCGGAGTGTGCTCTTCCCACTTATGCTTTTATGAATTGTTTAGCTCCTACCTCCGGTTCCGATGTAGGCCGCAGCCGCGGTCTTTCCTGATTAGGCTCTGGAAGTGCTTGCACCAAATGTTTTTGTCTCGGCTCTGGGACACAAATCAGGTCCAATATCGTTTGAGCCTGTGTCCTGCTTAAGTTTGCTGCTGTTTGCTGTTATCTGTCAGCAATAATATGAGGTTTGAGAGGGTTTTAATCAATTTTTGTGCTGGAGCTCTATCTGAACACAGCTTCTCTCTATGACGGCTAGCTCCGCCCCCCTTTAATATTATTTTAATAAATCTAAATAAAACTTACTATTATTAACTAAATTATTCCTATTTAAAACTAAATACTTACCTAAAAATAGGAATAATTTAGTTAATAATAGTAAGTTTTATTTAGATTTATTAAAATAATATTAAAGTTGCCTGTAAAATAAAAATAAACCCTAAAATAGCTACAATATAATTATTAGTTATATTGTAGCTATCTTAGGGTTTATTTTTATTTTACAGGCAACTTTGTATTTATTTTAACTAGGTAGAATAGTTATTAAATAGTTATTAACTATTTAATAACTACCTAGCTAAAATACTTACAAAATTACCTGTAAAATAAATCCTAACCTAAGTTACAATTAAACCTAACACTACACTATCATTAAATTAATTAAATAAATTAACTACAATTACCTAAAATTAAATAAAATAAAATAAACTATAGTACAAAAAACAAACACTAAATTACAGAAAAAGAATTACAAGAAGTTTAAACTAATTACACCTAATCTAAGCCCCCTAATAAAATAATAAAGCCCCCAAAATAAAAAAATTCCCTACCCTATTCTAAATTACAAAGTAACCAGCTCTTTTACCAGCCCTTAAAAGGGCTTTTTGCGGGCATTGCCCCAAAGTAATAAGCTCTTTTACCTGTAAAAAAAAATACACCCCCCAACATTAAAACCCACCACCCACATACCCCTACTCTAACCCACCCAAACCCCTTTAAAAAAACCTAACACTAACCCCCTGAAGATCACCCTATCTTGAGCCATCTTCACCCAACCGGGCCGAAATCTTCATCCAAGTGGCACAGAAGAGGTCCTCTATCCAGCAGAAGTCTTCATCCAGGCGGCGTCTTCAATCTTCATCCATCCGGAGCGGAGCAGAGCCATCTTCTAAGGAGCCGAGGCGGAGCCATCCTCTTCATCCGGAGTCTTCTTACACAATGACGGTACCTTTAAGTGACGTCATCCAAGATGGCGTCCCTTCAATTCCGATTGGCTGATAGGATTCTATCAGCCAATCGTAATTAAGGTAGGAAAAATCTGATTGGCTCATTCAATCAGCCAATCAGATTGAAGTTCAATCCGATTGGCTGATCATATCAGCCAATCTGATTGAGCTCACATTCTATTGGCTGATTGGAACAGCCAATAGAATGCAAACTCAATCCGAAATTCAGCCAATAAGATTTTTCCTATCTTAATTCCGGCGGATTGTAGGTTACATCACTATATTCTACTTTTGCCGGGCAGTAGGGCTTGATAATTATGGCGAATCAGCCTCGCCACAAATACGCTGCGGAATTCCAGCATATTTATGGTTGACGGCTTGATAACTAGAGGCCAATGCATATACAGATAAAATACAACAATAACAGCAAGAAAATAATAAAAATGTATGATAAAAATTGATGATAAACAGTCCGCAGACGATTGACTCCCACCAGGATTTTTGACAGACAGTGGAGACAGATTATCAGGGTTGCTGGAACATTTGAAAATTCCAATCACCAAAAAAGAACAGATCCACAGTAAGGTATTTATGTCTTACTTACACTGGAAAAGTTCTGTTGAGTTCATTGTGCATTAATAACCCTTTGGAGGGATTGTGTGGATGGTGTCTTGCAAAACTCTGCTTCAATGATGATTTCCCAAAATACACTACGGGAGCCGTATAGGGACAAAAGGAGCCTTTCAGCCTGTACCGGTCTTTTTCAAATTCTAAAATATCAGTGTATCCTGTCATCTAAATATACCTCTTGGAGTGACGAAACACGTCTGAATAATTAATTAAATTATCCACATACATCTATATTACAAGTTTTTCGCTATAGAGGGTGCGAAACGAACAAAAGTTGCGTTATTTCACCCTCCATAGCGCTGCCATTACAAATTTTTGAAAAGCCGCCTTGTGCGTGCGATATGGTGGCGATAAGCTACATACCGCACAAAATCCTAGGGCTGCTTTGACGTGCTCGTGCATGCTTTCCCCATAGACATCAAGGGAGAGAGTGTTAGAAAAAAAACTAACACCTGAAGTGCGGAATGAAAAGCTCCATAACGCAACCCCATTGATGTCTATGTGGAAAAAAAGTTACGTTTAAACCTAACACCCTAACATAAACCCCACGTCTAAAGACCCCTAATCTGCCGCCCCCGACATCGCCAACACCTAAATAAATGTATTAAACCCTAATCTGCCGCTGCCGATATCGCGCCACTATAATAAAGTTATTTACCCATATTCCCCCGCACCCCAACATCACCCACACTATGATAAAGATATTAACCCCTATTCCGCCGCTACCTGACATCGCCACCACTAAATAAAGTTATTAACCCCTAAACCTCTGGCCTCCCACATCACTGCTTTTAAATAAACCTATTAACCCCTAAACCGACAGCCCCCCACATCGCAAAAAATTAACCCCTAAACCTAACAACCACCTAACTTTATATTAAAATTACAATATCCCTATCTTAAAATAAATAAAAACCTACGAAAATTACCTATGAAATTAAAAAACCTAAGTTTAAACTATATATTAAACTAACATTACTATTATACTAAAATTAAAATAACTACAAATTAAATAAACTAAATTAAACATTAAAAAAACTAAAACTACTAAAAAAACAAAAATCTACAATTACAAAAAAAAAAAAATTACAAAAAATAAAAAACACTAAAGTACAAAAAATAACAAACACTAAATTACAAAAAATAACAAACGACATTATCCAAAATAAAAACAATTACACCTAATCTAATACTGTGAGATGGTATAGGTAAAAAAAGGAAATATGGTAAGAAAAATAATAAAAGAAATAAGGGGAAGGGTAGGGGGGGGGGGGAGAAGGGAAGGGGACAAAGAAAAATGAAATAAAATAAAGTAACAAGTGCAAAGAAATACAGTGCATTGGAACATTATGTAACTTGTACTGTGAAGACCTGTTCAGTATATTTCTTATATTCTCCAGTATTTTTTGAATGAGTCCATATTCAGTTATACAGATTATAAATCAACCTAATCAAGGTTAATTTCAGGTGTATTGAAACATCTATGTCAATGAATAATTGTACAACAAAAAATATCATTGAGTTACATATCTAAGGATGGGTCTATAGACTGATATATCATGGATCTGATGGACGGACTCCCCTATTACTTCCTTTGGGTAGTTATAAGGTGAGTGATTTGATTATTTCAGAGTCCCAAAAGAACTCCATTGAGGCAAATTGATTCTACTTCCATTTGAATGTGTATCTTATACTTTCGAGGTTTAGGGTAAAATTCACCATGTTCACCCATTCAGTTGGGTTTGGGGGTATAGGTTTTTTCCAATATCTATGTATTAATATTTTGACTGAGTTAATTAGTATTTGGAATAGAAAGTCTCTTAGTTTGCATGGTAGCCTAGGTTTCCTAATTAGAAGGGAAATTAGGGGTGTTTGGGGGAATCCTACAATCAAGTAGCTTTTATATTGTGCTATGAATTGTATTCCAAAAGGGTTTTATGATTTGAAATTACCACCATATATGTAGTAGTGTGCCTTTTGCACCACAATCCTGCCAGCAACTGTCTGATACCGAAGGGTATATGTAATGTAGTCTTGTGGGTGTGAGGTACCAGCAAGAAAGTAGTTTGATGCTTGTTTCTAGGGTGAGAACAGAGGTTGAGCTTTCATTTGTAGTTGTATTTGTCTCTTTTCTTTTGGGGTGAGAGTCAGGTTGAGATCTTGTTCCCATTTAAGAATGTATGTGATTTGAGTTATCTGTGAAGATGAAACCTAGTTAAATTCCTAAAAAATTGTCAGTATGTAATCCAGTCTGGAATATTTTAAAAACGGATGGGAGAAGAAAATGTAATCCCTGATAGATGGATGTTGTGTCCACCATATATCTAACATATGTAATTGTTGTAGGGATTTGCCTACTGACCTAATAATTGGTTTTGGTGCATTGGGGTGATTTGTGGAGCTATCTAAGCTAGGTTCAAGGGAAATATTAAAATCACCTCCCAGAAATATAGGTCCCTTAGCTACTTCAAGCAGTGTGTTTGTGCATGTGCGAAATAATTTTGCTTGTCCCTTGTTTGGAGCATATAAATTAGCTATTGTTATTATATTGCCATAAAGTAGGCCTACAATAATTAACACCCTGCCCTCTTCATCTTTATGCTGGGAAATTAAAGTAAAGGGAATAATTTTCTTTATTAGTATGGCTACTCCAGTATGTTTAGTCGCATTTGAGCTAAAGAAGTGGGATGAGTAGTAATACTGTGGCAGTTTGGGTTCATGGGATGACTTAAAGTGTGTTTCTTGTATGAGAGCTATGGATGCATCTGTTTTTAAAAGTCATACAATGCCATAGATCTTTTATTTGGTGAGTGAAAGCCTTTGACATTTTGAGTGAGTATTGAAATATGGTGATGTGTTTGTTTGTGTACCTTACAACTCATCTTAGTAGTTTTGGAAAGGGTTCAATGGAGTCCATCCATCTTGTCCAATGAAGTGGAAGTTGAGATTTCCATGTAACCTGAAACTTAGATAACACGTATAAGTATATTTATGACTAGATCATAAGTAATTCAACATCAATGAATATATGAACAGTATACATTTGTGCTGGATATATTTGTCCACTGTATTGTGTAAGTGAATATAATTAGAACTTTGCGGGTAGTAAACAAAAAAACTTAAAGTGAGGATAAAAAATTCAATAACAAAAACAATAACGAAAACAAAACCTTTTGCCCCCATAAACATCAGGGGGAAAAGGGAGTACAAAGAGGCAGAGACTCAAGGTCCTGCAAACTTGTGGTATAAAAGTTGTGCATTGATGTTATGTGAAAATTATTTGTAGACTTTGTTGATGCGAGCTAGTTTGTGGGAATATTAATTACAGATTCATCAATATTGTGTAATGAGTGTCAATGCAACATAACAACAACATCATACAACAATAAATTGTTAGTTACGTTTCAACTGGTTGTTGGATAACTGAGTCAGAGGTATCAGTGGATAGAGTCCCTTTAGACGCTGACCCTCTTCTATATCTGTGTCGAATTTCTTGCCAAGGAGTTATTTGAGGTTTGGGAGTGGTGGTTTCTTTGGGATTTTGGTCTGTAGTAGGTGTCTGTTCCTGTTGTTAGGGTGGTGGTAGTTGTAATTTCGTGCAGAAGTCAGGGATGTCTTTGGGATCTTTGCAAATGTGCCTATTGCCAGCTCTGAGGACCATAAGGTGTGTGGGGAATCCCCACCTGTACGATATGCTATTGTCTCTTAAGAGTTTTGTTAAAGGTAGGAATTCTTTCCTCTTTTGGAGTGTGGGGTTTGAAAGATCTGGAAAAATTTGTATATGTCTGCCCTAAAATTGGAATTGTGTTTTTTTTTCTGGCACATTGGTGGATCTGTTCTTTGATCTTGTATTGTAGAATTCTGAGTATAACATCTCTTGGAGGCTGTGAGGTGTTTGATCTAGGCCTTAAGGCACGGTGTATTCTCTCAATTAGACTTGTGCGGAGCTAAAAAATTTGTTTAGTTTTCAATTAAAACTTTAGTTACAAATTAGTTCATTACGTTAAATTAGTTTCAGATCTGTTTGTTTTTTCGGATCCATTCGTTTTTTCGGATCCATTCTTATTTCATATGCATTATTCTATTCTGAAGTTATAGAATAATGCATATGAATAAAGAATGGATCCGAAAAAATGAAAAATTTAACGTAACTAATGTGCAGGCGATTGCCAAAACAAAATTATGTAAAACCGCCGCCGCCACTAAATAAAGCTATTAACCCCTAAACCACTGCCCCCCACATCACTAACACTACCTAAACCTATCAATCCCTAAACCGCTGCCCCCCCACATCGCCAAAACTACCTAAATCTATTAACCCCTAAACCGCCGTTCCCAAACATCGCCAACACTAACTAAATAAAGTATTAACCCCTAAACTGCCGTTCCCCGACATCGCCAACACTAACTAAATCTATTAACCCTTAAACCACACCCCCCCGCATAGCCAACATTACCTAAACCTATTAACCCCTAAAACCACAGGCCCCCATATCGCAACAACCTAAATTAAACTATATTACCCCCTAAACCTAACCCTAAACCTAACACCCCCTAACTTAAACATAATTAAAAAAGACCTAAATTAAAGTTACAATTATTAACTTAATGATACCTAGTTAAAATAAATACAAACTTACCTGTGAAATAAAAGTAAAACCTAAGCTGCCTTACACTAAAACCTAACATTACAAAAAAAACAACTAACATTACAAAAAATAAAAAACACTAAAATTACAAAAAATAAAATATACTACCAATACAAAAAAATAACAAACGAAATGATCCAAAATAATAAAAATTATTCCTATTCTAATAATACCCCATTTAAAAACAAAAACAAATAAACACACCAAAATAAAAAAATAAATAATCTATAATAAACTACCAAGGGCCCTTAAAAGGGCCTTTTGTAGGGCATTTCCCTAAAGAATACAAACAGTATACAAACCCCCACCCCCAAACCCACAAAATAAAGTTAAACCTAATCTATCCATTGCCCTGAAAAGGGCATTCAGCTCTTTTACTGCCCTTTAAAAATAAAAAAATGGCTATTCTAAAAAAAAACAAAAAAAAAAAACAAAAAGAAAAAAAATTGCACAAAATAACAAATGAATTATCCAAAATAATAAAAATTATTCCTATTCTAATACCCCGTTTAAAAAAAACACCCCAAAATAAAATAACCCTAATCTATAATAAACTATCAATAGTCCTTAAAAGGGCCTTTTGTAGGGCATTGCCCTAAAGAAATCATCTCTTTTGCTACAAAATAAAAACAAACACCCCCTAACATTACAAACCCCCACCCCCCAAACCCACAAAATTAAAAAACCTAACTAAAAAAAAACTAATCTACCCATTGCCCTGAAAAGGGCATTTGTATGGGCATTGCATTTAAAAGGGCATTCCGCTCTTTTACTGCCCTTAAAAGGGCATTCAGCTCTTTTAAGATTGCCCATTAGCCCTAATCTAAAAAAATCTCCCTCCAAAAAAACCTTAAAAAAAACACTAACGGCTAGATTTAGAGTTTTGTAGGTAACGACCCGCGTAGCTAACGCTGTTTTCCCCCCCCCCACCTTTTAAATACCGCTGGTATTTAGAGTTCACAGAATGGCTGCGTTAGGCTCCAAAAAAGGAGCGTAGAGCATAATTTACCGCCACTGCAACTCTCAATACCAGCGATGCTTACGGACGCGTCCAGCTTCAAAAAACGTGCTCGTGCACGATTCCCCCATAGGAAACAATGGGGCAGTTTGAGCTGAAAAAAAAACTAACACCTGCAAAAAAGCAGCGTTCAGCTCCTAACGCAGCCCCGTTGTTTCCTATGGGGAAACACTTCCTAAGTCTGCATCTAACACCCTAACATGTACCCCGAGTCTAAACACCCCTAACCTTACACTTATTAACCCCTAATCTGCCGCCCCCGCTATCGCTGACCCCTGCATATTATTATTAACCCCTAATCTGCCGCTCCGTACACCGCCGCAACCTGCATTATACCTATGTGCCCCTAATCTGCTGCCCCTAACACCGCCGACCCCTATATTATATTTATTAACCCCTAATCTGCCCCCCACAACGTCGCTGCCAGCTACCTACAATAATTAACCCCTAATCTGCCGACCGGACCTCACTGCTACTATAATAAAGTTATTAACAATGATATAAGTATGTATCTTGCAGCGCCACAGATATCAACCATACAAGCTATACTTCAAATGCGGAATCTCCCAACCAGATCCCAATATGTTAGTAGAATAAAATGCTTAGTAAGTACAGCGCTACAATGCCCTAGAAGAGGGGTATGTGGCTAAAGATGGTGTCCACGATTGGTAATAAATTAATATATAAATATAAAAATAACTAATGGGTCCAATTCCATATATGTTACAATATGAAAATTGTGAAAATTATAATATAGATTCAATCACTCCTAAATACTTGATAGTTAATATAGCATTTAATATGACATTTAAAAAGTTTTAAAATTCTTATACAATCTAAGCATACATAAAAATGTTCCTAAAACAAGAACTGTAGATACAGCTTTGTACACAGGAAGGAAGTACTGCTATTCAGTCAGTAGTGTCCAGTAATAAAAATGAAATCCTGAAAATCCAAAAACATTCCTATGATCCTATGATCTATTCAAGCTGATGGAATATCCCACTGTTGGTGTGTTCGAACTTAGTGAAAAAAAGTGAAACACTCAGTGGAATGTAAAAAAAGTTAAATTATATTAAAAAACTCCTCCAAAATTAAAAATATACAAATATACAAATATACAACATGTGATATCACAGATGCGTGCAAAAAAAATGAAATAAAAATGAAAAAAAAAAAAAAAAGCAAAAATGTGATGACTGAGGTGTACACCAAAAATGAGCTCTAATGAATGTCTATTATATCCTTAAAAAACAAAAAGTGTTCCCAAAATCAATCTGTGGTAGCAAAAGTAAATCCAAATAGTGTGATTATTGGATTCCTAGGTGTTGGTCTTCTTCTCAAGGAATGTGTCAGTACTTTGGTGATACCATCATGAACCTATAGAGTGGTACAAAAAACGAACATAGTGCAATACAGCTACTAGAGAATAGGAGTATAGGTATTCTACTTACCAAATAAGATCCTGAGCCGTAATACCAGTATAGTCAACGCGTTTCGGTCCACAAAGGACCTTTCTCAAGACTGGTACCGGCTCCCTAGCTTACCCACCTTAAATGTGTTGGTTAGCCAATTGGATTAGTTTGATTTTGGCGCCTAAAATTCGCGCCGAAAATTGCGCTCATTTTGTTTGTTTCGTCCAAACTATATATTCACTTTGTTTGTCCCCTCTTTGTGTGTATTTTTTATATATATTAATGCTCACGTGAGTAGCGCCAACCGAAAGTACGCGTACAAGCCATGACGTCACTTCCGGTCAATTCCCACATCCGGTGTAAACATCCGGTAATCGGAATACGGAGCATGCAAATAGAAATATATCTACTAACGTGAGCATTAATATATATAAAAAATACACACAAAGAGGGGACAAACAAAGTGAATATATAGTTTGGACGAAACAAACAAAATGAGCGCAATTTTCGGCGCAAATTTTCGGCGCAAATTTTCGGCGCCAAAATCGAACTAATCCAATTGGCTAACCAACACATTTAAGGTGGGTAAGCTAGGGAGCCGGTACCAGTCTTGAGAAAGGTCCTTTGTGGACCGAAACGCGTTGACTATACTAGTATTACGGCTCAGGATCTTATTTGGTGAGTAGAATACCTATACTCCTATTCTCTAGTAGCTGTATTGCACTATGTTCGTTTTTTGTACCACTCTATAGGTTCATGATGGTATCACCAAAGTACTGACACATTCCTTAGATTGTATAAGAATTTTAAAACTTTTTAAATGTCATATTAAATGCTATATTAACTATCAAGTATTTAGGAGTGATTGAATCTATATTATAATTTTCACAATTTTCATATTGTAACATATATGGAATTGGACCCATTAGTTATTTTTATATTTATATATTAATTTATTACCAATCGTGGACACCATCTTTAGCCACATACCCCTCTTCTAGGGCATTGTAGCGCTGTACTTACTAAGCATTTTATTCTATAATAAAGTTATTAACCCCTAATCTGCCTCACTCCCACCTCAATAACCCTATAATAAATATTATTAACCCCTAATCTGCCCTCCCTAACATCACCGACACCTAACTTCAAGTATTAACCCCTAATCTGCCGACCGGACCTCGCCGCTACTCTATTAAATTTATTAACCCCTAAAGCTAAGTCTAACCCTAACACTAACACCCCCCTAAGTTAAATATAATTTTTATCTAACAAAATAAATTAACTCTTATTAAATAAATTAATCCTATTTAAAGCTAAATACTTACCTGTAAAATAAACCCTAATATAGCTACAATATAAATATAATAATTATTTTAACCAGGTACAATAGCTATTAAATAGTTAATAACTATTTAATAGCTACCTAGTTAAAATAATTACAAAATTACCTGTAAAATAAATCCTAACCTAAGTTACAATTAAACCTAACACTACACTATCAATAAATTAATTACATAAAATACCTACAAATAAATACAATTAAATAAACTAACTAAAGTACAAAAAATAAAAAAAGAACTAAGTTACAAAAAATAAAAAAATAATTTACAAACATTATAAAAATATTACAACAATTTTAAGCTAATTACACCTACTCTAAGCCCCCTAATAAAATAACAAAGCCCCCCAAAATAAAAAAATGCCCTACCCTATTCTAAAATTAAAATAGAAAAGCTCTTTTACCTTACCAGCCCTTAAAAGGGCCTTTTGCGGGGCATGCCCCAAAGAAAACAGCTCTTTTGCCTGTAAAAAAAAACATACAATACCCCCCCCCCAACATTACAACCCACCACCCACATACCCCTAATCTAACCCAAACCCCCCTTAAATAAACCTAACACTAAGCCCCTGAAGATCTCCCTACCTTATCTTCACCACGCCGGGTATCACCGATCAGTCCAGGCTCCGAAGTCTTCATCCAAGCCCAAGCGGGGGCTGAAGATGTCCATGATCCGGCTGAAGTCTTGGCCCAAGCAGGGGCTGAAGATGTCCATGATCCGGATGAAGTCTTGATCCAAGCGGGAGCTGAAGAGGTCCATGATCCGGCTGAAGTCTTCTATCAAGCGGCATCTTAAATCTTCTTTCTTCCAGATCCATCTTCATCCCACTGATGCAGAACATCCTTCTTCACCGATGACTTCCCGACGAATGACGGTTCCTTTAAGGGACGTCATCCAAGATGGCGTCCCTCGAATTCCGATTGGCTGATAGGATTCTGTCAGCCAATCGGAATTAAAGTAGGAAAATTCTGATTAGCTGATGGAATCGGCCAATCAGATTCAAGTTCAATCCGATTGGCTGATTGGATCAGCCAATCGGATTGAACTTGAATCTGATTGGCTGATTCCATCAGCCAATCAGATTTTTCCTACCTTAATTCCGATTGGCTGATAGAATCCTATCAGCCAATCGGAATTCGAGGGACACCATCTTGGATGACGTCCCTTAAAGGAGCCTTCATTCTGTGTTAGGACGTCAGAAGAAGAGGATGGATCCGCACCGGAGGTCTTGAAGATGGAGCCGCTCGTCGTCGGATGGATGAAGATAGAAGATGCCGCTTGGATGAAGATGTTTGCCGGTCCGGATCTCCTCTTCTGCCCGGATAGGATGAAGACTTTGGAGCCTCTTCTGGACTTCTTCTTGCCGGATAGGATGAAGACTTCGGGACCCTCTGGAGGACCGATCGGTGATACCCGGCATGGTGAAGACAAGGTAGGAAGATCTTCAGGGGCTTAGTGTTAGGTTTATTTAAGGGGGGTTTGGGTTAGATTAGGGGTATGTGGGTGGTGGGTTGTAATGTTGGGGGGTGGTATTGTGTTTTTTTTTTACAGGCAAAAGAGCTGATTTCTTTGGGGCATGCCCCGCAAAAGGCCCTTTTAAGGGCTGGTAAGGTAAAAGAGCTTTTCAATTTTAATTTTAGAATAGGGTAGGGCATTTTTTTATTTTGGGGGGCTTTGTTATTTTATTAGGTGGCTTAGAGTAGGTGTAATTAGTTTAAAATTGTTGTAATATTTTTATTATGTTTGTAAATTATTTTTTTTATTTTTTGTAACTTTAGTTAGTTTATTTAATTGTATTTATTTGTAGGTATTTGTAGGTCATTTATTTAATTAATTTATTGATAGTGTAGTGTTAGGTTTAATTGTAACTTAGGTTAGGATTTATTTTACAGGTAATTTTGTAATTATTTTAACTAGGTAGCTATTAAATAGTTATTAACTATTTAATAGCTATTGTACCTGGTTAAAATAAATACAAAGTTGCCTGTAAAATAAATATTAATCCTAAAATAGCTACAATATAATTATAATTTAATTTTTATGGGTATATAAATAAAGTTTATGGGTGTTAGTGTACTTTAGAGCACAGTAGTTAAGAGCTTTATGAACCGGCGTTAGCCCAGAAAGCTCTTAACTCCTGGCTTTTCTCTGCGGCTGGAGTTTTGTCGTTAGATTTCTAACGCTCACTTCAGCCAAGACTCTAAATACCGGCGTTAGGAAGATCCCATTGAAAAGATAGGATACGCAAATGGCGTAGGGGGATCTGCGGTATGGAAAAGTCGCGGCTGGAAAGTGAGCGTTAGACCCTTACCTACACGACTCTAAATACCAGCGGTAGCCCAAAACTAGCGTTAGGAGCCCCTAATGCTGGTTTTGACGGCTAACGCCAAACTCTAAATCTAGGCGACTAACTCTCTTTAGGTACTTATAGTTGCTAAAGTCCTGCTTGAACGATCTTTATCCCAGCGGCTCCATCTTCATCCAGGTGGCTCCATCTTCATCCATCGCAGGACCGGCATCTTCTTCATCCCTGTAGAGTCGAAACGGTCAATGCGCAGAAGCGGAGGTACAGACAAAGTTCCAGGCGCAGGTCCATCGATCGGACGTGGAGGTCCTCTTCATGTGAACGTCCGCCGCACACTGAGGATTCAAATGCAAGGTACCCCTTTTATACTGGGGTATCATTGCATTCCTATTGGCTGAAAAATTTAAATCAGCCAATAGGAATAAGAGCTGCTTAAATCCTATTGGCTGTTTAAATCAGCCAAAAGGATTTAAGCAGCTCTCATTCCTTTTGGCTGATTCAATTAGTGCCGTCGCTGTTTGGGAACAGCAGCTTAGGGGTTAATAGGTTTAGTTAGTGTTGACGATGTTTGAGAACAGCAATTTAGGAGTTAATAGGTTTGGTTAGTGTCGGCGATGTCGGGGAATGGTGGTTTAGGGGTTAATATCTTTATTTAGTGATTTAGTTAGTGTCAGCGATATCGGGGAATTGCTGTTTAGGGGATAATAGATTTAGGTAGTGTTGGCGATATGGGGGGAGTGCGATTTAGGGGTTAATAGGTTTAGGTAGTGTTGACGATATGTGGCGGGTGCGGTTTTGTGGTTAATAGGTTTAGTTTGTGTCAGCCATGCTTGGGAATGGCGGTTTAGGGTTTAATATGTTTATTTCGTGTCGGCCATGTTTTGGAACGGCCGTTTAGGGGTTAATAGGTTTAGTGTGGGCAATGTTGGTAATGATGGTTTAGGGGTTAATAGCTTTATTTAATTATTTAGACTTAGCATTAGTGTCAGTGATGTGCGGTTTACATTAGGAACAATGAAAAATTCCGAATATGAATAATGGATCAGAAAATTCGGAAACTAATTTATTAATTTTCGGAATTTTTCAGGATGTGCCGATTCGGAAATTTGGATGCATCTGAATCTCCAAATTGGCCAAAGAACTAATTCTGCTGAAACAAAACGCACATGTCCAGTCTCAATGGAGATATTGTCTAGCCAAGATGAGTTATCTGTAGAGAGTGCTTTGAATACGTCCATTACGTACATTTCCAAGCTGTTTGGCATTATGTCTTCTGGTATGCCTCTTATACGAAGGTTATTTCTCCTATTTCGGTTCTCTAGATCGTCTATTTTTTCATAGAGATCGTCTATAGAGGTTTCATGAGAGGTTATGCGTTGATTGGCTTGTTCGATATTAGTGGCAATGATGTCGCGTTCATCTTCCAGGGTCATTGAGATCAGATCTGATTAAGGCCACCTCCTCTCTTATACATTGTGTAATTTTTAGCATCATTTCATCCATATAGGACTTGGTAGGCAACCCAGTGATATCAGCTTTTGTGACATAGTCTGTGTGTCCTGATGAAGGGCTGTGAGGATGGTTAGGAGTAGAATTTTCCTTTGGGTCCTACAGATTTTTTGTATCATATTGTCCAAAGGTTTAAAATAGTTATCAACTAGTGATGGTGTTTTGGTTGTAGTTTTTTTTGGCATATAGTGCCAGTTTTATGTAATAGTTTATTCCAAGTTCGGGTGTAATTTGTCAGACTTCTTTGATCTTCAGTTAAGGCACCCTGGAGTTTGTACAGATTGGAGCTTATTTAGTGAAGCAAAGTTCCAAGTGATAGATGTATGTTTTCACATCTAATATTTAATACATAGGTATAAGTATTGTTCCCATATATTAGGCCTGCGCTTTCAAAAGGGCCAGGGCTGGTGTGATAGGTGCCAGAAAAGAAAGTTGCATCATGGTATTGTATAAGGTGATAAACGGCTTTGATGTTGTCTGATAAGTAATTCTAAGTAATTACATTTGTTGATCTACCTCCTTATGCTGTTATGAAGTGTCTTTGAGGAGCTCCTCATGTTATTTTGTAACTGTGTCACTTGCCTGCATTGATTATGCTGTGCTGAGGAAATCCAAGATGGCGGCCGCCATTTTAGCAGGTTGCAGCTTTTCACAAGCTGTGTTACAAGTCTTCTGACTTCTGTGCTTTACCGGTACATTCCGGTTTCAATGCGGGTGCATTCCGCCTTATATGTGCTCGTTTTACGCTTTGCAGTTTGCTGGGCTGGTTAAACTGCCATTGCAGGACCTTCAGCTCTGGAACCGTCTCACACTGTGGCCATCAATGTTCACCGCCAAACTCCACCCCTATATTTTTTACTTTTATATTTTTAGTACTATACTGTATATACATTTGTTTATATTTGTTTATATTAATCTGTATTTAATTATTATGTTCTGTATAGGTTTTGTAACAGTGGTCTCCTGTTCATCTATATAACCAATAATGAATATAGTAAATAATTCTCACATTATATATCATATCACTATATATTTTTACATATTTATATGTATTATTTTGCTTATATAAATTTATATATTTTTTCACTAATGCAGCTTCCTTTTTTCACTTTTCCCATTTTTCTTTCATCACTTGATATTATGTTTTTAACATATACTTGCCGCTACAATTTTTCACATTTCTTGCACTAATAAAGATTATCTAGATTTTTAAAACATAAAGATGTATGTGGATAATTTAATTAATTATTCACACGTTTCGTCACTCCAAGAGGTATATATAGATGACAGGATACACTGACATTTTAGAGCTTGAAAAAGGCTGAAACGCATTGCTCCTTTTGTCCCTAAACGGCTTCCGTAGTATATGTTGGGAGATCAGCATTTAAGCAGAGGTTTGCAAGACACCATCCACGCGATTCCTCCAGAGGGTTATTCATGTGCAACAAACTCAATAGAACTTTTCCGGTGTAAGACATAAATACCTTACTGTGGATCTGTTCTTTTTTTGGTGACTGGAATTTTCTTATGTTTCAGCAACCATGATAATCTGTCTCCACTGTCTGTTGGAAGCCTGGTGGGAGTCAATCATCTACAGACTTTTTATCATCCATTTTTATTATTTTCTTGCTGTTATTGTTGTATTTTATCTGTAAATGCATTGTATCTACAGTTTTTTATGATACTGCACTTTTATGCTTAAAGTGTGAACATTGCATATTTTATCTTAACTGTATTAAATGTAACATTTTTTTTTACTTTCAGTTGATTAGATACTTTTTTTCAGCTGATTAGACATCTTATCGTGTGCATCGTGCTATTAGGATACTAATTAAGCTGCATTCGTGCAGCGCATCAGTATTCTCTTTTTTAAAAAAAAGAGATTATTTTGCTCTTTTAATATATATATACACATGTACAAGATATATTAGCCTATCCTAATATATATATATATATATATATATATATATAATAGCCTATCCTGAAGAAGAGACCTTGAAAGCTTAGGGAATAAATAAAACCTTGATTTTGTTGGTCAAATAAAAGGTATCACAATCTACTAAAGGAACATTCTAAGTGGGACCAATATGGCAACAATCCCTTTTCTGTTAACATTTTTGTAACACTCACCTAGGATGTTAATTTATTGTAAGATCTAGAAAAAAGAACAAAAGCGCATCCTCCGACTCAAGTGAAGATTTTATTGTAACAAAAGAAAGCGCTAAAAAATATGCACTTACAAGATTTCAAATAAAAATACGCCTGTCAGTGTAACCCATCCGGTATAACAGCTGAGCCATCCTGTGCTTTCCCCGGTACACCGCTGCCTTGCAAATTTAAACAGTCTCTATGCTTTTGAAAACTGTGTAGGCTATCGGTCACTGGGAAGTTCAGTCTTATGTTGTCCTCGGTCCTCAACGCGTTTCCTCCGACGCCGGTCGGGCTTTCTCAAGAGGTAAGTTTGTCTAACACTTGCGGCATACGCAGGCTTTTTTGTATAATACTATAATGATATGTAGATATGTAATACAACCCCTCTGACTACTTAGGTTGTCAGAGGGGTTGTATTACATATCTACATAACATATTACAGTAAGTCACATTTTACAAAGTGGTTTCTAGGTCCATGATATTTCTATGCTTATTACAGAACTATAAGGGGTTAGAAAATATATATATTGTTTTGTTAAATATGTTCATTTCTAAGTCTGAACAAATTTGTTTGATTTTTCAGCCTATGAAACCACTCTGGATATGGAATTATCTACCAGCAATATTACAAGGAACAACTCGAATGAAGCTTACCCAATCATTCGAAAAGATAAAAAGGTTACATTTTATTTGTATACTATTTGCATGATTATTAAAATGGTTAAATAGATTAAAAATTCTAAGTTATCCCTCCCATAAGTGTGACATTTTCATTAAAGCTAGAAACATGATACTTATATACTGACTGATTCTAGAAAGCAAAAAATAAATAGAGGAGCACCTCATGTGTAGATCAACCAAAGCAGGTCCAAATATGTGAACGATATAGCCAAATAGGTACTCACATTTCACGATAGCACCTTAATGTGCTAACAGTAACAGGTTGATATCTCAGGGTGTATCAGGCCGGATCCTGTGCAGGGTCGAAGGCAAACCAGAGTGTTGCTCTTCAATGAGCAGGGAACAAATGGTGCTGTCACTTTGCTTGAGCTAAAAACTTATTTATTAAAACCATGGTAAAAATTGGGGGCCGAGTCGGCTGAAGCCAAGATGGCAGCTTAAGCCCGGAGCTCCGTGAAAGGGAATCCCAAGACCTGCAAAATCTATAGTTTTGGCCAAGAATACTTACTTTGAAACAGTCCAGATCGACTACCTACAATACCCGGCATCTGGCACAACTTGTATGCGCCACCTACTTGACACGCATCCAAGATACAGGGCTTACTCATTACAGCTACGCACAAATGATTTCAACAGCGGCCGTATACCAGCCCAACCCGGAACCTACAACAAGGACTCACCACCGGCACGGAAACCCATCCTCTGCCATAAGGGTCGGCCTCTGCTATTTGCCGCATACCCTCAGGTCCAGTACAACAGATCCTATGCACATGTGGTTGTATCCAACAACAAAAGGCCCCATAAACTATAAGCCTTTGCAGACGTTATCCAGGCAGCGCATCCATTGACGCGGTGTCACTGTGTACACCACACATATAGTGATCACCGGAGAGTCGCACTTTAAAGCTTACAACCACCCTTGTAAGCTAAACAATAATCAAGCTACACGAATTGTGTTATTAACCCCTACTGCACAGAACAATTAAACACAGAAAAAAAGGACTAACTATGTGTGGATTCCCTAGTCAGGGCCTAGACTATTTTGCGCCCTAGGCAAGTCAAGCTACTTGCGCCCCCCCCACCAAAAAAACACCCCCCTCCACTGCATATGAAAAGACCCATTATAAAAACAAAAGCAGTCTGAAGTCTGTAGACATCAGTATACATCTAAAACTTTGGGGCTTGGTTAGGAGTCTGAAAATCAGCACAATGTTATTTAAAAATAAGCAAAACTATACATTTTTACAAAAACACACCAGATGGGCTATATAAATGGATCATCTACAAAACATTTATGGAAAGGAAAATCTAGTGTATAATGTTGCTTTAACATAATGATTAATCATGTGGAGTAAATAAATATTTGTATACCTGGTTTTGTTCAGGGTTTTCAAAGCCTTGCTGTATAAATTTATTAATAAGGGGCTAGCTTGTATTGCACAATAACAATCTATATACTGTACATGAAGAGGCAAATATATAGAGAGGGATCTATACGTAACCTTATATATAAGCCACCATTGACTGCCTAATTACCCATTGTCATACAGTCACCCTCTCCTCTATAAAGCAAACCCATGCACTTACTTACAGGCCAGTCACTACACATTGTCATATAGTCACCCTTTCCTGTATAAAACAATCACAGTCACTACACATTATTATAAAGTCACGCTCTCCTCTATAAAACAAACCAAGTCACTAGACATTATCATAAAGTCACCCTCTCCTGTATAAAACAAACCCAGTCATTACACTTTATCATACAGTCACCTTCTCCTATATAAAACAAACCCAGTCACTACAGAATTTCATACAGTTTCCCTCTCCTCTATTAAACAAACACATGCACTACACGTTATCATACAGACACCCTCGCTATAAAATAAAATCAGTCACTACACCTTGTCATACAGTCACCCTCTCCTCTATAAAACAAACCCAGTCAGTAGACATTACCATACAGTCACCCTCTCCTCTATTAAACAAACCCAGTCACTAGACATTACCATACAGTCACCCTCTCCACCTATTAAACAAACCCAGTCACTAGACATTACCATACAGTCACCCTCTCCTCTATTAAACAAACCCAGTCACTACACCTTGTCATACAGTCACCCTCTCCTCTTTAAAACAAACCCAGTCACTACACATTATTATAGTCACCCTCTCCTGTATAAAACAAACTCAGTCACTACACCTTGTCATACAGTCACCCTCTCCTCTATTAAACAAACCCAGTCACTAGACATTACCATACAGTCACCCTCTCCACCTATTAAACAAACCCAGTCACTAGACATTACCATACTGTCACCCTCTCCTCTTTAAAACAAACCCAGTCACTACACATTATTATAGTCACCCTCTCCTGTATAAAACAAACTCAGTCACTACACCTTGTCATACAGTCACCCTCTCCTCTATAAAACAAACCCAGTCACTACACATTATTATAGTCACCCTCTCCTGTATAAAACAAACTCAGTCACTACACCTTGTCATACAGTCACCCTCTCCTCTTTAAAACAAACCCAGTCACTACACATTATCATACAGTCACCCTCTCTATAAAACAAACCGAGTCACTACACCTTGTCATACAGTCACCCTCTCCTCTATAAAACAAACCCAGTCACTACACATTATTATAGTCACCCTCTCCTGTATAAAACAAACTCAGTCACTACACCTTGTCATACAGTCACCCTCTCCTCTATAAAACAAACACATTCACTACACAGACATTATCATACAGTCACCCTCTCCTGTATAAAACAAACTCAGTCACTACACCTTGTCATACAGTCACCCTCTCCTCTATAAAACAAACCCAGTCACTACACATTATTATAGTCACCCTCTCTAAAAAACAAACACAGTCACTACACATTACCATACAGTCCCCCTCTCCTCTATAAGACAAACCCAGTCACTACATCTTGTCATACAGTCACCCTCTCCTCTATAAAACAAACGCATTCACTACACATTATCATACAGTCACCCTCTCTATAAAACAAACCGAGTCACTACACATTGTCATACAGTCACCCTCTCCTCTATGAAAAATGTCGCTGTCCCTTAGCACTAGCTGACAGTCACACCCCTCCCCCACACCTCACCCCTACAGAACCAACTTCACACAGTTGTTTTTCTAATTATATTGTATAAAGCATAAACTGTTCACTCCAACAATCACTCATATATTAATTTGCAATGTGATATTCATATTGCTATTAGAGCTAGATATGATTGATGTGTGCATGTAATGCAAATAAAACATTTATAGAAACATGTCATTTTTAAATATTTGCACTGATTTTATAAATACCAACCAAACTTTGTAAACTTAACAATGCAGAGAAACTCAATAAACTGAGTTTTTATGCTTTGCTATTGCTGCTGTATGCACTGTATGGCAGGGGAACAGGTACAGTATTTTTGCCACTGGTATATACCATATATTATGACTTATATGACTCATGAGTACAGATAAATTGGTCTCCTAAAAAAACAATGTCAGCATGTGCATCATTGCATGCAGAAATTTTAAAGGTTTGCCAAAAGAAGTAACACTAGCATTCAGGCATGGCTAGACTGGAATAGATTAATTTACATTTGTTTAAAAAAATAATTTAAAACATATTTAGTGCAGATTATGACATGCTCTAATGCATTGCCCACTGCCAATTCTTACCTTCTCAACTAGACATTGCTAAGATAGTACAGTGTGTGGTCTAACCCCATCAGATCTCCAGTCTCTAAACTCCACAACAACAAATGGATCCTTGAAACTTCTGACTTCTCAGTTCCTCCACACTCCACCTCACCTTCCCCACAATTACTGCACATGCTTAGTGCATTGCGCACACGTGATATGACGTCACCAGTAGGCGGCCACTGCTTGTTGGGAGCAATCACTTTGGGGCTCAGGCATATTAGGACAAGAGATACACTCACTTCACAGTCATAGCGCACTGCCTGCAGACAGTCCATGGGCTAACTGAGATGAATGATGACCCACTGCATGCTGACACTAGGCACATACACTGACTGAGTCTGAGAGTGTCACTCATAAAGCACTGGTATCATCACGCTGCATACTCTAAAATCCAATCACAGCGGTCCTCTAAGCAAATAAGCATCTGTGCAATATACCAGCAGAGTCTGGGGAACCCAGGTCGTGGCCGACTGTTTGCCTAGCGGGAGTGCTGGCCCTGTTTCTTGTATTTAGAACCACACAATCACTACAGACCTTTTCACTGAATATATAGAAGCAACAATAACACTCATTATAAAACTAATGTGTGCAACCATTTTAGCCACGGCACATCACTGTCTGCCACAATGGTTTCTAAGAGAAGTATTAAACCTGCTAAAAGCACCAAGCCATCAGCTCCCAAAAGTAACACAGTGAGCTTATATTTTAACACCCCTGATATAAATACTAATACTCAGGGCTCCTCTAGTCCTACTATGGACAAAGAAAATAACTTTACCCAGACACCTGAGGCACCTTAATCCGAATTATTTGAAAATACACAGATCCCTTCATATTTTATCTGCCCTTGAACCAACTATAGATATTGCAGACACAATAAGAATTTGCTTAAGAGAAGAACTGGCAGAGTTAAAGCAAGATGTACACACTTTGGAATTCAGAGTTGAGGCTCTAGAAGATCAAGGGGACCTTTTGCCTGAAGAGATATCTTCTATGCAGACTCTTATAGTACAACGATCAGATATAGGGGCCCATTTATCAAACTCCGTACGGAGCTTGAGGGCCAGTGTTTCTGGCGAGTCTTCAGACTCGCCAGAAACACAAGTTATGAAGTAGCGGTCTAAAGACCGCTGCTCCATAACCCTGTCCGCCTGCTCTGAGCAGGCGGACAGGAATCGCCGGAAATCAACCCAATTGAGTACGATCGGGTTGATTGACAGCTCCCTGCTGGTGGCCTATTGGGCGCGAGTCAGCAGGGGGCGGCGTTGCACCAGCAGCTCTTGTGAGCTGCTGGTGCAATGTTAAATGCGGAGAGCGCTCCGCATTCAGCGAGGTCTTGCGGACCTGATCCGCATTGTCGGATCAGGTCCGCAAGACCTTTAATAAATAGGCCCCATAATATCCTCTCTACAAGACAAGATGAAGGATATAGAGAACAGAAGATGCAGGAAAAACATGAGGATAATGGGCGTACCAGAAACAGTGCTACCTAAGGAACGCCCTGTATACCTATCGGCTCTATTTATACACTTAATAGGTACTCCCAATGCAGGCAATGTACTCTGGGACTGTGCACACCGGGCTCTTAGGC
Organism: Bombina bombina; assembly: GCF_027579735.1. Taxonomy (NCBI): domain Eukaryota; kingdom Metazoa; phylum Chordata; class Amphibia; order Anura; family Bombinatoridae; genus Bombina; species Bombina bombina. The sequence continues at coordinate 1,040,231,430 of NC_069504.1, forward strand.
CCAAACCTCCAGATAGCGCACCACCAAGTGTAACATATCTCAGCCTAATATCACTGTCCCTTTAAGACTGCCTTCCCTGCTTCTGACAATCATGCTGGTTTGGGCAGTATTTGCATTCAGCTTGCCTGCCTGATTAATCATTCATGCACCTGATTTCCTCAGCCTCTTTTTAAGTCTTCTCAGGCCTAATGTGCTTTGCATTTACTTTGAAGTTGTGATCCTGAACAGAGGTCTGTGATTGTTTTCTGCATGAATTCAACCAAGTTATTCAAGCTACAGCCTTTCCTATGTCCTATGCTTAAAATCATCAAATCGCAAGTATCCAAATAATTCCATTTTTGTTACCTGGACACTGCTACTTAATCTCTGAACTTTATTATAAATCAAGTATACTTTTGGTTATCATCACTCTCTAATTATAACAACAGCATCTTACTCAGAACTTTATAACTATTCTCTGCAACAAGTTGTCATAGCTGAAATATCCTTCTACAAATAAGTTAACATATTCAGAACTCTGCATCTATGTGTTCAGTTAAAAGCTTTCATGTGATTCTCCAATATATGCACAAACAGTAATTGATGCCTTAAACTTTCAACTTGACTATACCTGTGCTGCTATTACTGACATACAGCTATATATAATTTTATGTACTGTGAACCTGCAACAAACCTTAGTTTGCATATATATGCACAAACATACAGCTATATATAATATTATGTACTGTGAACATGCAACAAACCTTAGTTTGCATCTAAGTGTCAATCTTCTACCAGTTTACTCTAAAGCCTGAACATTCCACATTGCTATATTTTTCTCTCATTAAATCCTGCAGCTACTCCTATTAAGTAACTAAGTCACAGTGAAGTCAGAATATATTGTATACAAATGTTGCACTCTCCATTTATTCTACAATAACTTCTAGCAACTATGAATCACAGAATATCATCTATCCATGTCCAGGATACTCTTCCCCGGGTCAGGGGTCGGTGTCTTCAAATCTCTACCACTGCCCCGAGGGTCTGTGTCCTGAGCCCATGTACACCGGGTCATGACAGAAAGTTAATGCCTAAAAAAGGGATCCGCAGTGGTAGTGGATGCACCGACCCTCGAAGGAAAATAAAAAATTACAACCTATCTCAGACCCAAGCTGTCCCCAAAAGAAAACCAGAAGATTTTCATACTTTTAAAAATTTAAAGACACAGTACTCCCATTCTAGAGTATCCTCTACTCATGTTCGTGGTTACCATTTTGGTGAAACTGATCCTGAATCTGACTATGACAATGAAGAGAATGTAACCATAGATTCATCAGAAAAAAATCAGATCTTTAAAGATTTAAAGAGACAGAACCACTTATCTAGAATTTCATCTATTCCACATGTTCGTGAATTCCATTTTGGTGAAACTGATTCTGAATCTGACTATGAAAATGAAGAGAATGTATCCATAGATTCAGCAGAAAAATATCAGATCTTTAAAGATTTAAAGAGACAGAACCACTTTTCTAGAATTTCATCTACTCATGTTCGTGATTTCCATTTTGGTGAGACTGATTCTGAGTCTGACTATGTAATTGAAGAGGATGTATTCATAGATTCAGCAGAAAAAAATTCAGATCTTTAAAGATTTAAAGAGACAGGACTACTGTTCCAGAATACCATTTACTCCTCTTGTTTGTGATTACCATCCTGGTGATACTGACTCTGAGTCTGAATATGTCAATGAGGAGGATGACTTCACAGATCCAGCTGAACTGGCATTAGACTGGTATGAGTGCAACTTTAATTCACCACAAACTCAAACCTCAACCTATTGGCTATAATGACATCCTTGGTAGCTATATTTACAATATAGATAATACAGACAGCTCCCATCATGAAACCTCTCATGAAAATACTGATCTTCCTATTTCTGATATTCCCATGGATTCGTTAGATTGGACAGATTCAGAGCCGGAAGAAAAGACATCCGGTTTACAGACTGCAGTTTGGAGAAAAGGTTCCCTCAACTACTATGCTGATTTATTACATCAGAATTATGCATCCAGTAATGAAGAGGATTTCTGTTCTCAACCTGATATAAGGTACTACAGGCCACAGTGGCACCACCCTAAGAAACCTCATATAGGGAAGAAATATCAGTTGTCTAAGCTCTCAAAAAATAAAAAGAAGAAAAAGAAAATCTTTCTGCCTACAGAAAATCAGAAGTGTAAAGAGGAAACTCCTGTTTCAGTTTCTGTTGTGCCAGATCCTCTTTTGCCTCATGATACTGTCAACACCAAGTTGGATGTTGTCTCTAGTCACCATCAGTCTGTTTTTAAAGCATCTAATGGTATCTCTTCTCAGACTCTTCGACTACAAACACTGTGTCCAACTACTGATTTCTTACATCCCTCTCATGCTGCCTCAATGTCAATAAAACCTGTGCTAGAAGCAAAAGATAATTTTGATCCAGATATACAACCTTTCAGTTTACCAGAGATAGTCCCTGGAGAATTTAGCTCTGATATTCAAACTCAAATAAGTATGCCTGCTGAACCCCAGACAACTTCTCAGTCAGAATCTTGTGTCACAATTCCTCCACTTCTACCTGAGAGTGGCATATTTCAGTACACTTCACCTTCTCAAAATTCTTCTGTTACTCCATCTAAGAAATTGTTTTCCTTGGGAGATACTTCGCATCAACCTACATTTTCTACTACATCCGTTTCCTGTACAGGAATTCCTGATATTAAACCCTGTGTGGACAAAATTGAACCTAGTTCGCAAGTGGACGTTTTTGACCCTGAAATTTGTACAAAAGTTCTTCAAGAAGATTCCCCAGTGGCCATTCCTGTCCCTGTTTTCCATGATGATACTACTAAACCTGGCATCAAGGTGGACTCTCCTGTTTTTGACCCTGGTATGGGTATTCCTTTGTTTAACCCAGAAATGGGTGTAACAATACTTGATCCTGAAGATAGCCATGCCCTCTGCTCAGAAGCGAGTATGGTTCTTGGCTTTAAAGTGGGTCTTGTAAATTCCTTGTTTATGAACCCTGAAGAAAGCCTTGCCCTCTGGTCAGAAGAGAGTATGGTTCTTGGCTCTAAAGTGGGTTCTTTTTCTTTTTCTATAGTTGAACCTTGCCCTGACATGGGCATTCCTTCACCCGATCCTACTGAGGATATTCCTGAACCCTGCCCTGGTGAGGGCATTCCTTCACCTGATCCTACTGAGGATATTCCTGAACCTTGCCCAGATGTGGGTACTCCTTAACCTTGCCCTGGCATGGGCATTCCTTTACCTGATCCTACTGAGAATATTCCTGAACCTTGCCCAGATGTGGGTATTCCTGAACCTTGCCCTGGTGAGGGCATTCCTTCACTTGACCCTATTGAGAATATTCCTGTACCTTGCCCTGATGTGGGTATTCCTGAACCTTGCCCTGGTGTGGGCATTCATATACCTGTTCCTAGTGAGGACACTCTTGATTCCGAATCCAGTAAGGAGACATTTCATATTGAATCAGAAGATGGCAAGAACTGGACAAATCTTGCACTCTACACTCCTATCTCCTACTTCGAAGAAAGCCCTGCTATTGGGTTAGAAGTGGCTATAGCTTTTTCTTTTGGAGTATATCTAATCCTCAGACAAGAGGTTAATTCATTCTGAGGATACTCAAATCTCTGACACAAAGGTGGATAATCTGGTTATCAGTCCAGAATGCTGCATCTCTATTTCTGATGTTGAGGAAAGCCTATTCATATGTCTAGGACTGGGCACCTTTTCATTGGCTGTGTACACGGTCATCTATTATGAAGTACATCCACCTATCAACCCTCAGGATGATTCTTTGGTAGGAAGCTCATTGTATGTTACGATCATGCATTCTCACGATGACTATAAGAAAGATGACTTCAAGTTTTGCTCTCATCATTTCCAAGATCTTTTGATACCTGAATTCCTTGGCCTTCGCTTTGTCATTTTACTTTTTCAAGAGATCTCCAACCCTCCTTTCTTGATTTCAGATTGGACTCACTACCTCCATACATCTACTACTGGCTCTCCATATCATTTTTGTTTTCTCTCCATTTGGATTGCGTTGGGCGCCCGGAGGTCGCCTTTAAGGAGGGGGTTCTGTAACATATCTCAGCCTAATATCACTGTCCCTTTAAGACTGCCTTCCCTACTTCTGACAATCATGCTGGTTTGGGCAGTATTTGCATTCAGCTTGCCTGCCTGATTAATCATTCATGCACCTGATTTCCTCAGCCTCTTTTTAAGTCTTCTCAGGCCTAATGTGCTTTGCATTAACTTTGAAGTTGTGATCCTGAACAGAGGTCTGTTATTGTTTCCTGCATGAATTCAACCAAGTAATTCAAGCTACAGCCTTTCCTATGTCCTATGCTTAAAATCATCAAATCACAAGTATCCAAATAATTCCATTTTTGTTACCTGGACACTGCTACTTAAACTCTGAACTTTATTATAAATCAAGTATACTTTTGGTTATCATCACTCTCTAATTATAACAACAGCATCTTACTCAGAACTTTATAACTATTCTCTGCAACAAGTTGTCATAGCTGAAATATCCTTCTACAAAAATGTTAACATATTCAGAACTCTGCATCTATGTGTTCAGTTAAAAGCTTTCATGTGATTCTCCAATATATGCACAAACAGTAATTGATGCCTTAAACTTTCAACTTGACTAAACTTGTGCTGCTCTGCTTATTACTGACATACAGCTATATATAATATTATGTACTGTGAACCTGCAACAAACCTTAGTTTGCATATATATGCAACAGTAATTAATGCATTGAAGTTGCAACTTGTCTATCACTTGTGTTGCTCTGCTTAATTCTGACATACAGCTCTATATAATATTATGTACTGTGAACATGCAACAAACCTTAGTTTGCATCTAAGTGGCAATCTTCTACCAGTTTACTCTAAAGCCTGAACATTCCACATTGCTATATTTTTCTCTCATTAAATCCTGCAGCTACTCCTATTAAGTAACTAAGTCACAGTGAAGTCAGAATATATTGTATACAAATGTTGCACTCTCCATTTATTCTACAATAACTTCTAGCAACTATGAATCACAGAATATCATCTATCCACGTCCCGGATACTCTTCCCTGGGTCAGGGGTCGGTGTCTTCAAATCCCTACCACTGCCCCGAGGGTCTGTGTCCTGAGCGCATGTACACCGGATCATGACACCAAGAGACATTATCATTAAATTTAAAAACTTCTTGGAAAAGGAGGAATTATTGGTGGCTGCAAGAATGAACCAACCCATCAGATTCAGTGGCACAGTATTACAGTTTTATGCAGATTTGTCCCAACGGACCCTTCAAAGAAGAAAAGATCTATCCCAATTAACAACACTACTAAGAAACAAGAACATTTCCTACAGATGGGGTTTTCCATTTCATCTGGCAGTGATTCATGAAAACAGACATCTTATCTGCACCGATACATCAGAAATTTCCTCCTTCTGTGAATCGCTGGGACTGGAAACACCAGATCCTCTACCATCGCAAACTGACACTACACGTCCAGCTACAAACCACTTGGAAAAATAAAGACAAAACTGGGATTCTGTCCCCCCGAAAAAGAAAGGGACATTGTTATCACCATTTTGCCCTGAAAGAAAGGACTCACAGGCACCTATGAACACAATCACATCGCCTAAATCATCAACTCAGGCGAGTCTAACACATACATGTCGATGAATGGAACTTCTTCTGGTAATGTAGTACAACTGTTAAATCAGACCTATTATTATTATCCAGTTATGTAAAATGTGGTGTTTATAGTAAGGATATATAATCTGTTATTGTTACATATATGTCCTTTGAAGACCCACATGACCCCCATTAAGTTGTACACAGTAATTCTACATCTGAGCCACAAAGTCAAAACTTAAAAGTTTATTGTGGCCATAATTTTAATGGTTACCATCCCAAGGATTCCCCCTCCCTCTTTCTATGCTATGGAAAACACCCTGTGCGGTGTCGGCCTGCTTCCAGTTGATAAAAACAGGCCAGATCGACTACCTACAATACCCGGCATCTGGCACAACTTGTATGGGCCACCTACTCGACATGGATCCAATATACAGGGCTTATGGATCCAATATACAGGGCTTCTCTCTGTATGTATTTAGTCTTCCTAAGGGAAAAAGGGGCAACCAGACGTGGACTTCTTGCTCAGTGTGCTTAGAGGAATGTGGCTACACCTCACTGATGAGGCCCAATGAAGGCCGAAACTATCATCTGGGGTTGCTGTGTTCCTTGTTCAGAGAAGAATTGCCTGGTATTTCGGTGCTGGACTGACCGTAATAGGCAGGATCAGACTGATATACTACAGGAAAGTTTTACTCTGTGAAAAGCATTGCTGGGCTAAAAGAAGTTGCACCCAGGTGGTAAATCGCCATAGAACAGGCTAACAATTCTATTGAGCTGGATGTTCGTACCTGTGAGTGCATTTCTCTCTGTATGTATTTAGTCTCCCTAAGGGAAAAAGGGGCAACCAGACGTGGACTCCTTGCTCAGTGTGCTTAGAGGAATGTGGCTACACCTCACTGACGAGGCCCAATGAAGGCCGAAACGATCGTCTGGGGTTGCTGTGTTCCTTGTTCAGAGAAGAATTGCCTGGTATTTCGGTGCTGGACTGACCGTAATAGGTGGGATCAGACTGATATACTACAGGAAAGTTTTACTCTGTGAAAAGCATTGCTGGGCTAAAAGAAGTTGCACCCAGGTGGTAAATCGCCATAGAACAGGCTAACAATGGTATTGAGCTGGATGTTTGTTCCTGTGAGTGCATTTCTCTCTGTATGTGCTTAGGCCTTTCACCCACGAGGAGGCAGACTCCATTACAGTCGTGCACTAACAATTTCAACAGCGGCCATATACCAGCCCAACCCAGCATCTACAACAAGGACTCACCGCCGCAACGGAAACCCATCATCTGCCATAAGGGTCGGCTTCTGTTATTTGCCACATACCCTCAGGTCCAGTACAACAGATCCTAGGCACACGTGGTTGCATCCAGCAACGAAAGGCTCCAAACACCATACGCCTTTGCAGACGTTATTCGGGCAGCACATCCACGTCACTGTGTACACTACACATATAGTAATCACCGGAGGGTCGCACTATAAAACTTACAACCAGAGCATCAGTAGCTGGCCCACTAAAGTCCTGGACTACACCCTTGTAAGCCAAACAATAGTCAAGCTACACGAACTGTGTTATTAACCTCTGCTGCACAGAATAATTAAACCAGAGAAAAAAAGGGAATAACTGTGTGGATTCCCTAGTCAGGGCCAGTGCTAGACTAATTTGTGCCCTAGGCAAGACCAGCTACTTGCGCCCCCACCCCTACCAAAAAATTGATTGGAACAGCCAATAGGATGAGAGCTGCTTAAATCCTATTGGCTGATTGGAACAGCCAATAGGATTTTAGCAGCTCTAATCCTATTGGCTGATTGGAACCTTTCAGCCAATAGGAATGCAAGGGACGCCATCTTGGATGACGTCACTTGCATTCAAGTTCCAGTTTACGTCGGCGACCGTATTGAAGAGGAGCTCCGCGCCAGATGTCTTCAAGATAGACCCGCTTCGCGCTGGATGGATGAAGCTAGAAGATGCCATCTGGATGAAGACTTCGCCAGCTTGCTGAAGATGGAAGAGGTCGCCCGCATGAAGACTTCTTGCCGCCCGGATGAAGACTTCTTGCCGGCTGGATGGATCCTTCAAGCGGAACTTCAAGAACTGTAAGTGGATTGTCGGGGGTTAGTGTTAGGTTTATTTAAGGGTTTTTTGGGTGGGTTTTATTTTTAGAGTAGGGTCTGGGCAGTAAAAGAGCTAAATGCCCATACAAATGCCCTTTTCAGGGCAATGGGGAGCTTAGGTTATTTTAGATAGAGTTTTTATTTGGGGGGTTGGTTGTGGGGGTGGTGGGTTTTACTGTTGAGGGGTGTTTGTAGTTTTAACGCCCGCTGGTATTACGAGTCTTGCAGATACAAGTGTACCGCTCACTTTTTTGGCGTTACTCGAAAATACCGCAAATCCACTTACGTCAATTGCGTATCCTATATTTTCAATGGGATTTTCCTAACGCCGATATTACGAGTCTTCCAAAAAGTGAGCGGTACACCCTCTCCTGTCAAGACTCCAACCGCATTTAAAAGTCAGTAGTTAAGAGTTTTGTGGGATAATGCCGTAGTATAAAACTCTTAACTACAGTGCTAAAAAGTACACTAACACCCATAAACTACCTATTAACCCCTAAACCAAGCCCCCCCCACATCGCAAACACTATAATAAAATTTTTAACCCCTAATCTGCTGAACCGGACATCGCCGCCACTATAATAAATATATTAACCCCTAAATCTAAGTCTAACCCTAACACCCCCTAACTTAAATATAATTTAAATAAATCTAAATAAAATTACTATTATTAACTAAATTATTCCTATTTAAAACTAAATACTTACCTATAAAATAAACCCTAAGCTAGCTACAATATAACTAATAGTTACATTGTAGCTAGCTTAGGGTTTATTTTTATTTTACAGGCAACTTTGTATTTATTTTAACTAGGTACAATAGTTATTAAATAGTACAATACCCCCCCAACATTAAAACCCACCACCCACACACCCAACCCTACTCTAAAACCCACCCAATACCCCCTTAATAAAACCTAACACTAACCCCTTGAAGATCACCCTACCTTGAGAAGTCTTCACCCAACCGCACCGAAGTCCTCAACGAAGCCGGGGGCGAAGTGGTCCTCCAGACGGGCAGAAGTCTTCATCGAAGCCGGGCAGAAGAGGTCCTCCAGACGGGCAGAAGTCTTCATCCAGACGGCATCTTCTATCTTCATCCATCCGGCGCGGAGCGGGTCCATCTTCAAGATATTTGATGCAGAGCATCCTCTTCTATTGACATCTTCTGGAACAATGACGGGTCCTTTAAATGATGTCATCCAAGATGGTGTCCCTTCAATTCAATTCTTCAGCCAATCGGAATTAAGGTAGAAAAAGTCCTATTGGCTGATGCAATCAGCCAATAGGATTGAGCTCGCATTCTATTGGCTGTTCCAATCAGCCAATAGAATGCAAGCTCAATCCTATTGGCTGTTCCAATCAGCCAATAGGATTGAAGCTGAATCCTATTGGCTGATTGCATCAGCCAATAGGATTTTTTCTACCTTAATTCCGATTGGCTGATAGAAGATGCCGTCTGGATGAAGACTTCTGCCCGTCTGGAGGACCTCTTCTGCCCGGCTTCGATGAAGACTTCTGCCCGTCTGGAGGACCACTTCGCCCGGCTTCGTTGAGGACTTCGGCCCGGTTGGGTGAAGACTTCTCAAGGTAGGGTGATCTTCAAGGGGTTAGTGTTAGGCTTTATTAAGAGGGTATTGGTGGGTTTTAGAGTAGGGTTGGGTGTGTGGGTGGTGGGTTTTAATGTTGGGGGGGTATTGTACTTTTTTTTACAGGTAAAAGAGCTGATTACTTTGGGGCAATGCCCCGCAAAAGGCCCTTTTAAGGGCTATTTGTAATTTAGTATAGGGTAGGGCTTTTTATTATTTTGGGAGGCTTTTTTATTTTATTAGTGGGATTAGATTAGGTGTAATTAGTTTAAAAAAACTTGTAATTATTTTATTATTTTCTGTAATTTAGTGGCGTTTTTTTTTGTACTTTAGTTAATTTTATTTAATTGTAATTAATTTAATTTAATGTAGGTAATTTATTTAATTATAGTGTAGTGTTAGGTGTAATTGAAACTTAGGTTAGGTTTTATTTTACAGGTAAATGTGTCTTTATTTTAACTAGGTAGCTATTAAATAGTTAATAATTGTTTAATAACTATTGTACCTAGTTAAAATAAATACAAAGTTGCCTGTAAAATAAAAATAAATCCTAAGCTAGCTACAATGTAACTATTAGTTATATTGCAGCTAGCTTAGGGTTTATTTTATAGGTAAGTATTTAGTTTTAAATAGGAATAATTTAGTTAATTGTAGTAATTTTGTTTATATTTATTTAAATTATATTTAAGTTAGGGGGTGTTAGGGTTAGACTTAGGTTTAGGGGTTAATAACTTTATTATAGTGGCGGCGACGTTGGGGGCGGCAGATTAGGGGTTAATAAGTGTAGGTAGGTTGCGGCGACATTGGGGGCGGCAGAGTAGGGGTTAATAAATATAATGTAGGTGTTGGCGATGTTAGGGGCAGCAGATTAGGGGTTCATAGGTATAATGTAGGTGGCGACGGTGTCCGGAGCGGCAGATTAGGGGTTAATAATATAATGTAGGTGTCAGCGATGTCGAGGGCGGAAGATTAGGGGTTAATAAGTGTAAGATTAGGGGTGTTTAGACTCGGGGTTCATGTTAAGGTGTTAGGTGTAGACATAAAATGTATTTCCCCTTAGGAATCAATGGGACTGCGTTAGGAGCTGAACGCTGCTTTTTTGATTTTCCTATGGGGAAATCGTGCACGAGCACGTTTAGCCAGCTCACCGCTACCGTAAGCAGCGCTGGTATTACAGTGAGATGTGGAGCTAAATTTTGCTCTCCACTCACTTTTCTGCGGCTAACGCCGGGTTTGTAAAAACCTGTAATACCAGCGTATTGAGTGTCACAGAGGACTACAAGAGTGCTATATGTGTATTCTCTCATGGTCTTTCGGCCCATGCTCTCTTTTGTTATGTAATACCAGCGTTGTTTGTAGGTGAGCGGTAAGCAGAAACTGCTCGTTAGCACCACACACCATTACCGACAAAATTTGTAATCTACCCGATATTTTTTAAACGTTTTAACTTTTTTTTACAGATCCCCAAGACTTATTCCATTGGAAAGGTTAGTCAATTATCTTTCCAACGGTGGGTCTTGGGGGTCTGTAACTGCCTGAGATATAGGCTTCTAAGCAGCATGCCCCATCTCCCTATACTTGTCATTGTTAATTTTAAATAAAGTTGCAAGGTGAAGTCATCACGTCATTGCGCAAAACATCAAGACCCAGAGATGACTGTCACTATACAGGCTAGATCACCGGGGTTTGAGTAGATGGGAGCTCCCAGATTGCCCTCAAGGTGGGTGAGTGCTAGCGACTGCTCTGAGTCGTCGTCAGAACCTGACTGGGACAATTTGCGATGGCTCAGAGATTTCGTTAGCACTCAAGGGGTTAATACTCTTTCTATCCCACTACCCAAAACTTACATTAGTAGCCTTCAAAACACTTTTAAACAGATAATTCTGGTCTGGCAAACACCCTAGAGTAGTGAAATCCACTTTATACTGTCCTAAATCAAGCAGAAGTTTGGGAGAACCATGTATAGAAAAATACAGGACAGCGGTGATACTCCAAAGGATAGTAGACTGGTGTAATAGTGTACAGCTCAAAGAATGGGTACAACTCGAACACTTAATCTTACAAAAATCTCAACTAGGAGCACTATGCTGGCTACCCAAGAACATGTGGCCCAAATCCAAAGACTCTTACCCAATAATAGATGAGGTTTGCTGAACCTGGAGCCTCACTCTTAACCTTAAACAAACTTTGTCTTCAATACCTTCACCCCTTACCCCAGTTCTCTCAGATACATCCCTACCCTTTGGCAAAGATATAAAATACATGTCCACACAAGCACTAAGAGACACTATGCCTTACTTCATGATACTCATAGGTAACACCTTAAAAAATAAAGAGGACTTATTAGATCTTAGACAGGGTTTATTCTCGCACTGGTTCCGATACTTGCAGCTGCACCACATCCTATCCTCCTACCCAGACAAAACCAAAATATCCCATCAGCGCACGACATTTGAATCCCTATGTTCTAATACAACCCCCATTAGAGGAAAAATGTCCTTAATCTACAAAATTCTAATTACCTCATCACCCAACAGCTTACCCCTATATCCCCAAAAATGGGAAAGGGAATTACTTTCTCCTCCTTCTAGTAAAGAATGGAACCGCCAAAGCATCTATCTCAGTAAATATTCAAGAAACCAACTATAAAATACCAATGCGGTGGTACCTAACCCAAGTATTCACCCAAATCGACATCACACTTTCAACTAATATCAAATTCGATCCGTCTTATGCCATATTTCACAGACCCATACCCAAAATCACAAATACACACAAAAACACATTACTGATTCTACTCAATAGCGCTAAACAGGTTATACCTAGACATTGGAAATCTTCAGTGATCCCCTCTATACAAGAATGGCAAAGACAGGTTCGATTCACGTTCTCATTAGAAAAACTTCATTACCAACTAACAGACCAAATGTAGAAGTATATAGGGATGGCCGAATTACTTAATATCCAAGTATAAGAAACATAAGACCGCATTTTATTCCTCAACTTTATCCCCTCCGCCCCCCCCCCTTCCTAATCTCTGCCGGGTAGTTAAATTCTTCGACCTGTTAAGTACACAACCCACAAGAGGAAATAAGATGTACATCTATGTCAGTAGATATTGACTAATTCACTTTACACTTTGTTATAGTTAAATTGTTATTGGTTATGTTTTCATTGATGTCACTTTCATGTTGTATTCATAACATTTTATTAATAGTTTAAAATGGAAATATGTAAAGGACCCGTTTGTTGGTTATTTGTCAACACTTTCAATGTAAAAATCACCAAGGACTGGCGAAGAGTTACTAAGCAAATAGACTCTCAACATATGGACATTGCGATATGAATACATTCATGACTATGATTGATGATGCTGTTCTCATTTGATTTTCAATTTAAAAAAATATAAAAAGTAAAAAAAAACATAAAAAACACAATAAAAACAAAAACAGTGATCACTCACTGTTTTTGTTTTTACCATGGTGTTAATAAATACGTTTTTAACTCAAGCAAAGTGACAGCACCATTTGTTCCCTGCTCATTGAAGAGCAACACTCTGGTTTGCCGTGTACCCTGCACAGGATCCGTCCTGTCCCTGGAACCAGGAGGAGGTGAGCTGATACACCCTGAGATATCAGCCTGTTACTGTTAGCACATTAGGGTGCTATTGTGAAATGTGAGTACCTATTCGGCTATATCGTTCACATATTTGGACCTGCTTTGGTTGATCTACACATGAGGCGCCCCTCTATTTTTTTTTTTTCTAGAATCATTTTGACCATCCCGTGAGGAGTGGAGTGGGCATTATCATCCTTTTCCCATTAGAGGATTCATATGACTTTTGATGTCCCAGTTGGGATTATTGTGTAACTTTGGTTTGCCTATGTATATACAGTATATATATATATATATATATATATATATATATATATATATATATATTATATATTATATATATATATATATATATATATATATATATACATATAAACAAGAGAACTCAGACCCTTATTTATCTAGCACCCAACTATTTCCTGAAAAATATATATGCTAATAGACAATGAAAGATTTAAGAATAAATAATACACATACTATTAGAGAGTGCCTTTTAAAGATTTATATATTGATTTCTGCATAACAAGAATACATAAGCATGACCCCTAAATAAGTAGAAAGTTCAAAGTCCACAACCCGGGTTGTTAGATGAAAATTAATGAGCTAGTCCATTCATAAGACCAATATTGGTATTTTTATAAATGCCTAATTATCGGCACATTTGTAGTCCCAATGATGGAAAACAACGTTAATGCAGGGACAGCACCATTAGTTATGTAACACTGACACTGTAGGTTTGTAAACTTGTATCTTCGTGCACCCAATGCAGATTATAACTGTATCAATCATAGCAGAAAAAAGTGGCAATTTCTCAATACCACATTAGACTTGCTTTTACAGTTCTGTGTTGCGTGTGGGGATATTATAGGACAGGTACCTGCTTCCTCGGTTGTTCCGTCAGTGACGTGTCATGGTTTCATATCTACCTGCTCGTTGTTTCCAATTTATCTTTTTCAAACCGGTTTCGTGGATATCACCTTTCCTTTCAACTCCGTGCTTGCTTGGCTCTTTCTGTGCATCTGCACGCCTTGACTTGTACTGGAGTATACTTTCGTTAGGAGGTCAGCTTTTTGGACGGTGCACCGCTGCTGCACCGCTCCAAACAAACAACTTTGCAGCTACGCGCGTTTCACCCGGGGTCCATTCGGGCTTCTTCCGGCTGTGTGTAATTGGAGATTGCTCTCCATAGCCTTTAAACATATTGTTTAAAGGCTATGGAGAGCAATCTCCAATTACACACAGCCGGAAGAAGCCCGAATGGACCCCGGGTGAAACGCGCGTAGCTGCAAAGTTGTTTGTTTGGAGCGGTGCAGCAGCGGTGCACCGTCCAAAAAGCTGACCTCCTAACGAAAGTATACTCCAGTACAAGTCAAGGCGTGCAGATGCACAGAAAGAGCCAAGCAAGCACGGAGTTGAAAGGAAAGGTGATATCCACGAAACCGGTTTGAAAAAGATAAATTGGAAACAACGAGCAGGTAGATATGAAACCATGACACGTCACTGACGGAACAACCGAGGAAGCAGGTACCTGTCCTATAATATCCCCACACGCAACACAGAACTGTAAAAGCAAGTCTAATGTGGTATTGAGAAATTGCCACTTTTTTCTGCTATGATTGATACAGTTATAATCTGCATTGGGTGCACGAAGATACAAGTTTACAAACCTACAGTGTCAGTGTTACATAACTAATGGTGCTGTCCCTGCATTAACGTTGTTTTCCATCATTGGGACTACAAATGTGCCGATAATTAGGCATTTATAAAAATACCAATATTGGTCTTATGAATGGACTAGCTCATTAATTTTCATCTAACAACCCGGGTTGTGGACTTTGAACTTTCTACTTATTTAGGGGTCATGCTTATGTATTCTTGTTATGCAGAAATCAATATATAAATCTTTAAAAGGCACTCTCTAATAGTATGTGTATTATTTATTCTTAAATCTTTCATTGTCTATTAGCATATATATTTTTCAGGAAATAGTTGGGTGCTAGATAAATAAGGGTCTGAGTTCTCTTGTTTATATGTATACTAATTAAATACCCTTATCTGTGCACTATACTGAGAAATGTGGTCCTATATAGGACACATGATATTTTATCTCAGTATATTAAACTGTGAAATTTACCAAACTAGTGGTGCTGGCACAACATTACAAAAATATATATATATATATATACAGGTATATATATATATATATATATATTTGTTCTTTTTTTATTACATGCAAGAGTTCCCCCTATCTCAGTTGATTTTTTTGCTGAATGATGCAGCATAACTGTTAAAGGCTGACAAGAAAATAGCACATGAACAGCTCTATGTAAAAAAAAAATCTCAGGACTTGCATTCTGATTGGATGTTTAAAGTCGCATTACAGTGGGAAGTGGCTACTGAGGAAATTCTGAAATAAATCATCTTCCCTTTTTACATAGAGATGTTCATGTGCTATTTTCTAGTTAGCTTTCTAAAGTTATGCTGTATCATTTTCAAGTGATTCAACATGTAGGTATAATTTCTCTTTGAGATAAAATTGAATTCATATGTATGTTAGTTATATTGATTGCTTTAACATTAAAAGATTTTGGCTTCCCTGAGGAGATGGTAGCATGTCTGTCTCCCCACACTGGAGTACACTGCTTTGGTGCATGCAGATTGCTATGGTTCTGTTTTGCATTTTGACTGAGCCTTACTACTTACAGCTGTAAGCTTCATCTGGCCTCTAATTACATACTCCCAAATGTCACAGAAATTGTGCGATTGTCATGGGTGTGGAGGTTTGCCAGTCTTATTGTTGCAGAAAAAAATAATTTGGATTTACAAACCTGGGGCTCTTTTGCAGTTAAAAAAAAATCTGTCCCCCCTAACAGTAAAACCCACCACCCACCAAACCCCCAAAAATAAATAAACCTAACACTAAAAAACCTAAACTACCCATTGCCCCTAAAGGGGCATTTTTATGGGCATTGCCCTTAAAAGGGTATTCAGCTCTTTTAAGAGTGCCCATAACCCTAATCTAAAAAAAATAAACCCCCCAAAAATTTAAAAAAAGCCTAAGGCTAACCCCCAGGTTGGTACTCACGGTTCCTAAAGGTCCTGTTCCAGGCAGTGACGTCTTCTTACAAGCGCCCGACATCTTCTTCCAAGCGGCGACCACTTCTATCTTCTTCCAGGAGAAGTCTTCACCCAACCGCACCGAAGTCCTCAACGAAGCCGGGGGCGAAGTGGTCCTCCAGACGGGCAGAAGTCTTCATCGAAGCCGGGCAGAAGAGGTCCTCCAGACGGGCAGAAGTCTTCATCCAGACGGCATCTTCTATCTTCATCCATCCGGCGCGGAGCGGGTCCATCTTCAAGATATTTGATGCAGAGCATCCTCTTCTATTGACATCTTCTGGAACAATGACGGGTCCTTTAAATGATGTCATCCAAGATGGTGTCCCTTCAATTCAATTCTTCAGCCAATCGGAATTAAGGTAGAAAAAATCCTATTGGCTGATGCAATCAGCCAATAGGATTGAGCTCGCATTCTATTGGCTGTTCCAATCAGCCAATAGAATGCAAGCTCAATCCTATTGGCTGTTCCAATCAGCCAATAGGATTGAAGCTGAATCCTATTGGCTGATTGCATCAGCCAATAGGATTTTTTCTACCTTAATTCCGATTGGCTGATAGAAGATGCCGTCTGGATGAAGACTTCTGCCCGTCTGGAGGACCTCTTCTGCCCGGCTTCGATGAAGACTTCTGCCCGTCTGGAGGACCACTTCGCCCGGCTTCGTTGAGGACTTCGGCCCGGTTGGGTGAAGACTTCTCAAGGTAGGGTGATCTTCAAGGGGTTAGTGTTAGGCTTTATTAAGAGGGTATTGGTGGGTTTTAGAGTAGGGTTGGGTGTGTGGGTGGTGGGTTTTAATGTTGGGGGGGTATTGTACTTTTTTTTACAGGTAAAAGAGCTGATTACTTTGGGGCAATGCCCCGCAAAAGGCCCTTTTAAGGGCTATTTGTAATTTAGTATAGGGTAGGGTTTTTTATTATTTTGGGAGGCTTTTTTATTTTATTAGTGGGATTAGATTAGGTGTAATTAGTTTAAAAAAACTTGTAATTATTTTATTATTTTCTGTAATTTAGTGGCGTTTTTTTTGTACTTTAGTTAATTTTATTTAATTGTAATTAATTTAATTTAATGTAGGTAATTTATTTAATTATAGTGTAGTGTTAGGTGTAATTGAAACTTAGGTTAGGTTTTATTTTACAGGTAAATGTGTCTTTATTTTAACTAGGTAGCTATTAAATAGTTAATAATTGTTTAATAACTATTGTACCTAGTTAAAATAAATACAAAGTTGCCTGTAAAATAAAAATAAATCCTAAGCTAGCTACAATGTAACTATTAGTTATATTGCAGCTAGCTTAGGGTTTATTTTATAGGTAAGTATTTAGTTTTAAATAGGAATAATTTAGTTAATTGTAGTAATTTTGTTTATATTTATTTAAATTATATTTAAGTTAGGGGGTGTTAGGGTTAGACTTAGGTTTAGGGGTTAATAACTTTATTATAGTGGCGGCGACGTTGGGGGCGGCAGATTAGGGGTTAATAAGTGTAGGTAGGTTGCGGCGACATTGGGGGCGGCAGAGTAGGGGTTAATAAATATAATGTAGGTGTTGGCGATGTTAGGGGCAGCAGATTAGGGGTTCATAGGTATAATGTAGGTGGCGACGGTGTCCGGAGCGGCAGATTAGGGGTTAATAATATAATGTAGGTGTCAGCGATGTCGAGGACGGAAGATTAGGGGTTAATAAGTGTAAGATTAGGGGTGTTTAGACTCGGGGTTCATGTTAAGGTGTTAGGTGTAGACATAAAATGTATTTCCCCTTAGGAATCAATGGGACTGCGTTAGGAGCTGAACGCTGCTTTTTTGATTTTCCTATGGGGAAATCGTGCACGAGCACGTTTAGCCAGCTCACCGCTACCGTAAGCAGCGCTGGTATTACAGTGAGATGTGGAGCTAAATTTTGCTCTCCACTCACTTTTCTGCGGCTAACGCCGGGTTTGTAAAAACCTGTAATACCAGCGTATTGAGTGTCACAGAGGACTACAAGAGTGCTATATGTGTATTCTCTCATGGTCTTTCGGCCCATGCTCTCTTTTGTTATGTAATACCAGCGTTGTTTGTAGGTGAGCGGTAAGCAGAAACTGCTCGTTAGCACCACACACCATTACCGACAAAATTTGTAATCTACCCGATATTTTTTAAACGTTTTAACTTTTTTTTACAGATCCCCAAGACTTATTCCATTGGAAAGGTTAGTCAATTATCTTTCCAACGGTGGGTCTTGGGGGTCTGTAACTGCCTGAGATATAGGCTTCTAAGCAGCATGCCCCATCTCCCTATACTTGTCATTGTTAATTTTAAATAAAGTTGCAAGGTGACGTCATCACGTCATTGCGCAAAACATCAAGACCCAGAGATGACTGTCACTATACAGGCTAGATCACCGGGGTTTGAGTAGATGGGAGCTCCCAGATTGCCCTCAAGGTGGGTGAGTGCTAGCGACTGCTCTGAGTCGTCGTCAGAACCTGACTGGGACAATTTGCGATGGCTCAGAGATTTCGTTAGCACTCAAGGGGTTAATACTCTTTCTATCCCACTACCCAAAACTTACATTAGTAGCCTTCAAAACACTTTTAAACAGATAATTCTGGTCTGGCAAACACCCTAGAGTAGTGAAATCCACTTTATACTGTCCTAAATCAAGCAGAAGTTTGGGAGAACCATGTATAGAAAAATACAGGACAGCGGTGATACTCCAAAGGATAGTAGACTGGTGTAATAGTGTACAGCTCAAAGAATGGGTACAACTCGAACACTTAATCTTACAAAAATCTCAACTAGGAGCACTATGCTGGCTACCCAAGAACATGTGGCCCAAATCCAAAGACTCTTACCCAATAATAGATGAGGTTTGCTGAACCTGGAGCCTCACTCTTAACCTTAAACAAACTTTGTCTTCAATACCTTCACCCCTTACCCCAGTTCTCTCAGATACATCCCTACCCTTTGGCAAAGATATAAAATACATGTCCACACAAGCACTAAGAGACACTATGCCTTACTTCATGATACTCATAGGTAACACCTTAAAAAATAAAGAGGACTTATTAGATCTTAGACAGGGTTTATTCTCGCACTGGTTCCGATACTTGCAGCTGCACCACATCCTATCCTCCTACCCAGACAAAACCAAAATATCCCATCAGCGCACAACATTTGAATCCCTATGTTCTAATACAACCCCCATTAGAGGAAAAATGTCCTTAATCTACAAAATTCTAATTACCTCATCACCCAACAGCTTACCCCTATATCCCCAAAAATGGGAAAGGGAATTACTTTCTCCTCCTTCTAGTAAAGAATGGAACCGCCAAAGCATCTATCTCAGTAAATATTCAAGAAACCAACTATAAAATACCAATGCGGTGGTACCTAACCCAAGTATTCACCCAAATCGACATCACACTTTCAACTAATATCAAATTCGATCCGTCTTATGCCATATTTCACAGACCCATACCCAAAATCACAAATACACACAAAAACACATTACTGATTCTACTCAATAGCGCTAAACAGGTTATACCTAGACATTGGAAATCTTCAGTGATCCCCTCTATACAAGAATGGCAAAGACAGGTTCGATTCACGTTCTCATTAGAAAAACTTCATTACCAACTAACAGACCAAATGTAGAAGTATATAGGGATGGCCGAATTACTTAATATCCAAGTATAAGAAACATAAGACCGCATTTTATTCCTCAACTTTATCCCCTCCGCCCCCCCCCCCCTTCCTAATCTCTGCCGGGTAGTTAAATTCTTCGACCTGTTAAGTACACAACCCACAAGAGGAAATAAGATGTACATCTATGTCAGTAGATATTGACTAATTCACTTTACACTTTGTTATAGTTAAATTGTTATTGGTTATGTTTTCATTGATGTCACTTTCATGTTGTATTCATAACATTTTATTAATAGTTTAAAATGGAAATATGTAAAGGACCCGTTTGTTGGTTATTTGTCAACACTTTCAATGTAAAAATCACCAAGGACTGGCGAAGAGTTACTAAGCAAATAGACTCTCAACATATGGACATTGCGATATGAATACATTCATGACTATGATTGATGATGCTGTTCTCATTTGATTTTCAATTTAAAAAAATATAAAAAGTAAAAAAAAACATAAAAAACACAATAAAAACAAAAACAGTGAGTGATCACTGTTTTTGTTTTTACCATGGTGTTAATAAATACGTTTTTAACTCAAGCAAAGTGACAGCACCATTTGTTCCCTGCTCATTGAAGAGCAACACTCTGGTTTGCCGTGTACCCTGCACAGGATCCGTCCTGTCCCTGGAACCAGGAGGAGGTGAGCTGATACACCCTGAGATATCAGCCTGTTACTGTTAGCACATTAGGGTGCTATTGTGAAATGTGAGTACCTATTCGGCTATATCGTTCACATATTTGGACCTGCTTTGGTTGATCTACACATGAGGCGCCCCTCTATTTTTTTTTTTTCTAGAATCATTTTGACCATCCCGTGAGGAATGGAGTGGGCATTATCATCCTTTTCCCATTAGAGGATTCATATGACTTTTGATGTCCCAGTTGGGATTATTGTGTAACTTTGGTTTGCCTATGTATATACAGTATATATATATATATATATATATATATATATATATATATATATATATATATATACATATATATATATATATATTATATATATATATATATATATATATATATATATATATATATATACAGGTATATATATATATATATATATATATATATTTGTTCTTTTTTTATTACATGCAAGAGTTCCCCCTATCTCAGTTGATTTTTTTGCTGAATGATGCAGCATAACTGTTAAAGGCTGACAAGAAAATAGCACATGAACAGCTCTATGTAAAAAAAAAATCTCAGGACTTGCATTCTGATTGGATGTTTAAAGTCGCATTACAGTGGGAAGTGGCTACTGAGGAAATTCTGAAATAAATCATCTTCCCTTTTTACATAGAGATGTTCATGTGCTATTTTCTAGTTAGCTTTCTAAAGTTATGCTGTATCATTTTCAAGTGATTCAACATGTAGGTATAATTTCTCTTTGAGATAAAATTGAATTCATATGTATGTTAGTTATATTGATTGCTTTAACATTAAAAGATTTTGGCTTCCCTGAGGAGATGGTAGCATGTCTGTCTCCCCACACTGGAGTACACTGCTTTGGTGCATGCAGATTGCTATGGTTCTGTTTTGCATTTTGACTGAGCCTTACTACTTACAGCTGTAAGCTTCATCTGGCCTCTAATTACATACTCCCAAATGTCACAGAAATTGTGCGATTGTCATGGGTGTGGAGGTTTGCCAGTCTTATTGTTGCAGAAAAAAATAATTTGGATTTACAAACCTGGGGCTCTTTTGCAGTTAAAAAAAAATCTGTCCCCCCTAACAGTAAAACCCACCACCCACCAAACCCCCCAAATAAATAAACCTAACAATAAAAAACCTAAACGGGCATTTGTATGGGGAGCCTTAGAATTTTTTAACTGCAAAAGAGCTGTTTAACTTAGGGCAATGCCCTACAAAAAGCCCTATTGGGCTATTGGTAGTTTAGCATTAGATTAGGGGATGTTTTTATTTTGGGGGGCTTTTTTATTTTCATAGGGATTAGGTTTAATTTTTTTATTTTCGATAATTTAGTTTATTATTTTCTGTAATGTTAGATTTTTTTATTTTTTGTAATCAGATTAATTTAATCTTAGGTTTTTTTTTAATTAATGTTAGCAATTTTATTTTAATTGTTACTAATTTAGTATTTTTTTTTCATTTAGGTTATTGGGGTTAATTTAGAGGGTGTTAGGTTATGGGGTGTTAGGTTAGGGGGCTTAGTAATTTAGTTAGTTATTTGCGTTGTGGGGGATGGCAGTTTAGGGGTTAATAGTTGTATTAGGATTATTGCGTTGTGTGGGGATGGCGGATTAGGGATTAATAGATTTATAAGGTTTGCTGCGATGTGGGATAATGGCAGATTAGGGGTTAATAGATTTAATAGGTACTTTTAAAGTACCTATATTGCGCATGCGTTAGGTGCGTAGCTAGATATTGCGCATGCGTTAGGTGCTAGTTATTTTCAGGCGGTAGATATTGCGCATGCGTTAGGTGTTAGTTAATATTTTCAGGCAGTTACGGGAGTTACGGTGCTCACATACTTGCGTATGTGTGGAAAGGTGAAAATGGAGTCAAATTTCTCCTTTTTTGCTGCGTAAGTCCTTGCGCTAAATATGTGATACCGATTTGCAACGCGGTTCTATGTTATCTTATGGAAGTAAAAATTGCGGTCGACGGGTGAAATATACCTGCCGCATTTATATGTGGCGCTGTATATGTGATACCAAAACCGCGTAGAAACTAGCATCGACGGCTTCTGCGGGCGCCGTCGCATATGTAATCTCGCCCCTGGAGTTTAAATAAACAAGTTTTATGATCTTGTTTTCCACCAGAGAGATTAACATTGGTTGAAAAGTTTTGAGAGTGTATTCAGCTCTTGGTTCTCATACTCAGTCATCTATAGTGGAGTTTCAGTGTAGAAGCTTAGAGTAGGTCATACAACAATAAAGTATGCATATAATACTCCAAAATACCTTTACTATATCTTCTCCAGCTTTGCACAACCAACATTGTTATATTAATATACTTTATAATGTTTAAACCTCTATATTTCTGCCCGTTTCTAAGCCACTACAGACAAGCTCTTATTACATTCTTTTTTATTAGCTTTTCACAGCAAGACACCGCTAATTCATGTGTGCCACATAGATAACATTGTGCTCCCTCCAGAGGAGTTGTGCAGGAACCAGCAGTAATTGTCTAAAATGCAAGTCTCTAAATGGCCCTACCGGCAGTACGAGTATTTTGGGAGTGCAGGAGTAAGCTGAACTCTACCAGCAGTAAAAGTGTTATGGTAGTGCAGAAATAAGCTGAACTCTACCGGCAGTACAAGTGTTATGGGAGTGCAGGAGTAAGCTGAACTATATATATTTATAAACCTGACATTATCCAAGTGGCTGTGGGTAAAGCCCGAAGTAATGTAATTCTTCCATCTACACTATTTTTTTGCCTCCGTCTGGAGGGGTTCAAGAAAGGTGCCCTGCGGATCCTCTGGTGAACCTTGGGGAATGAGGTTTATAAGGGAGGTTTACAGGCAGAGGCAAAAAAGATAGTGAAGATGTGTGAATTACAGTGCATCGTATATATGTTTAATACGGTGACTCAATGCACTCTGAGGAGATTTATAATGTTACATCAGCATTACCCACAGCTGCTTGGATAATGTCAGGTTTACCCGGGTAATGCTAGGATTACCCAATTTCTTACTTTATCCGCAACATATATTATTATTATTCTTTATTTATAAAGCACCAACAGATTCCGCAGTGCTGCCCATGGGTACAAGGATAAAAGTACAATGGAGAAACAATACAATAAGAGACAAAATTTTACAGACAATCTATATATATATACTGTATATATACAGTATATATATATATTTTCTGATTGTATTGTGCTGTAGTTTTGTGTTCTCTGTCTTGTGTATTAAGACTCTCTTCTGTGCTATGTTTTGAACCTTTTATGGAACTTTTTTGCTTTTGCAGTTGGTGTGTCTGATTTCTGGTTTAAACTGTACAAGTCAGGACCGGCGCTTGAATAAAGGAAAGCTAGGCAGCCCCCTTACTGCGCCCCAGTATGGGGCGCAAACTGCCGGTGACAACCTGGCTGCAGCAGCAACATATAAGTACTTGAAAAAAAAATGTTTTACACTCGTGGTCTGCCCCCTCCTCGCGGCACCCGTGACTCCCATCGGAACATCAAACCCCCCCTCACGGCACCCACGGTTACCCTTCTCACGGCACCCTCCACCCCTGTGCAAAGTGATGGCTGCTGCAGCTCCGGTCACAGCATAAGGAACAGTAGGAAGAGCATGAGCCAGCAGGCAGCAGTGCAGGAGGAAGAGAGCGGGAAGATGGAGCAGCAAGAAGAACTGAGCTGACTTTCTTCAGAAATCCAATCAGTTCCAAACTTTCTATTTTTATTCTCTTTCCCTCTCTTTTTCCTTCACCATTTTATCTTTTCACTTACTTACCTTTTCTGTTTTATCCCCCTACTGTATGGTACAGTCTTCTCACTTTTGCTCAGTCTGTTTTTCCCTGATTCATTTAACTACAGTCTATGTATTTGTTTTCTTTAACTTCCCCCTTTTGTTCTTAACATACCATCTCATGTTTCTCTTTCATCACATGTAAACTCTGTACACTAGGATTATAAATCTTGATGACTCGTTATACTATCCCACACATGCTGCAATTAATCCCGAATTGAGAGCACTACCACTGTCTGATTTGTTATGCAGCACAACCACTGTCTGATTTGCTATGCACCACTACCACTGTCTTATTTGCTAAGCAGCACTACCGTTGTCTGATTTGCTATGCAGCACTACCACTGTCTGATTTGTTATGCAGCACAACCACTATCAGCTTTGCTATGCAGCACTACCACTGTCTGCTTTGTAATGCAGCCCTACCGTTGTCTGATTTGCTATGCAGCACTACCACTGCCTGATTTGCTATGCTGCACTACCACTGTTTAAATTGAATTTAGCCACCAATCAGCAAGCACTACTTAGATGCTGAACCAAAAATGGGCCCGTTCCTTAGCTTACATTCTTGCTTTTAAAATAGAGATACCAAGAGATTGAAGAAAAATTGCTAATAGGAGTTAATTAGAAAGTTGCTTAAAATGTCATGCTCTTTCTGAATCATAATAGATAAAATTTGGGTTTCATATCCCTTTAACTAGCAATGGGATGGTATGTAATGGGGCGGGGGTGGCAAAATGTATCCTCGCCTGTGTGGCCTAAAATCCTAGCACCGGCCCTGGTACAAGTAGTTTAGTAATTTCCTTGACAACTTGTAATTGTATTTGATTCTTAGTACTCAGAAATCTTCTATTTTGACAATTTCAACAAAAAAACTAGTCAAGCCAGGGGCGAGATTACATATGCGGCACAAGCTTCAGCGTAACTGCTGAAACCTGCGTCGCCCGTAATTTCCTCTTGCACATCAGGGAATCACATAAACTCCGCCGGCAGTTCATAAACTGCCGTAAGTCGGATAAACTAGTGATGTCTAGAAATGAGAGTAAGTACACATTTTTGGAGTCACCAGTGACTTTACGGTAGAAAATTATTATTTTTTTAAAATCTCCCGTAAAAGTCTAACCCGCCTCCCAAAAATAAACCCAACACGTCAAAACCCCTATATCCGCCATTACCCCACATCACAACTAATAATAAAAGTATTAACCCCTAAACCGCCAACCCCCCACAGCACAATATGCCTAATTAAACTATTAACCCCTAATCCGCCATTCACCCACATCGCAATCTACCTAATAAAAGTATTAACCCCTAAATCCGCCAACCCCAACATCGCAAACTACCTAATAAATCTATTAACCCCTAATCCGCCATCCCCCCACAACGCAAAGTAACTAATTAATCTATTAACCCCTAAACCTCCATCCCCCACATTGTAATAAACCTAATTAAGATATTAACTCCTAAACTGCCAACCCCCCCCACAATGCAAATAACTAATTTAATTACTAAGCCCCCTAACCTAACACCCCCTCATTTAACCCCAATTACATTAAATACAAAAATACTAAAATACAATTAAAATTAAAAAAATAACATTACTTAAAAAAAACTAAGATTAAATTAAATTAAATTAATCTAAAATTACAAAAAATAAAAAAGTCTAACATTACAGAAAAAAATAAACCAAATTATCAAAAATAATAAAATTATACATAATCCCTATGAAAATAAAAAAAATAAAAACACCCCTAAACTAAAACTATACTAAACTATCAATAGCCCTTCAAAGGGCCTTTTGTAGGGCATTGCCCTAAGTTAAACAGCTCTTTTACATGTAAAAAATACTAAGTCCCCCCCCTAACAGTAATACCCACCAAACCCCCCAAAATAAAAAAATCTAACACTAAAAAAACTAAACTACCCATTGCCCCTAAAAGGGCATTCAGCTCTTTTATGCCCTTAAAGGGGCAATCAGCTCTAAAAAAACCCTAATCTAAAATAAAAGCCACCATAAAAAACAAACAAACCCTGTCTAACCCCCAAATAGGTACTCACCGTTCCTGAAGTCCGGCAGAGAAGGTCTCCTTCCAGGAGGTGAAGTCTTCTTGGAGGCGGCGACATCTTCTTCCAGCATGGGTACATCTTCTAGCTTCATCCAGGACCAAGGCAACGCGGAGTGGAGGTGACCGCGGAACAAGACCGGTGACTGCGGAGCCAGGTGGAGATCCTCTTTGTACGATCACCGCCACACACTGAGGATTGAATGCAAGTAGTTTAAAAATGGGGTACCTTGCATTCCTATTGGCTGACATTTTAAAATCAGCCAAAAGGATGAGAGCTACCCATTTTTAAATGGGTACCTTGCATTCAATCCTCAGTGTGCGGCGGTGATCGTACAAAGAGAATCTCCATGCTGGATGGCTCCGCGTTCGCTGGTCTTATTCCGCAGTCACCACTTTCACCACCATTTTGCGGCCCATTTATTTTTTATTTTTTGGGGTGCCTTTTATTTTTAGATTAGGGTTTTTTGGGCTGTAAAAGAGCTGATTGCCCTTTTAAGGGCATAAAAGAGCTGAATGCTCATACAAATGCCCCTTTAGAGGCGATCGGTAGTTTAGGTTTTTTTAGTGTTAGTTTTTTTATTTTGGGGTTTTGGTGGGTGGGGGTTTTACTGTTAGGGCTGACTTAGTATTTTTTACATGTAAAAGAGCTGTTTAACTTAGGGCAATGCACTACAAAAGGCCCTTTTAAAGGGGTTAATAGTGTAATTAGATTTATTGCATTGTGGGGGTAGGCGGTTTAGGGGTTAATATGTTAATTAGATATGTTGCAATGTGGGTGAATGGCGGATTAGGGGTTAAAACTTTTATTTAGTTATTGCGGTGGGGTGATGATGGTTGACAGGTAGATATTGCGCATGTGTTAGGTGTTTGTTAATACTTTCATGGAGTTACGGTGCTCATGTGTGGTGAGGTAAAAATTGAGTAAAATGTTTCGTAAGTCCTTGCGCTGAATATGTGATACTGACTTGCAACGCGGTTCTATGTTAGTTTATGGGAGTAAAATTAGCGGGCTACTATTTATATGCGGCGCCGTATATGTGATACCAATACCGAACTAAAAACCGGCGTTGCCGGCTTTTGCGGGCGACGCCGCATATTTAATCGCGCCCCAAGAGTCAAAAATAAGAAATAATAGCAAAAGATATACATTCATACATGTATGAATGTATATCTTTTGCTATTATTTCTTATTTTTCTTACAATTTGGGAAGACTCAAACCATTTATTTTAGCCATATATATTGAAATATGTTTATACATGTATCAATTATATTGCACACAATGATGATAATGATGATAATAACTATATCTACAAATCCCAATAGTTTAATTGAGTGCAATGTTGACCATTAATATATATGTTTCTAATATCCTCTTTGAGTACTCATTAGGAGAGGTCACACAAATAAACGTTTTTTTGATGATCAAATTATTTTAATTCAATAATTTCGGGCACATTTCCTTTTTTACCATATGCCCTATATTAAAGGGATAAAAGATAGATAATCCATTTTTTACCAGTTATGTATAACCAACACAGTTATAATAATACACGTTTTACCTCTGTGATTACCTTGTATCTAAACCTCTCCAGACTGCCCCATTATTTCAGTTATTTTGACAGACTTGCATTTTAGCCAATCAGTGCTCACTCCTCGGTAAATTCATGTGCATGAGCTCAATGTTATCTATATGAAACACATGAACTAATGCCCTCTAGTTGTGAAAAACTGTCAAATGCAGAGGCGGCCTTTTTATTTTTTAAGATTTATCTTTTCTCTTCTTGTGACTACGGATATTCTTTATTGAGACAACATTTTCACACCTCCACATTAGAGGATCACCTTCACTTAGAACTCTCTCACAGACTAGTCTAAATCCAACTTTTTCAGATTAGTTTTTTTCTCAGCATAATTTCCTATATCACATTTTTTTCTCTCTATCCCCAGTGGGATGTCAGTTTTATTGTCTTATTGTTTTATTTTGATTAGTGTAATACATGTATAATTTTTATGTATATTTTTATGTATTCATCTGTTTTAATCCGACTTGATTTCTTCTGCATATTTACAGTGTCTGATTATATCATTGCTTGTTTTATTTTGGCTACTTTACATTGCCTGGCTTCATACTTTAGCCTGTTGGCACTCCTATTCAACCCAATACTGCAATAACCTACTCACTGGCCTTCTTTCTCTCCCGCATCTACCCCCCTGCAATCCAACCTAAATGCCTCTGCCAGGCTAATCCACCATTTCAGTCTCACTGTATCTGCTGCACCTCTCTGCTAGTCCCTTTACTGGCTCCCATTCACAGCAGAATTAAATTCAAAATTCTCACCCTGATCTACAAAACCCTTAACCAGCGCCGCTCCCTACTACCTGTCCTCACTAATCAACAAATATATTCCAGCTGGTTCCCTAAGGTCCAATAATGACATGCTCCTTGCATCTCCTACTAAAACCTCTTCCCATGCTAAACTGCAGGACTTCTCTCATGTGGCACCAACCCACAGGAACGCACGTCTTTGCTACCAGAGTTTCCCGTAATCTGCCATCTTTTAAATGCTCCCTGAAGACATTTTTGTTCAGCCTACCAACCAGCTCAGTAACAAATAAATTCCACTTACCTAATATTTGCCCTCCTCTACCTCTGTATTAACATCATTCTCACCCTTGTAGTCCGCACCTCCTGTTTCTCACCCTCCTACCTTTCTAGATTGTAATTTCCCACAGGAACAGGGCCCTCCATTCCTCCTGTATTTGTTTGTCAGATTTTGTCTTTTCTCTTCCAATTATTGTATCATTGTTTTACTTATATCAATTGTACCAATGGACAGCACTGCTGAATATGTTGGTGCTTCATAAATAAAGTATAATAATAATATAATAATGTAGACTTTAACAATGTAATTAATATAATTTATTTTTTACTTAGGATGCTTTGCATTTGCAATTCATATATTGATGTATGCCTTTCTCTGTTGAAAGTTCCAGTTAGTGAGTAGCAATCCGAAGATTAGTACAACAGTGCCATATATCATTACAGCTTTCGTTCTTCTACTGCTGTTCTCTGGGATAGTGTCGGTATACATATGTAAGTATAATATAAATACTATTTTACTATGATCAATTGACCTGATTGTTTGTTTTAAAGGACCATTAAATGCATTAGAATTGTTTAATTAAAAAGTACACAAAAAAAGACAATGCAATAGCACTTTAACGCCTAGATTAGAATGCGCTAACTGCAGCGCAAGTGCGATATCGTTTTTTTTTAGGCTTCCTAAATAACATAAGGATTAGTGAGGCTAGAGAGGCTGAAGACGCTCTAGGGAGCCTAACAAAAACCGATATCGCACTTGCGCTGCAGTTAGCGCACCACTAGTAATCTAGGCGTCAATGAGCCATAGCTTTTTTTTCTGACAAATTTCAAAATATTGTGTATTAAAACTGCAGGCTCTATCTAAATCATGGAAGATTCATTTTGACTTTAGTGTCTGTAAGTGATTTGTAAAATACAAATGAATATCAATTTGATTGGTTAGTTAAGGATGATCTTATTGGGATATTCTGCAGAAAAAACTACATGCAATAATTATTTAACATAAAAAGTCAAATGTAATTGATAGCACAGGGTTTATTATTTTGAGATCAGCCTCAAATAAAGAATAACACAAAATCTGGTATTACAAATGGATAGTTAAACATTTTAACCAAAGCACCTTAACACAGCTGAAATGTTTTTAGAACTCTATTCTTTTAATGGTTTGCTTGGATTTTTTTTTGGTAAAATATATATACCTATGTATTTATATCTCAATCCAATTTGCAGGTGCACTCCATAAGACATAATACAACTGCCGTGGTGCTGCATAACCAATAGATATACAATCCAATTTTACTCCAATGTAGAATAAAAAATGCTGAACTCACCGGTCTTAAGAAAAAAATGTCCTTTTATTCAAAGCTTAACAAGACATCCAAAGCACCCTGCTCTACAGGGTCCTTCAGCTGGGTATCAACATTTTCTATTGGGACATTTCAATCTGCTGAACTTTAATCTTTGAGACTACTGACTATGGTGGTTGGGTTTAGAATGTAGTAGACTGAGAGTTGTGAAGTGCTGTCAGTTCATTCTTGGACCCTGACAACAAACTATTTTGTGCAGGCCCTGGATATGAGAGTAACATAAAAAAGAAGAAATAGAAAACTTGTGAAACTTGATCCAGTGGATGAACTATAAACATTTATAATGCAGTTTATGCTATGGAATGCTGTATAGTGACTTACAGTTTGCAAATGGTTGTACTCTTATTTTCTCTAGGTATGACCCGTAATAAAAAGAAAGAGAAATCACTTAGGTAATTTACAGATCAGTGCATGTATAGCCTCACATAAGTGTAATAGTTTTGTGAGTCATAGTAATTCTACTTTATGTGCTCACTGTCAAGATCTATCTATCATCTATCTATTTATCTATCTTTCTCTCTCTGTCTGTCTGTCTGTCTATCTATCTATCTATCTATCTATCTATCTATCTATCTATCTATCTATCTATCTATCTATCTGTATATCTGCCTCTCTGTCTGTCTATCTATCTGTCTGTCTGTCTCTCTGTCTGTCTGTCTATCTACCTGTCTGTCTGTCTGTCTGTCTGTCTATCTATCAATCTATTATCTATCTATCTGTCTCTGTCTGTCTATCTGTCTGTCTCTGTCTATCTACCTGTCTATCTACCTATCTATCTATCTATCTATCTATCTATATATCTATCTATCTATCTATCTATCTATCTATCTATCTCTCATTTCCCCCCATGTAAGGGATATATATATATATATATATATATATATATATATATATATATATATATATATATATATATATATATATATATACATACATACACATTTGTAATATGATATACTCATTATTTTCTCTACAGCTCTTTGCCAATGGATGAGAGAGACACTCTTGAAGACTCAGGAAACCATGCTATGGATAATATTTAAATCTGTGAATGAGAAAATATTCAACATCTCTTCATTGTGAAACAGCTCGCACAGAATATATGTAGTTCCTAGAATGAGTCTCATATATATATATATATTATTTTTTTTTACTTTGTGCTTTTATAATGCATTTCTCAACATAACTTTTACATTACCCTAACAGAGAGATGATAGACAGGTTTCAGAAATTCTTACATATTAGATACAGGTTTTATTCTCTCCAAATTGCTTATGAAATGCTGTATAAATGCAATTAAAATACATTTCCGTGCAGTCAAAATAATGTACATGTAAAAAAAGGAAATATTTACATACTACACACAAATTGATGGAGCATGTTCTACTACCAGTGATTATTCTCTTGATAATTTGGCAGTCTGACTTTATGTATAAAATATATCATGTCCCATCAGCTAAGCAAAGTGTGCAAGCTATGTGAATAGGTTTGCGGGTGTCCTGTAATGAACCATACAACCAAGTAAAATAAAAATTAAAAAAAAAAAAAACATTTGTGGTCCATTTTATTTTGCATATAAGTCCCTGTTTACCTGTTTGCCATTAAGTGATGAAAGTAGGCCAAGCTCACTCCCTCTGTTCCCTATTTGTACATAGACCAGGCCCAAACTCTGGGTTTAAAAGGCAACACACAGTGCAAGGGGCAAACAGCTAACATCACGGAGGCAAAAAGGGGATACCAGTGGCAATGCTAGTGTGGTGGATGCTGGCAATATGACCTGAAATGAGGTATGATGTGGGCATGTAGCTAACAAGGGCTGCATGGCATTGGGTCTGGTGTGATGTGCTTATATGGGGTCAGTGTCTTCAAGACCATGTTCTGCCTTTGGTATGATCTTATGTGCTTTTATGGGGATAATGGCTGCAAGGTCATGTGGTCTGATCTGAGGTATTAAGTGGACATGTGGGTACCAAGGGCTGCATGGCCTTGGCTCTGATCTCATCTGCTTACAGGGATCAGTGACTGCAAAGCCATGTGGTCAGATCTGAGATAACAAGGATTTTGCTGGAATATAACTAGCAATTAAGGTTAATACGACTGATACATTTGTCTTAAACAGAGAGGGTTATATGCCTTTAAATTTCTACTGCGTTTATTAGCAGTGATCAGCACTGTTTGTTTTTAAACCAATGAGATATCAACAAGGGGTACTTAAAGTCAGGTCACAGGTGTACCCATTAGCTATGAATACGGCCTTGAGCTGAAACATGTTAGCGTTGTTGCTGCTTCATTGCTAATAACTTATTTTCTGTCTATGGTACCTTTACATGTTGGATTTTGTATCCTTTTACCTTTTCAATAAATTTTGGATGTTTTTTAAATTGGAAGAACACCTTTGCCTGGAAAAAGATTTGATTCTGGTTCTAAGTGTCTGACTACTGAAGAAGAATGTAAATAAAAACACAGTCTTACTTGACCCATATAAAACATTGTTGGTAGTTGCAGTAGAGGACATAGATATATCGTTTTGCTAAAAGGTCTACTACAAGCATTAATATTAATAGGATTCCATTCTATATAATGTTATCAAAGTTTACCAGTGGTTTAAAAATCGATGAATATATGCGTATCCTAATATTTAAGACAGGATGGATATTTACTTGTTTACCACTCCTTAGAACTGAAGTGTGTCAGGAAAAGGTCTTTTAAATGAAAGTTCTATTTGAGCTTGTGTACACACAACATTGCCACCTTTAGTTTAGGCCACGCTCTTACATTAAACACAGCGCAGTGTTTGTTTTTTAGCAGAATATACATTACGCATTATAATAACACATACACAAACTTGTATATAGACACTCGCACTCTTTCACACAGAGACAAGCACATTCTCACAGTGGGGCCATTAAAAAAGGGAAATGAGTATGCCATGCTGTAGTGCTATTTGTTTAGCAAATGTTTGCATGCAACACATAGGTTCTTCATTTTCTGCTATGCAATGTGTCACAGTCCTGTAAGACAATCAAGTGGTTAAGTGAGGGATGCTGCAGCCATAAAAAAATTAACACTTTGGTTTTGAATACACACTGACTAATATCCACTGAAACTCCCTTTGTGACCTGCACATGGACTGTTACCATTTATGGGCTTTTGTCCTGTTCTGCAGATCAAGGTGGATCCTTTTATTCATTTCCATCACTGTGGTTATGTCCTGTAATCACTCAAATTCAGTTTTTTTTGTTTGGTGGCTCTTGCATCGCACACAATTTACAGATATCTATAACTGGGAAGTTTCTAGAGAAACTGGCTCCCAGGGAAAAATAACAACCCCCCCCCCCATTTAAAGTGCTACCAGCCCCTTCCTGGACCTTCCAAGTCTTGCTCTCATTTAATTTGAAATGAGGCCCCCATATGCCCACACACACCCATAAACATTCACATGCACACAATAAAAACACACACAGGTACCCATAGACATCAACACACAAAAGCAATACAACACAGCCACCGCTAGATATCCACATGGTCATGCACGATCAGGCATATAGACATTAGATGTGTGCAGGCCAAAAAATATCGTTCCAGACTGAATTTTAATTTCAGATATACAAGGAAATTTGTTTCCCCGAATATTTGGTGGCTGCACTATTTGGTTTTCGATTTCCTGGGAGCCGAGAGGACTAAACCTCCTGTTAGCGTGGTCGGGACTCTGGCAAGAAGAGGATCGGTTTAGTGCTCTCTCCAGTGTGTTAAGGTAAATATTTAACCATTAAAGGAAACAACTGAATACTGATGAGTTTTGTCAGTATTTTTCATTTTCTTTCATCTTCACTGGTGAATTTATTCTGATTTTCATTTTCGTTTACGAAAACGAAAATCTCATTTTCATGACGAAGTTAGCCACTGACATTCACATGCAAACAAGCATTCAAATTGTGTAAGGGCCCCTACCACGGTTTATGTCAGCTTAAAGGGACATGAAACCTAACCTTTTTTTTTCTTCATGATTCTGATAGAGCAGATTTTATATATATATATATATATATATATATATATATATATATATATATATATATATATACACAAGATCACACAGAGGATCCGATGAGAAGCGTTCACCATCAGCCCAGAAGGGAAACCGACACAATGGAGCGTGGGCGGGGACACACCCCCTTGTTACTGTGATGCGATAGGCTGCAACTTCAGGCGGAACTGCCAGGCACGCCCACAAACAAATGTAGGATTATCACACATAGAAGAAAAGCGCTCTGAACGCAGAAACCACAGATCGCCCTCTGAAGGGGTAGAAGGATAATAAATGGACCTCATAGTGAATATATTACTATGTGATATACATTTAAACAAGCATGGGAATACAAAGGAGCATCGATCAATAATGTATGGATCACTAGTGAGCATGGAAAGTATACAGCCGTTCTGAAAAAATGGATAATATGCATATTCAACATCACTTCTAATGTGCCTAAAGTGAAAAGCCCTCCTACTCACTCAACAGGGGCTAGCTGTAAACGTACCCTAAGGGATAAAGAAACAGAGAAAAGTACCTTACATCGTATAGGGATAGAAATGAAAATTAATCTGTGCCAAGTGTGAGTGGCCCATCCTACTGATGAATAAAGTGACAGTGCTACCAAATGGGAGGGAATAGATCACATAATGTATAGGGATGAATATGTGGTATATCAAATATGTGTGGATCAGGTCCGACAGACATCGCTGAATGCGGAGAGCAATACGCTCTCCGTATTCAGCATTGCACTAGCAGCTCTTGTGAGCTGCTGGTGCAATGCCGTCCCTTGCAGACTCACGGCCAATGGGCCGCCAGCAGGGAGATGTCAATCAAGCCGATCGTACTCGATCGGGTTGAATTGTGGTGATGTGTGTCCGCCTGCTCAGAGCAGGCAGACAGGGTTATGGAGCAGCGGTCTTTAGACCGCTGCTCCGTAACCTGCATTTCTGGCGAGTCTGTAGTCTCGCCAGAAACACTGGCCCACAAGCTCCATACGGAGCTTAATAAATGGACCTCATAGTGAATATATTACTATGTGATATACATTTAAACAAGCATGGGAATACAAAGGAGCATCGATCAATAATGTATGGATCACTAGTGAGCATGGAAAGTATACAGCCGTTCTGAAAAAATGGATAATATGCATATTCAACATCACGCATATTCAACAGCCCTCCTACTCACTCAACAGGGGCTAGCTGTAAACGTACCCTAAGGGATAAAGAAACAGAGAAAAGTACCTTACATCGTATAGGGATAGAAATGAAAATTAATCTGTGCCAAGTGTGAGTGGCCCATCCTACTGATGAATAAAGTGACAGTGCTACCAAATGGGAGGGAATAGATCACATAATGTATAGGGATGAATATGTGGTATATCAAATATGTTGTTTGCCATAGGGGTGAAAGACCTATGATAGAGAAGAGCGCTGTCTATGTGTGATAATATCGAGAGATATTGAAGAGAATACTCCCACAATATGGACAAGTGAGGGGTCCTACAAATATGGGCAACCCCTCTAGAGCGAGAGAGCAAAAGCCTCTAGAATAGCTAACTGGGACAATAATTTAAAAATAAAAATAATAGTAAAAGCAGGTATATACCAGATATAAGGTATACTCAATGGTACATGGACCCTCATCATATATGAAATCAATTGGATAGAAGTCAGTCATGATTCATAGACTCACAATGGGTTATAAAAAGCAGTGCCCGTCCAACATACAGTTTAGTCCATTCGGTTGTAGGGTATTCAGGCGATAAGTCCACCGTGCTTCAACCTGGAGTAGGACTTTATTCCTGTTGCCCTCACGTCTCAAGGGGGCACATGGTCAAAAAAAACAAAATGGAGGTCTGTTGTGTTGTGTCCTGCATCCATGAAGTGTCTGGCAACAGGTTGGTCGCTTTTCTTGTTCTTGATTGCGGATCTGATTGCTGAACTGTGATTTGCCATCTTGGTTTGGGCATCGTCAGAGGTCAACCCTTTTGGCATTTTTTCTATTTGAATTTGGGGGAGGGGCTTATGTATTCACTTTTGGTTGTGTATAAATTGCTGTAATTTCACAGTAGCACTTTGTCTGAGAAAGGGGATATGTTCCCCGAAACATCACATTAAAAGGCACCTGTTATGAAAAGCCCAGTGAATGCAAGCCTGCTTTGTTCATTATATATATATATATATATATATATATGGTAGTAGTTAGGTGTTTTTTGATTTGCGCTGTGTATGTGGCAAATGTTTATTTTGCTTAAAGAAGTTCCTCCTGATATATTTCAATGGCAGCTTGTTTCTGAGTATTCCACTATCATCAAATGAAATATGAAATAGAAGGTGTAGAGTAGGGTTTCAGAATTCAGCGCACATAGAAGGGAGAAAACAAAAAGAACAAATTATGGTGCAGTATGTCAGCACTAGGCAACAAGGCAAAAAAAGAGAGATGAAACTTGCTCACTTTTTGAGACCTCAAACATGTGAGGTATGTTGGAAGCGTGGAGGGGATATGATCCCTATCTGTTGTAAAGCTGTTCTTGACTGGTGAGTAGTCCCTCTTGGTAGGAAACTTTTTCTCTTTTTGGTATCCGTGGAGCAGTGTTGTGCTTCTTAGTGAACAGACTTCTCCTCTCTGAAGTATGGTAGAAAACTTTGTTTTTTGTTGTTGTTTGTTGTTTTTTCTTTCTTGAAAGTCCAGATGGGAGGCAGATAAAGATGCAGTTGAAATGTTGTTAAGTCCGTGGAAACCGGAAACAAGATAGTTACCAGAGCTGATGGAAGTACAGCTAACTGAAATAGTTGATGATTCCGTGGAAAACGTAACAAATAGTTACAAGAGCTGATGTAGATACAGCTGACAATTAGGTCCTGGTAGTTATTTGAGCTCTGGATGGCTCACAAAGTCCGGATGGCTGTGGATACTAAAGCCTGTCAGTAACAGGGTCCGTAGTTGAAGGTAGGAACACGGTCTCGCCGGACCGGAAATGACATCAAAAGTGGGCTTGCTTTTTCCCAGAAATACTTAATATACAATGTTACCAATGCACAAGAGAATTCTGGGTAAGATATGCAAATTAGATATGCAAATTCTCAGTTTTTTTCCAATTATTGAGTGTCATTAGGAAAAAGCAAGCGGGGAATCTTGCCTATATGTGCTAATTTCCTATGCAAATATTTACATTGATTTAATTTTGAGACATGGAGGATTTTAATTTCAGTTTTTTATCTCCCCCCATAATTTTAATGAATTTTGGTTTAACCATGAAAATAGCTTTACCAATGCAGCAACCAGAAATCTATCTCCTACTGATGAGTTCCAAAAAGAACGAAACAGGCTGTCTAGTGAGTGATTTCTGGTTTGCTGCAATAATCCTGTTAAAAGGATCGCTGTGTTAAAACAGTATTTTGAAGCAAAAAAACTGAGATTTTGCATATCTAATTTGCATATCTTACCCAGAATTCTCTTGTGCATTGGTAACATTGTATATTAAGTATTTCTGGGAAAAAGCAAGCGGGGAATCTTGCCTAGATGTGCTAATTTCCTATGCAAATATTTACATTGATTTAATTTTGAGACATGGAGGATTTTAATTTCAGTTTTTTATCTCCCCCCAAAATTTTAATATAGATATAGATATAGATATAGATATATATATATATATATATATATATATATATATATATATATATATATATATATATATATATATATATATATATATATATATATATAGAGAGAGAGAGAGAGAGAGAGAGAGAGAGATGATAGATTGATAGAAATGTTTATATTTTATTCCCATTAGCTTGTTGTTCAATAATTTTCGATTCTTATATACTGTATATATATATATATATATATATATATATATATATATATACTATATATATATTTTTATTTATTTTTTTCTAAGAATTGGCTGCTTAAACTTAAAAAATGAAAAAATAAATCTTTAAAAGGAGAGTCTGTAAAGTTTTTATGGGTGTTAACACTGTGGGGCCAATTTATCAAAGTCTGGCGGACATAATACGCTGTACCATACTCTGTCGGCATTTAACATTGCACAAGCAGTTCTTGTGAACTGCTTGTGCAATGCCGTCGCCTGCAGATTTGCGGCAGGGGATGTCAATCAACCCGATCGTACACGATTGGGCAGATTGATGTCGGCAGCCTCAGAGGCAGCGGACCAGTTAAGAAGCAGTGGTCTTAAGACCGCTGCTTCATAACTGCTGTTTCCAGCAAGCCTGAAGGCTCACGCAGAAACAGGAGTATCAGGGGCCATTTGGCCCTTGATAAATTGGTCTCATTATGTATGTTAATATGAATGTGTAACTGTGTGTAGATATGTCAGTGTGTGTTTATGCTAGTGTGTCAGTGAAGGGTTAAGAAAAATTGAAGCTTAAAAAAAAGTGTAATTCAAGCTGCAGGACATAGGACTGCTTTCTAAAGAAGAGAAGGTGTAGTTAGTTAGCTGGTCATAGTTGAGGAGGGGTGAGGCTGCGAGCATACTTGCTCACCGTGGGCAAGATAACAAGTGGCGCTGAAAATCCATTTCGGAAACCCTGTGCGTGATATGGCTTTTCCGCAAACAATGAAAACTATTTATATTGAGCAGATATCTAGAAAATCTCCAGATTCTTTTGTATGTTTAAGACATAGATACATTTTTGGATCTCTAAATTATGTACATTGTATCTGGAAGGTTTGAATGAGTATTTAGATATGCCAGATGTTTTTATTTTGTGTTAATACTGTACAATTTGGTATAATATTGTGTTATTATACTACTAGTTGATAAGCCTGCCCAGAGGGCAGTCTATGTGTTAAAAATGTAACCCACAAGCTACAAAAAATAAAAAAGTAAAAATACAGAAAAAAATAAACAAAGCTATCCAAAATAATAAAATTAAACCTAAACTAATACGCTTATAAAAATAAAAAATCCCCCCCAAAATAAACCCCCCCTAATCTAATACTAAACTACCAATAGCCCTTTTCTAGGGCATTGCCCTAAAGAAATCAGCTCTTTTACATTAAAAATAAACAAGTCCGGCAGAGAAGTTCTTCTTCAGGGCTGGTCCATCATCTCCATTCACAGCAAAGGCGGTGCAGAGCGGAGGTCCGGAGCGGTCTTCCCAGATGTGGCGATCCTCGCCGGTGGTCATATGTGTCAGCGGTGGCGTTCCTTGAGGTGGTGGTGGTCTACAGTGGCATGGAGGCTCCTCCGATGTCCGTCGTATACTGAATATTTAATACAAGGTACCACAATCAATTTGTAGTACCTTGCATTCCTATTGGCTGAATTTTTCAAAACAGCCAATAGGATTAGAGCTACTGAAATCAGCCAATAGGAATGCAAGGTACCCCAATTAATATGGGGTTACTTGAATTCAATCTTCAGTGTGGGGCGAACGATCGCATGAAGAGGAACCTCCATGCCTTCGCCACATCTGGGAAGACCACTCTGGACCTCCATTCCATGCCGGCTTCGCTTCACGCACATCTGGGAAGACCGCCACATCTTGGAAGTCTGCTTTGGACCTCCGCTCCGCGCTGCCCTCGCTGTGGATGAAGATGATGAACCCGTCTGGAAGAAGACTTTTTCCGCCAACTAAAATCGTGATTACCTATTTGGGGCTTTAGTGTTTTTTTTTTTATTTGTTTTTTTTTGTTAGTTTTTTTAGATTAGGGTTTATTGGGCAATTTGCAAAAGAGCTGAATGCCCTTTTAAGGGCAGTGAAAAAGAGCTGAAGGGCAATGTCTATACAAATGCCCCTTTAGGGGCAATGGGTAGTTTAGGTTTATTAGTGTGAGTTTTTTTTATTTTGGGGGGTTTGGTGGGTGGGGGTTTTTACTGTTAGGGGGGACTTTGTTTATTTTTAATGTAAAATAGCTGATTTCTTTAGGGCAATGCCCTACAAAAAGCCCTTTTAAGGGCTATTGGTAGTTTATTCTTAGATTAGGGGTTGTTTTTATTTTGGGGGGGCTTTTTATTTTCATAGGGATTAGGTTTAATTTTTTTATTTTGGATAGTTCTGTTTATTATTTTTTGTAATGTAGCCTTTTTTATTTTCTGTAATTTTAGATTAATGTAATGTAATTTTTTATTTTTTATTTTAATTGTAATGTAGTTTTTTTTCTTAATATAATTAAGGGGTTCATTTGGGGGTGTTAGTCATTAAATTAAGTTTTTGCATTGTGGGGGTTGGTGGAATAGGGGTTAATAGATGTATTAGGTAGTTTGTGATGTGGGTGGTGGATATAGGGGTTAATAATGTTATTGTTTTTTTCTTTTTTTTCTTAATACTTCGTGCAGGCGGTTAGTTTATTTTTTTCTTAATAGTTCGTATGGGCATTTTTTTTTAAAAATACTTATTACAGGCGGTTACTTTATTACTTATTGCGGATTTTTTTTTTTTTTAATACTTAGTGGGATATTTATCAAAGCGTCAACTATGTTGCATTCGCGGGCATCAATACACTCGCCACATCGCGGCCGCGGATCTGAATACGATCTCCTCCATATATATGAGAAAAGCCATCAAAAACACGCGCACAAAGTTCGGGGCGATGAGCATCGGACCGTTGTTAACTAACAGTCATCGATGACGCTGTTATTAGGGTTTTCCAAAATTATATGTATACAATTTCTCTAAACTCATAACTAAACTACTACAAAGTACACTAACACCCATAAACTACCTATTAACCCTTAAACCTCCGCCCTCCCGCATCGCAAACACTATAATAAACCTATTAACCCCTAATCTGCCACTCCCGACATCGCCGCCACTAATATAAATATTAACCCCTATTCCGCTGCTTCCTGACATCACCGCCACTAAATAAACTTATTAACCCCTAAACCTCTGGCCTCCCACATCACCACCACTAACTAAACCTATTAACCCCTAAACTGTCAGCCCCCCACATCGCAAAAAACTAAATTAAGCTATTAACCCCTAAACCTAACCACCACTTAACTTTAAATTTAAATTACAAGATCCATATCTTAATATAAATTAAAACTTACCTGTGGAATTAAAATAAACTAATTTTAAACTATAAATTAACCTACCCTATTATACTAAAATTAAATTAAACTACTAATTAAATAAACTAAATTACATATTAAAAAACCTAACACTACTAAAATTATTTAAATATACAATTAAACATTATTACAAAGTACTAAATTACAAAAAACAAACAAACACTAAATTACAAAAAATAACAAACACTAAATTACGAAAAATAACAAACGAAATTATCCAAAATACATTTCTTTCATGTAATTGGCAAGAGTCCATGAGCTAGTGACGTATGGGATATACAATCCTACCAGGAGAGGCAAAGTTTCCCAAACCTCAAAATGCCTATAAATACACCCCTCACCACACCTACAATTCAGTTTTACAAACTTTGCCTCCTATGGAGGTGGTGAAGTAAGTTTGTGCTTAGATTCTACGTTGATATGCGCTTCTCAGCATTTTGAAGCCCGATTCCTCTCAGAGTACAGCGAATGTCAGAGGGTTGTGAAGGGAGTATCACCTATTGAATGCAATGGTTTTCCTCACGGGAGATCTAATTCATAGGTTCTCTGTTATCGATCGTAGAGATTCATCTCCTACCTCCCTTATTCAGATCGATGATATAATTTCATATTCCATTACCTCTACTGATAACTGTTTCAGTACTGGTTTGGCTATCTGCTATATGTGGATAGGTGTCTTTTGGTAAGTATGTTTTCATTACTTAAGACACTCTCAGCTATGGTTTGGCACTTTATGTATTATCATAAAGTTCTAAATATATGTATTGTACTTATATTTGCCATGAGTCAGGTTTATGTATATTTCCTTTTTTTCAGACTGTCAGTTTCATATTTGAGAAAAGCATATTTAGGAAAATATTTTTTATTACCTGGGGTATAGTCTTTTTTTCTATTGACTGTTTTCTCATTAAATTTCACGGGGCAAAATTAGGCTTGTGAGGGCGCAAAATGCCGAAGTTTATTGCGTCATTTCCGGCGTCTTAGCTGACGCTGAGTTCCTTGCACAAGGTAGCGTTGTTAATGACGTGAGTGTGTCATTTCCGGATGTTGTTAGCACCAACATTTTTTTAGTTACGTTGTGCGTCATACTTGGCGCCAAAAAATGTCATTATTTAAAACCCCATTCCTATGTGCCTCTTGCCTTTTTCTATGTTAGAGGGCTATGCTGTTTGGATTTTTTTCCCATTCCTGAAACTGCCATATATGGAAATTGATCATTTTGTTTTATATGTTGTTTTTTGTCTTACATTTGCAAGATGTCTCAATCTGATCCTGTCTCAGAAACCACTGTTGGAACTCTGCTGCCTAATAACAGTTCTACCAAAGCTAAGTGCATTTGTTGTAAATTTGTGGAGATTATATCTCCAGCTGTGGTATGTAATAGTTGTCATGATAAGCTTTTACATGCAGAGAACGTGTCTATGAGTAATAGTACTATGCCTGTTGTTCCTTCAACATCTAATGTACAAGATATACCTGTGAATTTAAAAGATTTTATTGCTGATACGATTCAGAAGGCTTTGTCTGCAATCCCGCCTTCTAATAAACATAAAAGGTCTTTTAAAACTTCTCATAGAGTTGATGAAATTTCAAATGAACGACAACATACTGAATAATCCTCTTCTGACAAGGATCTATCTGATTTAGAAGATCCTTCTTCAGATACTGACACAGACAAATCTACTTATTTATTTAAAATGGAGTATATTCGTTCCTTGTTAAAAGAAGTGTTGATTATATTGGATATTGAGGAAACTAGTCCTCTTGATATTAAAACTAGTAAACGTTTAAAATTCTATTTATAAACCTCCTGTGGTTACTCCAGAGGTTTTTCCAGTTCCTGATGCTATTTCTGATATTATTTCTAAGGAATGGAATAGGCCTGGTACTTATTTTATTCCTTCTTCAAGGCTTAAAAAATCGTATCCTTTGCCAGCAGTTAGATTGGAGTTTTAGGAAAAGATCCCCAAAGTTGATGGGGCTATTTCTACTCTTGCTAAACTTACTACTAGATAGGAAACTTGAATCTTATCTAAGGAAAGCTTATTTATATTCTAGTAATCTCCTCAGGCCTGCCATTTCTATGGCTGATGTTGCAGCTGCATCAACTTTTTAATTGTAAAGTTTAGTGCAACAGGAAACGGATCCTGATTTGTCTAGCATTGTTCACTTGCTTAAACATGCGAATCATTTTATTTGTGATGCCATTTTTGATATCATCAAAATTGATGTTAAATCTATGTCTTTAGCTATTTTAGCTAGTAGAGCTTTGTGGCTTAAATATTGAAATGCTGACATGGGCCCCTATTTATCAAAGGTCTTGCGGACCTGATCCGACAGTGCGGCTCAGGTCCGCAAGACCTCGCTAAATGCGGAGAGCAATACGCTCTCCGCATTTAACATTCCACCAGCAGCTCACAAGAGCTGCTGGTGCAATGCCGCCCCCTGCAGACTTGCGGCCAATGGGCCGCCAGCAGGGGGTGTTAATCAACCCAATCGTACTCGATCGGGTTGAATTGTTGCGATTCTTGTCCGCCTGCTCAGAGCAGGCGGACAGGGTTATGGAGCAGCGGTCTTTGTGACTGCTGCTTCATAACTGCTGTTTCTGGCGAGTCTGAAGACTCGCCAGAAACACGGGCCGTCAAGCTCCTTTCGGAGCTTGATAGATAGGCCCCAATGTATCTAAGTCTAGATTACTATCTCTTTCTTTCCAAGTTATTTCGTTCTCAGTTGGATTCAATTATTTCAACTGTCACTGGGGGGGGGAGTTTTTTTGCCTCATGATAAAAGACCTAAGGGTAAATCTAAAGCTTCTAACTGCTTTCATTCCTTTTGACAAATTAAGGAACAGAAACCTAATCCTTCCCCCAAATAATTTGTTTCCAATTGGAAACCTTCTTCAAGTTGGAGTAAATCCAAACCATTTAAGAAACCAAATCCAGCCCCCAAGTCTGCATGAAGGTGCAGCCCTCATTCCAGCTCAGCTGGTAGGGGACAGGTTAAGATTCTTCCTAAACATTTGGGCAGATTCTGTTCAAAATCATTGGATTTAGAGTATTGTCTCTCAAGAGTACCGAATAGGATCCTGTGAGAAGATTTTATCTCTCACGCATCCCAGTAAATCCAGTAAAGGCTCAAGCTTTTCTGAAGTGTGTTTCAGACCTGTAGCTTTCAGGGGTAATCATACCAGTTCCGTTTCAGGAACAGGGTCTGGGGTTTTATTCAAATATATTCATTGTCCCAAAGAAAGAAAATTCTTTCGGGCCAGTTCTGGATCTGAAAATTTTGAATCGTTATGTAAGAGTGCCAACTTTCAAAAATGGTGACTATAAGGACTATTCTGCCTTTTGTTCAGCAAGGGCATTATATGTCCACGATAGACTTACAGGATACTTATGTTCATATTCCGATTCATCCAGACCATTATCAGTTTCTGAGATTTTCTT
This sequence comes from Bombina bombina, assembly GCF_027579735.1. Lineage (NCBI taxonomy): Eukaryota > Metazoa > Chordata > Amphibia > Anura > Bombinatoridae > Bombina > Bombina bombina. The sequence continues at coordinate 1,040,276,215 of NC_069504.1, forward strand.
TTCTAGACAACCATTACCAATTTGTCACTCTTCCGTTTGGCCTAGCGACAGCTCCAAGAATCTTTTCAAAGGTTCTCGGTGCCCTACTCTCTGTAATCAGAGAACGGGGTATTGCTCTATTTCCTTATTTGGATGATATCTTGGTACTAGCTCAGTCTTTACATTCTGCAGAATCTCACACGAAACAACTAGTGTTGTTTCTTTAAAGACATGGTTGGAGGATCAATTTACCAATAAATTCTTTGATTCCTCAGACAAGGGTCACCTTTTTAGGTTTCCAGAAAGATTCAGTGTCCATGACTCTGTCTCTAACAGACAAGAGATGATTAAAATTGTTTTCAGCTTGTCAGAACCTTCAGTCTCAGTCATTCCCTTCAGTGGCTATGTGCATGGAAGTTTTAGGTCTCATGACTGCAGCATCAGACGCAATCCCCTTTGCTCGTTTTCATATGAGACCTCTCAAGCTTTGTATGCTGAACCAGTGGTGCAGGGATTAAACAAAAATATCACAATTAATATCCTTAAATCCCAATGTTCGACTCTCTCTGACTTGGTGGTTAGATCACCATCGTATAGTTCAAGGGGCCTCTTTTGTTCACCCAACCTGGATTGTGATCAGAACAGATGCAAGTCTTTCAGGTTGGAGAGCTGTCTGGGGATCTCTGACAGCACAAGGAGTTTGGAAACCTCAAGAGGCAAGGTTACCAATCAATATTTTAGAACTTTGTGCTATCTTCAGGGCTCTTTAGGTGTGGCCTCTGTTGAAGAGAGAATTGTTCATTTGTTTTCAGACAGACAATATCACAACTGTGGCATATGTCAATCATCAGGGTGGGACTCGCAGTCCTCAAGCCATGAAAGCAGTATCTTGGATATTTGCTTGGGCGGAATCCAGCTCCTGTCTAATTTCTGTGGTTCATATCCCAGGTATAGATGCGTTAGCAGTTCCTTGGTGTTACCAACCTGCTTATATCTTCCCACCTTTAGTTTTTCTTCCAAAAGTTATTTTCAAAATCATCATGGAACAATCATTTGTGTTGCTGGTAGCTCCAGCATGGCCTCACAGGTTTTGGTATGCAAATCTTGTTCGGATGTCCAGCTATATCCGAACAAGATATAGGTATAGACAAATGGGAAGCGGATTATCTCAGCTGTCAGACTTTACATCCGGGGGAGTGGTCACTCCATCCAGATGTGTTTTCTCAGATTGTTCAGATGTGGGGTCTTAAAGAAATAGATCTGATGGCTTCCCATCTAAACAAGAAACTTTCCAGGTACCTGTCCAGGTCCAGGGATCCTCAGGCGGAAGCAGTGGATGCGTTAGCAGTTTCTTGGTGTTACCAACCTGCTTATATCTTCCCACCTCTAGTTCTTCTTCCAAAAGTTATTTCCAAAATCATCATGGAACAATCGTTTGTGTTACTGGTAGCTCCAGCATGGCCTCAAAGGTTTTGGTATGCAAATCTTGTTCGGATGTCCAGCTGCCATCCTTGGCCACTTCCATTAAGGCTAGACCTTCTGTCTCCAGGTCCGTTTTTCCATCAGGATCTCAAATCATTAAATTTGAAGGTATGGAAATTGAACGCTGAGTGCTTAGTCATAGAGGTTTCTCTGACTCAGTGATTAATTCTATGTTACAGGCTCGTAAATCTGTTTCTAGGAAGATTTATTATCGAGTTTGGAAGATTTATATTTCATGGTGTTCTTCTCATAAATTCTCCTGGCATTCTTTTAGAATTCCTAGAATTTTACAGTTTTTGTTCAGGATGGTTTGGATAAAGGTTTGTCTGCAAGTTCCTTAAAGGGACAAATCTCTGCTCTTTCGGTTTTATTTCACAGAAAGATTGCTAAGCTTCCTGATATTCACTGTTTTGTACAGGCTTTGGTCCGTATCAAGCCTGTCATTAAATCAATCTCTCCTCCTTGGAGTCTTAATTTGGTTTTGAAGGCTTTACAGGCTCCCCCTTTTGAGCCAGTGGCCTCTAGTTATCAAGCCGTCAACCGCAAATATGCTGGCATTCCGCAGCGTATTTGTGGCGAGGCTGATTCGCCATAGTTATCAAGCCCTACAGATTGGCAAAAGTAGAATATAGTGATGTAACATACGATCAGCCAGACTCAGTCCAACACAGATCGATGGTTACGTCACTCCAGATGTTCCCGAACGCAAGTTCGGCACAATCTGACTACTTTTGGTAGTTATCAAAGAACAACCAGGTACGCTCGCCACTATTACAGCCCAGTGTACCTGGTTTTCAATCCGCCGCCCTGGAGGCGGCGGATCACATCAGAATCAATGGGAGTCTGACAGCAGCGAGAGCTCATGTTCGCTGCTGCCCAATATCCCATTGATTCCTATGGGAAGTGTCTGCCCCTAACACCCTAACATGTACCCCGAGTCTAAACACCCCTAATCTGCCCCCCTACACCGCCGCCATCTACTTTATACTTATTAACCCCTAAACTGCTGCCCCGCCACCGCCGCCACCTACATTATACGTATTAACCCCTAAACCACCGCTCCCGGACCCCGCCGCCACCTACATTATACCTATTAACCCCTAATCTGCCGCCCCCTATACCGCCGCGACCTACATAAAGTTATTAACCCCTATCCTGCCAATCCCGGACCCCGCCGCAAATAAATTAAATGTTTAACCCCTAAACCGCCGTTCCCGGAGCCCACCGCCACCTACATTATATATATTAACCTGTATCCTGCCCCCCCTACACCGCCGTCAAGTCTAACCCTAACACAACCCCTAACTTAAATATTATTTAAATTAATCTAAATAAATATTCCTATAATTAAATAAATTATTCCTATTTAAAACTAAATACTTACCTATAAAATAAACCCTAAGATAGCTACAATATAACTAATAGTTACATTGTAGCTATTTTAGGGTTTATATTTATTTTACAGGCAACTTTGTATTTATTTTAACTAGGTACAATAGCTATTAAATAGTTATTAACTATTTAATAGCTACCTAGTTAAAATAACAACAAATTTACCTGTAAAATAAATCCTAACCTAAGTTACAATTAAACCTAACACTATACTACAATTAAATTAATTAAATTAATTAAATACAATTACCTACAATTAAATAAAAATAACTAAAATTAACTAAAGTACAAAAAAAACAACTCTAAATTACAGAAAATAAAAACAAATTACAAGAAGTTTAAACTAATTACACCTAATCTAAGCCCCCTAATAAAATAAAAAATCCCCCCAAAATAATAATATTCCCTACCCTATACTTAATTACAAATAGCCCTTAAAAGGGCTTTTTGCGGGGCATTGCCCCAAAGTAATCAGCTCTTTTACCTGTAAAAAAAGAAATAACCCCCCCAACATTAAAACCCACCACCCACACCCAACCTTACTCTAAAACCCACCCAAACCCCCCTTAAAAAAACCTAACACTAACCCATTGAAGATCACCCTACCTTGAGCCGTCTTCACCCAGCCGGGCCTAAGTCCTCAACGAATCCAGGTGAAGTGGTCCTCCAGATGGGCAGAAGTGTTCATCCAATCTGGCCAGAAGAGGTCCTCCAGATGGGCAGAAGTCTTCATACAAGCGGCATCTTATATCTTCTTCCATCCGGCGAGGAGCGGCTCCATCTAGAAGACATCCAACGCGGAGCATCCATCGATGCCGACGACTAAACGACGAATGACGGTTGCTTTAAATGACGTCATCCAAGATAGAATTCAGCCAATCGGAATTAAGGTAGGAAAAATCCGATTGGCTGATGAAATCAGCCAATCGGATTGAAGTTCAATCCGATTGGCTGATCCAATCAGCCAATAGGATTGACCTTGCATTCTATTGGCTGATCGGAACAGCCAATAGAATGCGAGGTCAATCCGATTGGCTGATTTCAACAGCCAATCAGATTTTTCCTACCTTAATTAGGTTTAAAATAACGTTTAAACCTAACACCCTAACATAAACCCTGAGTCTAAACACCCCTAATCTGCTGCCCTCAACATCGCCGACGCCTGCCTACAGTTATTAACCCATAACCAGCCGTTCCCGATATCACCGCCACCTAACTAAAGGTATTAACCCCTAAAATGCTGCTCCCGATATCGCTGCCACTATATTAAAGTTATTGACCCCTATTACCCTGCACCCCAACATCGCCCGCACTATAATAAATCTATTAACCCCTATTTCACCACTCCCCGACATCGCCGCAACTAAATAAAGCTATTAACCCCTAAACCTCTGGCCTCTCACATCACTACCACTAAATAAAACTATTAACCCCTTAACCGCAGGCCCCCCACATCGCAACAACATAAATTAAACTATTAACCCCTAAACCTAACCCTAACGTAACCCTAGCCCTAACACCCCCTAACTTTAACATAATTAAAATAGATCTAAATTAAACTTACATATATTAACTAAATAATACCTATTTAAAACTAACACCTAGATTACGAGTTTTGTGTTAGGCTTAAAAAGCAGTGTTGGCCGGTCCTAATGCTGCTTTTTAATGCCCGCTGGTATTACGAGTCTTGCAGGTACAGATGTACCGCTCACTTTTTTGGCCAGACTTGGCAATACCGCAAATCCACTTATGAAAATTGCGTATCCTATTTTTTCAATGGGACTTGCATAGCGCCGGTATTACGAGTCGACCCTCTCCTGTCAAGACTGGTACCACATTTTAAAGTCAGTAGTTAAGAGTTTTACACTACAAAGCCGTAGCATAAAACTAAAGTGCTAAAAAGTACACTAACACCCATAAACTACCTATTAACCCCTAAACCAAGGCCCTCCCACATTGTAAACACTAAAATAATTTTTTTAACCCCTAATCTGCCAAACCGGACATCGCCGCCACTATAATAAATATATTAACCCCTAAACCGCCGCACTCCCGCCTCGCAAACAGTTAAATATTATTAACCCCTAATCTGCTGTCCCTAACATCACCGCCACCTATCTACATTTATTAACCCCTAATCTGCCGCCCCCAACGTCGCCGCCACTATACTAAAGTTATTAACCCCTAAATCTAAGTCTAACCCTAACCCCCCTAACTTAAATATAATTAAAAGAAATCTAAATAAAAATTACTATCATTAACTAAATTATTCCTATTTAAAACTAAATACTTAACTATAAAATAAACCCTAAGCTAGCTACAATATAACTAATAGTTATATTGTATCTAGCTTAGGGTTTATTTTTATTTTACAGGCAAGTTTGTATTTATTTTAACTAGGTAGAATAGTTACTAAATAGTTATTAACTATTAAATAAACTACCTAGCTAAAATAAAGACAAAATGACCTGTAAAATAAAACCTAACCTAAGTTACACTAACACCTAACACTACACTATAATTAAATTAATTCCCTAAATTAAATACAATTAAATAAAATTAGCTAAAGTACAACCCCCCCACTAAATTACAGAAAATAATAAACAAATTACAAGATTTTTAAACTAATTACACCTAATCTAATCCCCCTAACAAAATAAAAAAGCCCCCCCCCCAATTAAAAAACCCCTACCCTACACTAAATTACAAATAGCCCTTAAAAGGGCCTTTTGCGGGGCATTGCCCCAAAGTAATCAGCTCTTTTACCTGTAAAAAAGTTACAAATCCCCCCCCAACATTAAAACCCACCACCCACACAACCAACTCTACTCTAAAACCCACCCAATACCCCCTTAAAAAACCTAACACTAACCCCTTGAAGATCACCTTACCGGGAGAAGTCTTCATCCAACCGGGCCGAAGTCCTCAACGAAGCCGGGAGAAGTCTTCATCCAAGCCGGGCGAAGTGGTTCAAATAAGCCAATAGGAATGCAAGCGACGCCATTTTGAATGGAAGATTGAAGAGGCCGCCTGGATGAAGACTTCTCGCTGCTTGGATGAGGACTTCTCCGCTGGGATGAAGATTGAAGAGGCCGCCTGGATGCAGACTTCTCGCCTCCTGGATGAGGACTTCTCTGCCGGGATGAAGATCGTTCAAGCGGGACTTCAAAAACTGTAAGTGGATCGTCGTGGTTAGTGTTAGTTTTTGTTAAGGGTTTTTTGGGTGGGTTTAATTTTTAGATTAGGGTTTGGGCAGTAAAAGAGCTAAAAGCCCTTTTAAGGGCAATGCCCACACAAATGCCCTTTTCAGGGCAATGGGTAGCTTAGGTTTTTTTAAATTTAGGTTTTTTATTTTGGGGGGATGGTTGGGTGGTGGGTTTTACTGTTGGGGGGCTTTGTATTTTTTTTACAGGTAAAAGAGCTAATATCTTTGGGGCAATACCCCACAAAAGGCTCTTTTAAGGGCCATTGGTAGTTTATTGTAAGCTAGGATTTTTTTTATTTTGGGTGGGGTTTTTTATTTTGATAGGGCTATTAGATTAGTTTAATTCTTTTTTATTTTTGACACTTTCGTTTGTTATTTGCCATAATTTTGTGTTTGTTATTTTTTGTAATTTAGTAATTTAGTCTTTTTTTTTGTAATCAGATATCAGATGTAATTTTTAGAGTAGTGTTAGGATTTTTTTAATCTGTAGTTTAGTTTATTTAATTGGTAGTTAGTTTAATTTTAGTTTAATAATTATATTAGTTTAATTGTTAGTTTAAACTTAGTTTTTTTAATTTGAAAGGTAAATTTTAATTTAATTTAAGCTAGGGAAATTGTAATTTTAATATAACGTTAGGGGGTGTTAGGTTTAGGGGTTAGTAGTTTAAATTAGTTTATTGCGATGTGGGGGGCTTCTTGTTTAGGGGTTAATAGTTTAATTTATTATATTTCCTTGTGGGAAGGCTTTCGGTTTAGGGGTTAATAGTTTTATTATAGTGGCAGCAGTGTAGGGCTTAATAACTTTAGTATAGTGGGGGCGATGTGGGCGGACAGCAGATTAGGGGTTAATAATATTTAAATAGTGTTTGTGATGCAGGAGGGCAGTGGTTTAGGGGTTAATAACTTTAGTATAGTGGTGACGATGTCGGGGAGTGGCGGAATAGGGGTTAATAAAAAATTTTAGTGGCGGCGATGTCGGGAATGGCAGATTAGGGGTTAATAAATTTATTATAGTGTTTGTGATGTGGGAGGGCCTCAGTTTAGGGGTTAATATGTAGTTTATGGGTGTTAGTGTACTTTTTAAATGAATGGATTTCCAGCCTCCAGGGGATAATTTATAAGACCTTTATTTCTTTTTCACAGGGTCCATAAAGCAATACGACAACGTTTCAAACCACACACTGGTTCTTAGTCATGTCTAATTTGTCTATGTACAGGTGTGCCTTTTATACCTGATACAACAGTCAATCTATACAATATTGCCATCTTGTGGTCTTTTACTAAAATTACATGTGTTCAGTATAACAAAAGAGAGACATTTTTTTACTTTTTTCTTTTCTATCTTTCTTAGTATATTTCACATGTATATATTAAAATAATCCTTTAACATTATAAAATGACCTGCCTATACATATACCAAAAATCTAAATCATAGCACTACAGATCTAGCTATTTATTAAGGTTTGCAAGTATCTTATTAATTACATAAATAAAGACCAGTCAAAGTCTTTGTTGAGACCATTAGGCTCTAAAGTGTTCAACTTGTTTATCCAAAACATTTCTTTCTTTTTGAGTATATGTTCCCTGTCACCTCCTCTCCTTGGCTTATCTATCTGATCTATTACTTGAAAACGCAGCTGACATATGTCCCATGGAGAGGAAGTGACAGGAATCTGGGGCATCCCTATTATTCATCCTAATATTGGATTTGTGTTCTGTAATTCTTGTCCTAACTTCCCTACTCGTTTCTCCAATATAAATTCTGGCACATGGACATTTGATTATATATATGGCATATGTACTTCTACATGTTAGATATTTTTTAATTGGGTATTTTGTTCCATTTATTGGGTGAAAAAATTGTTTACCTTTAATTATGGAACTGCAGTGGCTGCAATGCAGACACGGATAACAACTTACATTATCAGATCCCATTTTAGTTTGTTGTGTCTTTTTTGCACTCCCTATATCAGCTCTCACCAAAAGATCTCTTAGATTTTTGTTTTTCTTGTAAGCTATCATTGGAATATTTTTAAATTCTTCTACCCAAGGGTTACAATCTTTCAATATGTGCCAATATTTGTTTATAATACCTGAAATTTTGGGACCTAAATTATTATATTGGGTTACAAATATCATTCTATTTTCCTTCTTACTGCTATTCTTTTTAGCATCTTGATCATTAATTTTGACAAGTTCTAATTGTTCTTTAATCAGTTTATCAGGGTAGCCCCTCTTTTTAAATTTGTCTGCCATTTCATTTAATTGTTCTTTAATCAGTTTATCGGGGTAGCCCCTCTTTTTAAATGTGTCTGCCATTTCATTTAATCTTAAGTTACACCTATCTTCATCTGACACAATTCTTTTAACTCTTAAAAATTGGCTTTTAGGTATGGCTCTCAATGTGTTATCTGGATGAAAACTGTCCAATTGTAATATTTTCTTTTTGTCAGTAGGCTTGGTATATAGATCTGTTTTTAAAAAACCTTTTTCTACATAGACAAAAGTATCCAGGAATTCAACACATGTTTCACTCATTTTAAGAGTGAATTTTAGCCCTGTAACAGACAAATTAAGGTGTTCTACAAATGTCAATAGGCTTCCAACGTCGCCCAACCATATGCCAAATACATCATCTATAAATCTCCACCAGGCAGCGCCATGTTGTAAAAATAATATATGTGGATATACAAATCTTTCCTCTATATGAGACATATATATGTTGGCATAGGTTGGGGCAACGTTGAAGCCCATTGCAGTACCTTGTTTTTGCAGAAAGAACTTGTCTTGGAAGAGGAAATAGTTTTGATATAGAATAAGTGATAGCAAATCTATCAAAAATTGGATCTCTCCATTGTTATATTTCTTATCCATCTCTAATGTGTTCCTCACTGCCGAAATGCCACTAGTGTGTTTGATAGAAGTATAGAGACTAGTAACATCTAATGTGTATAAAATACACTTGTCTCCAATATGTCCTATGTCCCTTAATTTATTAAAAAAATCATTAGTGTCTTTTATATATGAAGATGTGTTAGGCAAGTATGGTTGGAGTATTTTGTCTAAAAAGACACAGAATTAACACCTGCCACTATGGGGCGGCCTGGTGGGTGGTATTCATCTTTATGAATCTTAGGTGTTATGTATAGTACTGGTCTTACTGGATGTTCTTCAATTAAAGATTCTTTAAATTTGGCTGTAATAATTCCCATTTTAACTGCTTGATCTGTTAGATGTTCAATCTCTTTACTTATTTGAATAGTAGGGTCTCACACTAAAGTTTTACACACTTGTACATCATCCAATAAAAGTTAAAAGTAAATATACACCACCTACACAACATAGTGTTGCAACTTTTGCAAAATTGGTCAATAAAGAAGTAGACAATCTATTAAGAAGAAATAGAAAGAGAAGACTGGTACAAGCTAATAAAAGTGAACAAGGCATAATTACCAAAATTAAGAATAATAAAGAGATCATAATAAAGGAGGCGGACAAGGGTGGGGCTGTAGTATTGCTTAATAAATCTGATTATGTTAAAGAGATAGAGAGACAACTGGATGATGTACAAGTGTATAAACCTTTAGTGGGAGACCCTACTATTCAAATAAGTAAAGAGATTGAACATCTAACAGATCAAGCAGTTAAAATGGGAATTATTACAGCCAAATTTAAAGAATCTTTAATTGAAGAACATCCAGTAAGACCAGTACTATACATAACACCTAAGATTCATAAAGATGTATACCACCCACCAGGCCGCCCCATAGTGGCAGGTGTTAATTCTGTGTCTTTTTAGACAAAATACCCCAACCATACTTGCCTAACACATCTTCATATATAAAAGACACTAATGATTTTTTGAATAAATTAAGGGACATAGGACATATTGGAGAGAAGTGTATTTTATATATATTAGATGTTACTAGTCTCTATACTTCTATCAAACACACTAGTGGCATTTCGGCAGTGAGGAACACATTAGAGATAGATAAGAAATATAACAATGGAGAGATCCAATTTTTGATAGATTTGCTATCACTTATTCTATATCAAAACTATTTCCTCTTCCAAGACAAGTTCTTTCTGCAAAAACAAGGTACTGCAATGGGCTTTAACGTCGCCCCAACCTATGCCAACATATATATATGTCTCATATAGAGGAAAGATTTGTATATCCACATATATTATTTTTACAACATGGTGCCGCCTGGTGGAGATTTATAGATGACTAGTCCTAAAGCCTGTGTACACGGGCCAATTTTTTAGGTACCGCGGTTCCAACCCTTGCTCCCTCTCTCTCCCCCCTCTCTTTTGCGCTCTCTCTCTCTCTCCCCCTCTCTTTTGAGTTCTCTCTCTCCCCCTTATTTTGCACTCTCTCCCCTCTTTTGCTCTCTCTCTCTCCCCTTTTTTGCACTCTCTCTCCCCTCGTGCTCTCTCTCCCCCCTCTTTTGCTCTCTCTCCCCTCTTTTGCTCGCTCTCTCTCTTCCCCCCCTCATCTGCTCTCTCCCCCCTCTTGCTCTCTCTCGCCCTCTTTTGCTCTCTCTCTCCCCTATTTTGCTCTCTCCCCCCTCTTTTGCGCTCTCTCTCTCCCCCCCTCTCTTTTGCTCTCTCTCCCCCTCTCTTTTGCTCTCTTTCCCCCCTCTCTTTTGCTTTCTCTTCCCCTCTCTTTTGCTCTCTCTCTCCCCCTCTCTTTTGCTCTCTCTTCCCCTCTTTTGCACTCTCTCTTCCCCTCTTTTGCGCTCTCTCCCCCTTCTCTTTTGTGCTCTCTCCCCTCTCTTTTGCACTCTCTCTCCCTCTCTTTTGCACTCTCTCTCCCCCTCTTTTGTGCACTCTCTCTCCCCCCTCTCTTTTAAACTCTCTCCCCCCTCTCTTTTGAGCTCTCTCTCCCCCCCTCTATTTTGAGCTCTCTCTCCCCCCCTCTCTTTTGAGCTCTCTCTCTCCCCCCACTCTTTTGCGCTCTCTCCCCCCTCTTTTGTGCTGTCTCCCCCTTGCGCTCTCTCCCCTTCTTTTTTGCGCTCTCTCCCCCTCTCTTTTGTGCTGTCTCCCCCTTGCGCTCTCTCCCCCTCTTTTTTGCGCTCTCTCCCCCTCTTTTTTGCGCTCTCTCCCCCTCTCTTTTGTGCTCTCTCCCCCTCTCTTTTGCGCTCTCTCTCTCCCTCTTTTGTTCTCTCTCTCCCTCTTTTGCACTCTGTCTCCCCGTTCTCTTTTGCGCTCTCTCCCCCCTCTTTTGCGCTCTCTTTTAAACTCTCCCCCCTCTCTTTTGCTCTCTCTCTCCCCCCTCTCTTTTGCGCGCTCTCTCCCCCCTCTCTTTTGAGCTCTCTCTCTCCCCCTCTTTTGTGCGCTCTCACTCCCCCTCTCTTGCGCTCTCTCCCCCTCTCTTGTGCTCTCTCCCCCTCTCTTTTGCGCTCTCTCTCTCTCCCTCTTTTGCGCTCTCTCTCTCTCCCTCTTTTGCACTCTCTCTCCCACCTCTCTTTTAAGCTCTCTCTCCCCCCTCTCTTTTGAGCTCTCTCTCTCCCCCCTCTCTTTTGAGCTCTCTCTCCCCCCCTCTCTCTCCCCCCTCTCTCTCCTCCTCTTTCTCTCCCACTCTCTTGCGCTCTCTCTCTCCCTCTTTTGCTCTTCCCCCCTCTTCTGCTCGTCTCTCCTGCCGGCCACGCCCCTCCCGCGCGCTCCCGCAAGGCCACGCCCCTTGTCACGCCCCTCGCCACGCCCGTCGCGCCCGCCAGCCACGCCCCCATCACGGCACGCCCGATGCAGGTCACGCCCCCACCAGGCAGCTTCCGCAGTGCGCACTACTCTGCAGCTTAAGGTCAGGTGTGTTTGTCCGCGCGCAGTCTCTACTGCGCATGACGGCTTCAGACAAACACAATTGGCCTTTTATAATATAGGATGTATTTGGCATATGGTTGGGCGACGTTGGAAGCCTATTGACATTTGTAGAACACCTTAATTCGTCTGTTACAGGGCTAAAATTCACTCTTAAAATGAGTGAAACAGGTGTTGAATTCCTGGATACTTTTGTCTATGTAGAAAAAGTTTTTTTAAAAACAGATCTATATACCAAGCCTACTGACAAAAACAAAATATTAAAATTTGACAGTTTTCATCCAGATAACACATTGAGAGCCATACCTAAAAGCCAATTTTTAAGAGTTAAAAGATCAAGATGCTAAAAAGAATAGCAGTAAGAAGGAAAACGGAATGATATTTGTAACCCAATATAATACTTTAGGTCCCAAAATTTCAGGTATTATAAACAAATATTGGCACATATTGAAAGATTGTAACCCTTGGGTAGAAGAATTTAAAAATATTCCAATGATAGCTTACAAGAAAAACAAAAATCTAAGAGATCTTTTGGTGAGAGCTGATATAGGGAGTGCAAAAAAGACACAACAAACTAAAATGGGATCTGATAATGTAGGTTGTTATCCGTGTCTGCATTGCAGCCACTGCAGTTCCATAATTAAAGGTAAACAATTTTTTCACCCAATAAATGGAACAAAATACCCAATTAAAAAATATCTAACATGTAGAAGTACATATGCCATATATATAATCAAATGTCCATGTGCCAGAATTTATATTGGAGAAACGAGTAGGGAAGTTAGGACAAGAATTACAGAACACAAATCCAATATTAGGATGAATAATAGGGATGCCCCAGTTTCCTGTCACTTCCTCTCCATGGGACATATGTCAGCTGCGTTTTCAAGTAATAGATCAGATAGATAAGCCAAGGAGAGGAGGTGACAGGGAACATATACTCAAAAAGAAAGAAATGTTTTGGATAAACAAGTTGAACACTTTAGAACCTAATGGTCTCAACAAAGACTTTGACTGGTCTTTATTTATGTAATTAATAAGATACTTGCAAACCTTAATAAATAGCTAGATCTGTAGTGCTATGATTTAGATTTTTGGTATATGTATAGGCAGGTCATTTTATAATGTTAAAGGATTATTTTAATATATACATGTGAAATATACTAAGAAAGAGAGAAAAGAAAAAAGTTAAAACATGTCTCTCTTTTGTTATACTGAACACATGTAATTTTAGTAAAAGACCACAAGATGGCAATATTGTATAGATTGACTGTTGTATCAGGTATAAAAGGCACACCTGTACATAGACAAATTAGACATGACTAAGAACCAGTGTGTGGTTTGAAACGTCGTATTGCCTTATGGACCCTGTGAAAATGAAATAAAGGTCTTTTAAATTATCCCCTGGAGGATGGAAATCCATTCATTTGAATTTATATTGGGACTTGGCTAGTCCTGCTCCTTGCCACAGGAAAGAAAGATACAGGTGCTGTCTCCCACACTATTATATTGAAAGTATACTTTTTAACACATTAGTTATGAGTTTTATGTTACAGCTTTGTAGCGTAAAACTCATAACTACTGACTTTAGATGGCGTTACGGATCTTGTCATTTTAGAGTGTAACGCTCGCTTTTTAGTCTCCCAGAAAAACTCGTAATACCATCGCTATGGGAATCCCATTAAAAAACGTCATTTTTAAGAGTGCGGTACAGACGTTGCATTACAGGCTAAAAGGCTTGCGGTAAGACCTATACCGACAAGACTCGTAATGACTGCGTTAGGGAAAATGATGCGTTATGGGCCACAACGCTGCTATTTGACTCATAACGCCCAACTCATAATCTAGCTGATTGTTAGTTAATAATTGTAACTTTAATTTAGGTCTATTATAAATATGTTAAAGTTAGGGGGTGTTAGGTTTAGGGGTTAATATAGTTTAATTTAGGTTGTTGCAATGTGGGGGGTGGCAGTTTAGGGGTTAATAGGTTTAGTTAGTGTTGGCGATGATGGGGAACTGCGGTTTAGGGGTTAATAGGTTTAGTTAGTGTTGGTAATGTTTGGGAACGGCGGTTTAGGGGTTAATAGCTTTATTTAGTATTTAGTTAGTGTTGGCGATGTCAGGAAATGGCAGTTTAGGGGTTAATAGCTTTATTTAGTGTTGGCGATGTGGGGGGGGGGTGTGGTTTAGAGGTTATTAGGTTTAGGTATTTATAGACAAAAAAGCTGTAGCTGGAGACAGGAAGTTTCCACTGGGGGGCCTTGTGAATAAATATATTTGTGGGCTGCCCCTAATGGTTGTGTATAGGCATATGTAGTTAAATTTTATTGGAACAACTCATCCCTAGATTGGGATGACAATGCCTCTGAACACAAAACTCAGATTATGAGAAAATTATCAAGAAGTAATTTTAAAATGTAATTTTTATTAATTCACAAAAAAATAAATAAAAAGACAGCTTCATACAAGTGAATGTCTTGTTAGCTGCCCACACACAAGGACAAGTTAAAAACACTTCCACAATGTTACACGTGAATAATAGCTCATCTTGTATAGATTCTAGTGGTCAAAAGGTGGTCAAATACTGTTTTTGTGTTAGAGTAATTTCTTTATATACCCAGGAGAGAAGTATTTATATCATCCGTGGCAATCGTTGTTATACAAATTGTTGCCTTATTTGTACAAATTTTACACCTATTGGGAGTCAGCAATTATGCGTTATATCGTTTGTTAGCAACAAATGTAATGAAAATGTATTGCCTTGTTATCATACGGATTTCAGATATGTTAGAAATCACCTGGCATGTACAGTTTACTCTGGGAATACGTCCTGGATCTTCAGGTATTAGATCTCCAAATATAAGAGTAATGAAATACCCCTTTGTTACACTGAGTATCACAATTACTGTAAACACTAGACAGTATATAATAATTTTTATTAATGATGGGTCAAATTCCCAAACCAAATGTATTGACAAGTTTTAAACTGCTAGCTATATCGCCACCATACTTCAGCAGCACAATTTGCATGCTGATTGGATTAAATCAAAGGGAAATTTAGAATATCTGGATAGAATAAAGGTAGCACCATGTACTTCAGACTACATTAAGTAGGTTACTTGCTAGATATTATGATAGTAAGTATGGCCTTGACCTGAATAAGAGTTATGCTTTTAATATCAAAGAGCGGTATAATTCATACAGCACCTATGGTGTGCCGTTAACTAGTAGGTCAAGCGTAATTCTAAATATCTAGGTATAGTAATGATATCACAAATTGCTAGATATTATGATAGTAAGTATGGCCTTAACCTAAATAAAAATTGTGCTTGAAATGTCAAAGAGCGGTATTAAATTATCTCTGTGTATCCGGTAGCACAATTTGCATACCAGCTGAATTTACAAGTTATACACCGCTACTTGTTTGACAGGCATAATTCTACAGCACCTATAGTATGCTGTTAAAAAATAGGTCAAGCGTTATTTTAAATATCTAGGTATACTGATGGTAGCACAAATTGCTTACTCAGAGTAAATGTTTTAAAGATAAATACTATGAGTATGTCACAGAGCCAAAAGGCTTTAAGACCACAAAATTATTATATTGAGAAATAGAGCTATTATTGAAAATTAAATAACCATTGTGGAGCAATTAAAATTGAAACAAACTCCCCCTAACGCTGCCGCGTTTCACTATCGCTTCCTCAGAGGGGTGTGAAGTACCTTCATTCTATCCAGATATTCTAAATTTCCCTTTGTTTTAATCCAATCAGCATGCAAATTGTGCTGCTGAAGTATGGTGGCGATTTAGCTAGCGGTTTGTGACTTGTCAATACATTTGGTTTGGGAATTTGACCCATCATAAATAAAGAATTATTATATACCGTCTCGTGTTTACAGTAATTGTTATACTCAGTGTAACAAAGGGGTATTTCATTACTCTTTTATTTGGAGATCTAATACCTGAGGGGCCAGGACTTATTCCCAGAGTAAACTGTACATGCCAGGTGATTTCTAACATATCTGAAATCCGTTTGATAACAAGGCAATATATTTTCATTACATTTGTTGCTAACAAACGATATAACGCATAATTGCTGACTCCCAATAGGCAGGGGCGAAACTACAGGGGGAGCAGAGGTCGCAATTTTACAATAAAAAACGTTGACCTGCCACTGCCTGCACTGATATCATGTGAGTGTGACATGATGCTTCACTAGTGTCTCTGACTACAGGGGTTAGTGTTTCTGTTTTACCCATTGGTGTTTATATGTGTGTATATGTATGTATGTTACTGTGTGTGTATTTATGAATGTGTGTGTGTGTGTGTATGTTTGCGGAACCAGCAAATTACAGACCTTGTTACTACAGCATGGGGGGGCGGGGGGTAAACAGTGTCACTATACAGTACCACTGGACCATGTCACAGACTACTGTGGTCACTTTATAAAGTACTGGGATAGGTAGGGTCAGGCCAGCCATCTCACCAGCAGATTACAGACTGTGTCACTGACTCACTATATACAGTACTGGTGGGTTAAACAGTGTCACTATATACAGTAATAGGGGGTCAGACCATTTTACAGACTGTGGGCACAGAACCTCCTTTTGCAGACGTAATCTGATTCACATTTTTGTCTGTTTTAAATGTAAAAAAAAAAAAAAAAAAAAAAAAAAAAAAAAAAGATAGGTATCAAATTCACTTTTTTTTTTGGGGGGTGGGGGGCCCTTCTTAGATTCTTGCACCAGGGCCCTGTGGTTTCTAGTTACGCCTCTGCCAATAGGTGTAAAATCTGTACAAATATGGCAACAATTTGTATAACAACGATTGCCACGGATAAGTACTTCTCTCCTGGGTATATAAAGAAATTACTCTAACACAAAAACAGTATTTGACCACCTTTTGACCACTAGAATCTATACAAGATGAGCTATTATTCACGTGTACCATTGTGGAAGTGTTTTTAACTTGTCCTTGTGTGTGGGCAGCTAACAGGACATTCACTTGTATGAAGCTGTCTTTTTATTTATTTTTTGTGAATTAATAAAAGTTAAATTTTAAAATTACTTCTTGATAATTTTCTCATAATCCCAGTTTTGTGTTCAGAGGCATGGTCATCCCAATCTAGGGATGAGTTGTTCCAATAAGGTTTAGGTATTGTTGGTGATGAGGGGAGGGGGGGCAGCGGTTTAGGGGTTAATAGCTTTATTTAGTGTCGGCGATGTGTGTGGCAGCGGGCGGTTTTAGATAATTTTGTTTCAGCAATCCCCGGCAAATTAGTTATATTAAATTAAATCGGATCCATTCTTTATTCATATGCATTATTCTATTCTAAACTTCAGAATAGAATAATGCATATGAATAAAGAATGGATCCGAAAAAACGAACAAATCCAAAAAACTATCTCCTAGATTTAGAGTTTTGTCGGTAAAGATCTGCGGTGCTAACGCTCCTTTTTTTTCCAGCGCACCCGTAAGCCAACGCTGGTATTACGAGTTGTCTGAATGGCTGCTTTAGCCTCAGAAAAGGGAGCATTGAGCATAATTTAGCTCCACTTCAACCCTCAATACCAGCGTTGCTTACGGTAGCAGTAAGCTGGAAAAACGTGCTCGTGCACGATATCCCCATAGGATACAGTGGGGCTGAGCTGGCTGGAAAAAAACCTAACACCTGCAAAAAAGCAGCGTTCAGCTCCTAACGCAGCCCCATTGTTTCCTATGGGGAAACACTCTCTAAGTCTACACCTAACACCCTAACATGAACCCTGAGTCTAAACACCCCTAACCTTACACTTATTAACCCCTAATCTGCCGCCCCCTCTATCGCTGACACCTGCATTTTACTATTAACCCCTAATCTTCCGCTCCGGACACCGCCGCAACCTACATTATAGCTATGAACCCCTAATCTGCTGCCCCTAACATCGCCGACACCTATATTATATTTATTACCCCCTAATCTGCCCCCCCCCCCATGTCGCTGCCACCTACCTACACTTATTAACCCCTAATCTGCCAACCGGACCTCGCCGCCACTATAATAAATGTATTAACTCCTAAACCGCCGCACTCCCGCCTAGCAAACACTATAATAAATTGTATTAACCCCTAATCTGCCCTCCCTAACATTGCCGCCACCTACCTACAATTATTAACCCCTAATCTCCCGCCCCCAACGTTGCCGCTACTATAATAAAGTTATTAACCCCTAAACCTAAATCTAACCCTAACACCCCCCTAACTTAAATATAATTTAAATTAAACTAAATAAATTTACTATCATTAAATAAATTATTCATATTTAAAACTAAATACTTGCCTATAAAATAAACTCTAACATAGCTACAATATAAATAATAATTACATTGTAGCTATTTTAGAATTTATATTTATTTTACAGGCAACTTTGTATTTATTTTAACTAGGTACAATAGCTATTAAATAGTTAATAACTATTTAATAGCTACCTAGTTAAAATAATTACAAAATTACCTGTAAAATAAATCCTAACCTAAGTTACAAATACATACAAGGATAGGGGAGTCAGGCTGTAGAAATACACCAGGTATGGTAATTAACCTGGTTTAAACCTCATATACAGGATTAGAATGCAGACCCTTTAAATATGATTACATTATTAGTCAAAGAGAAAGATGTGTAGTGTCAAAAATAAATAACTTCACGAAAGACAGGGATTTCAGCATCCAATTTTATTTTTGGGTCATAATGCCCAACTAAACATAAATGTCTAGAAAAGATTCAACAGTGCGGTATTGTTCTTACAAACATGTAACAGGTTAGAAAAACAACTAAATAAATAACCTATAGCTATGCACAGGAGCTGTATCAAAATAGTACATAGGATGCGTATGCTTGATATCTTGAAACTGAAGTCTGAGACCTTTGTCTATTTATGTACAAAATAACCTATATCATAAACAACACCTCCACCAGAGGTTGGCATGCAATAAATTGCACAAATCAGCCAACTTAGTAAACCATGAGGATCTATGTTTATGTAACACACCTCTATATAGAGTGAATAAAACACAGTGGATGTCATAAAGTTAGCAAATTCAGATAATTCAACCAAAATTGCATATAGGTCACCAAAAACAAAATAAATACATAGATAGAGCATGCTCTAAGAGGTAGATTTGGACCGGAAGGTACCTAACAACACCATTTCAGAGGGCACCACTATTTATCATAGTATCTGGTGTCATGAAAATTAATAATAAGGATCTATGTTAGGTCCCCCACTCCAAGGTCCAAGATATACCAATATATAGTTGCAACTATAAATAAAGAGGATACAAAAATAAGACTAGCAGTATTGCACAGTATGTTAAAGTTCTCCTTTCAAGGGAGCTGCTATGGACCGTATCCTATTTCCAGGAACACAGTACAGGTGAAATAGCAGTTCCTAGACTATCCGGTTTGCCAAAATATCTTTCATGGATACCGTCCATTTAAGACAGAATAAATTGCTTCTAACAGATTAGCCATATAATTACGTGTGCAGAGGGGTAAAGAAATTCGATCCCTCCGTTCCAGTAGCACACAGCATGAGTTAGCACAAAACTCCAGGCGTCCGAAAATTAGAACTGGTGCATCTTAATTGAAACCACCAACATTTGTTTCCTTCAGGTGCAACAAAGTATCAAACTTGTTTGTCTCAAGGCCGAGCCATCCGCTCCATGTACGTCACTTGCCGACGCGCATTTCACCCCCCCACGTGACCACAGCGTCATGGGGTTTCCTCAGGGCAAACGAATAACAATGTTAGAACGCTTCAGCTTTTTACCGGTGTAAGCTCACCATGATTGGATGGATATTCAAAGAGTAATAGCCAATAGAATGGTCCGTTAATCTGACAATCCTACTAGAGGAAAAGTGAAAGATTTTTTTGACATTACGTAAACACATAGTAACCAAAAAACAAAGTTTTTTTATATATATATATGACATTTATAGCGAGACAATGCTGAATAATATTATTGAGATTTAAAAACCTAAAAATTGACTTTTTTCAAACCATGTGCATATTGAACAGCTTGTGTGCATAATAAATCCAAAAACTTAAATTTAGTAAAAATTATAAAAGCAAATATCTACAATCACTTACTGCATAAAAATAGGCAGCAATTTTAAATCATTATAAGCTTTTTCTATCTCTCTCTGGCGGCCCGCCTGAAAAAAGCGGAGAACCTTATATTGTACTTGCTCAACCTAGAGAAAAGGTGCAAATTCAAATTTCTCATTTAGGCCCTTAGGGGCCAACATCTGTAATTTGTACATCCATGCAGTTTCTTTTTTAAGCAGTACATTGTCAATGTCCCCTCCTCTACCAAACAGGGAACAACTCTCAATACCTATTACTTGAGGTCAGACAGGGATGAAGCATGATGTAACAAAAAGTGCAATGCTATTCCACTCTTTATTTCACCATCCTTGGTGGCTTTTATGTCGTCCCTATGTTCAGTCACCCTCTCTTTCAACATGCGCCTCGTTTTGCCCACATAGAAGACAGGGCAACTGCATGAAAGTAAGTAAATAACGTTCTCTGTTTTACAGTTTATAAACTGTCTAATAGGGAACGATTCTTGTCCAGCAGAAAAAGATTTAGTATGAACAATGTATTTACATAGGACGCAATGTCCACATTGAAAGCATCCTTTTACCCTTCTATGTTCGCTCAACCAATCCATTGGGCTTGGACTTTTTACATAGAAGCTCTTTCTCTTTGACTAATTATGTACTAAGTTACAAATACACCTAACACTACACTATCAATAAATTAATTAAATAAATTACCTACAGTTATCTAAACTCAAATACAATTAAATAAACTAAGCTATAATGCAAAAAAACAAACACTAAATTACAGAAAATAAAAAAAATTACAAGAAGTTTAAACTAATTACACCTAATCTAAGCCCCCTAATAAAATAAAAAAGCCCCCCAAAATAATAAAATGCCCTACCCTATCCTAAATTACAAAGTAATCAGCTCTTTTACCAGCCCTTAAAAGGGCTTTTTGCGGGGCATTGCCCCAAAGTAATCAACTCTTTTACCTGTAAATAAAAATACAATACCCCCCCCAACATTACAACCCACCACCCACATACCCCTACTCTAAAACCCACCCAAATCCCCCTTAAAAAACCTAACACTAACCCCCTGAAGATCTCCCTACCTTGAGTCGTCTTCACTCAGCCGAGCCGAATTCTTCATCCAAGCGGGGCAGAAGAGGTCCTCCATCCGATTGAAGTCTTCATCCAAGCGGGGCAGAAGAGGTCCTCCATCCGATTGAAGTCTTCATCCAAGCGGGGCAGAAGAGGTCTTCCATCCAATTGAAGTCTTCATCCAAGCGGAATCTTCTATCTTAATCCATCCGGAGTGGAGCAGCAGCATCCTGAAGACCTCCGGCGCGGAGCATCCTTCCAGCACGACGGACTAACGATGAATTACGGTTCCTTTAAATGACATCATCCAAAATGGCATCCCTCGAATTCCGATTGGCTGATAGGATTCTATCAGCCAATCGGAATTAAGGTAGGAAAAATCTGATTGGCTGGAACAGCCAATAGAATGCGAGGTCAATCCGATTGATAGAATCCTATCAGCCAATCGGAATTCGAGGGACACCATCTTGGATGACGTCATTTAAAGGAACCGTCATTCATCGTTAGTCCGTCGTGCTGGAAGGATGCTCCGCGCCGAAGGTCTTCAGGATGCTGCCGCTCCGGATGGATGAAGATAGAAGATTCTGCTTGGATAACGACTTCAATCGGATGTAAGACCTCTTCTGCCCCACTTGGATGAAGACTTCAATCGGATGGAGGACCTCTTCTGCCCTGCTTGGATGAAGACTTCAATCGGATGGAGGACCTCTTCTGCCCCGCTTGGATGAAGAATTCGGCTCGGCTGAGTGAAGACGACTCAAGGTAGGGAGATCTTCAGGGGGTTTGTGTTAGGATTTTTTAAGGGGGGTTTGGGTGGGTTTTAGAGTAGGGGTATGTGGGTGGTGGGTTGTAATGTTGGGGGGTATTGTATTTTTATTTACAGGTAAAAGAGCTGATTACTTTGGGGCAATGCCCCGCAAAAAGCCCTTTTAAGGGCTGGTAAAAGAGCTGATTACTTTGTAATTTAGGATAGGGTAGGGCATTTTATTATTTTTGCAGGCTTTTTTATTTTATTAGGGGGCTTAGATTAGGTGTAATTAATTTAAACTTCTTGGAATTTTTTTTTTATTTTCTGTCATTTAGTGTTTGTTTTGTATTATAATTTAGTTTATTTAATTGTATTTGAGTTTAGATAATTGTAGGTAATTTATTTAATTAATTTATTGATAGTGTAGTGTTAGGTGTATTTGTAACTTAGGTTAGGATTTATTTTACAGGTAATTTTGTAATTATTTTAACTAGATAGCTATTAAATAGTTATTAACTATTTAATAGCTATTGTACCTAGTTAAAATAAATACAAAGTTGCCTGTAAAATAAATATAAATCCTAAAATAGCTACAATGTAAATATTAGTTATATTGTAGCTATATTAGGGTTTATTTTATAGGTAAGTATTTAGTTTTAAATAGGAATAATTTATTTAATTATAGTAAATTTATTTCGTTTAATTAAATTATATTTAAGTTAGGGGGGTGTTAGGGTTAGGGTTAGACTTAGGTTTAGGGGTTAAAAACTTTATTATAGTAGCGGTGACATTGGGAGCGGGAGATTAGGGGTTAATAATTGTAGGTAGGTGGCGGCGATGTTAGGGAGGGCAGATTAGGGGTTAATAAAATTTAGTATAGTGTTTGCGAGGCGGGAGTGCGGCGGTTTAGGGGTTAATACATTTATTATAGTTGTGACGAGGTCCGGTCGGCAGATTAGGGGTTAATAAATGTAGGTAAGTGGCGGCGACGTTGGGGGGGGGCAGATTAGGGGGTAATAAATATAATATAGGTGGCGGCGATGTCCGGTCGGAAGATTAGGGGTTAAAAAATTTTATTATAGGGTTTGCGATGTGGGGGGGGCTCGGTTTAGGGGTTCATAGGTAGTTTATGGGTGTTAGTGTACTTTATAGCACAGTAGTTAAGAGCTTTATGTTCCCGCGTTAGCCCATAAAACTCTTAACTACAGACTTTTTATTGCGGTTGGAGTCTTGTCGGTAGAGGCTTTACCGCTCACTTCTTCCAAGACTCGTAATACCAGCGTTAGACAAATCCCATAGAAAAGATAGGATACGCAATTGACGTAAGGGGATCTGCGGTAGCCTCGAGTCGCGGAAAGAAAGTGAGCGGTAGACCCTTTCCTGCCTGACTCTAAATACCAGCGGGCGTTAAAAAGCAGCGTTAGGACCCCTTAACGCTGCTTTTTAACCCTAACGCAGAACTCTAAATCTAGGCGCATTTAACTTAACATAACTAATGTGCCGAAACAAATATTTTTTTTAAACTTAACTAAACTAATTTGCCGAAACAAAATTATTTATTTAACTAATGGAAACGAAACAAATGTTTTTAGAGTTGCTCATGTCTAATAAGGGCTAGATTACAAGTGGCACGTTAACTTTAGCGCATGTGATTTTGAAATATTGCTCCTGCACTAAATAGTGCTTATATTTCAAGTTGAAAGTAAAATGAAACCACAAGTGCATATAAAATGTGCGCTTGTCGGGTTAGCACGACTGAAGTCCTCAAGTAAAGAGTAATTAAAAGGGCTAAATAAAAATTTGCACTAAACACTCATATATACACTATCTATTAACAATTATTCCTAACAATATTTAAAAAAAAAAAGTTAAAAGGGTTCAAGGAATTTGAATGTAAAGGTATATTGTGTACATATACATTCATATACATGTCTAAATATATGTATGTATGTGTATATATACATGTGTATATATGTGTATACATGTGTATTTATGTGTTTATGTGTGTATATATGTATTTACATACATATATAAACACATGCATATACATATATACATATGTGTATTTATTTTGGAGCCCTTTCCAATCAAATACCTGAAAACAATAAAAAATATATATTTTAATTTATATTTCATAACATGTTTTACTGTGTATGTACAGTAAATATTTTACATTCCAATGTTCTTCACATAGGGAAAAATGTATATTTATGTATATCTATATATTTTTTAAAAAGATATTCCTATATATGTCTGTATATACCTACATATATATATATATACATATATTCATTTTTATATATATATACATACCTATATATATATATATATATATATATTTATATTATATTTTTTACAGAAAATACTTCATATATATATATATATATATATATAGAAATATCAATTGAAAATTAAATAGAACATTTTCATCTATGATAATTAATGTTTTATTATTTGCTCTCTATTTTGAAGTCTACCTGTCTGGCCTTGGTCTCTTAAAGGTATACCATCAATTTTATTTCTTCTCTAGCAAAGTTTCTCTTTTTTATTAAAACAATATATACAATAATGTTACCTATGGTTTACGCTCAAACTCCTAATTGAATATTTAGTACTCTTTGCATTGCTCACATAAAAAGTGTTTAAACTTAATATTAGAGGTCATTAACCGTGGGTAACTTAAAATATTTTGATTTCTATATTGATGTTGTCTAAACAAATCTAATGTAATGGGGGCATGGTCTGAAATTGTTATATGTGATATATCAGCTTTATTAATAACCTGAATCATCTATAAGAAACTAAGGCCTAGATTTAGAGTTTGGCGGTAGCCGTGAAAACCAGCGTTAGAGGCTCCTAACGCTGGTTTTAGGCTACCGCCGGTATTTGGAGTCACTGAAAATAGGGTCTAACGCTCACTTTTCAGCCGCGACTTTTCCATACCGCAGATCCCCTTACGTAAATTACGTATCCTATATTTTCAATGGGATCTTCCTAACTCCGGTATTTAGAGTCGTTTCTGAAGTGAGCGTTAGAGCTCTAACGACAAAACTCCAGCCGCAGAAAAAAAGCAGGAGTTAAGAGCTTTCTGGGCTAACGCCGGTTCATAAAGCTCTTAACTACTGTACCCTAAAGTACACTAACACCCATAAACTACCTATGTACCCCTAAACTGAGGTCCCCCCACATCGCCGCCACTCAAATTTTTTTTTAACCCCTAATCTGCCGACCGCAAAGCGCCGCCAGCTAAATTATCCCTATGTACCCCTAATCTGCTGCCCCTAACCCCGCCGACCCCTGTATTATAATTATTAACCCCTAACCTGCCCCTCACAACGTCGCCGCCAGCTACTTACAATAATTAACCCCTAATCTGCCGACCGCAAAGCGCCGCCACCTACATTATAGCTATGTACCCCTAATCTGCTGCCCCTAACACCGCCGACCCCTATATTATATTTATTAACCCCTAATCTGCCCCCCCACAACGTCGCCGACACCTGCCTACACTTATTAACCCCTAATCTGCCGAGCGGACCTGAGCGCTACTATAATAAAGTTATTAACCCCTAATCCGCCTCACTAACCCTATCATAAATAGTATTAACCCCTAATCTGCCCTCCCTAACATCGCCGACACCTAACTTCAATTATTAACCCCTAATCTGCTGACCGGAGCTCACCGCTACTATAATAAATGGATTAACCCCTAAAGCTAAGTCTAACCCTAACACTAACACCCCCCTAACTTAAATATAATTTACATCTAACGAAATTAATTATCTCTTATTAAATAAATTATTCCTATTTAAAGCTAAATACTTACCTGTAAAATAAATCCTAATATAGCTACAATATAAATTATAATTATATTGTAGCTATTTTAGGATTTATATTTATTTTACAGGCAACTTTGTATTTATTTTAACCAGGTACAATAGCTATTAAATAGTTAAGAACTATTTAATAGTTACCTAGTTAAAATAATAACAAAATTACCTGTAAAATAAATCCTAACCTAAGTTATAATTAAACCTAACACTACCCTATCAATAAATTAATTAAATACAATACCTACAATTACCTACAATAAAACCTAACACTACACTATCAATAAATAAATTAAATACAATTCCTACAAATAACTACAATGAAATAAACTAACTAAAGTACAAAAAATAAAAAAGAACTAAGTTACAAAAAATAAAAAAATATTTACAAACATCAGAAAAATATTACAACAATTTTAAACTAATTACACCTACTCTAAGCCCCCTAATAAAATAACAAACACCCCCAAAATAAAAAATGCCCTACCCTATTCTAAATTAATAAAGTTAAAAGCTCTTTTACCTTACCAGCCCTGAACAGGGCCCTTTGCGGGGCATGCCCCAAGAAAATCAGCTCTTTTGCCTGTAAAAAAAAACATACAATACCCCCCCCAACATTACAACCCACCACCCACATACCCCTAATCTAACCCAAACCCCCCTTAAATAAACCTAACACTAAGCCCCTGAAGATCTTCCTACCTTGTCTTCACCTCAACAGGTATCACCGATCCGTCCTGGCATCCGGTGCTGAAGAGGTCCAGAAGAGGCTCCAAAGTCTTCCTCCTATCCGGCAAGAAGAGGACATCCGGACCGGCAAACATCTTCATCCAAGCGGCATCTTCTATCTTCTTGCATCCGGTGCGGAGCGGGTCCATCTTGAAGCAGCCGACGCGGATCCATCCTCTTCTTTCGGCGTCTCCCGATGAATGACGGTTCCTTTAAGGGACGTCATCCAAGATGGCGTCCCTCGAATTCCGATTGGCTGATAGGATTCTATCAGCCAATCGGAATTAAGGTAAGAATATTCTGATTGGCTGATGGAATCAGCCAATCAGAATCAAGTTCAATCCGATTGGCTGATCCAATCAGCCAATCAGATTGAGCTCGCATTCTATTGGCTGATCGGAACAGCCAATAGAATGCGAGCTCAATCTGATTGGCTGATTGGATCAGCCAATCGGATTGAACTTGATTCTGATTGGCTGATTCCATCAGCCAATCAGAATATTCTTACCTTAATTCCGATTGGCTGATAGAATTCTATCAGCCAATCGGAATTCGAGGGACGCCATCTTGGATGACGTCCCTTAAAGGAACCGTCATTTGTCGGGAGACGCCGAAAGAAGAGGATGGATCCGCGTCGGCTGCTTCAAGATGGACCCGCTCCGCACCGGATGCAAGAAGATAGAAGATGCCGCTTGGATGAAGATGTTTGCCGGTCCGGATGTCCTCTTCTTGCCGGATAGGAGGAAGACTTTGGAGCCTCTTCTGGAACTCTTCAGCACCGGATGCCAGGACGGATCGGTGATACCTGTTGAGGTGAAGACAAGGTAGGAAGATCTTCAGGGGCTTAGTGTTAGGTTTATTTAAGGGGGGTTTGGGTTAGATTAGGGGTATGTGGGTGGTGGGTTGTAATGTTGGGGGGGGTATTGTATGTTTTTTTTTACAGGCAAAAGAGCTGATTTTCTTGGGGCATGCCCCGCAAAGGGCCCTGTTCAGGGCTGGTAAGGTAAAAGAGCTTTTAACTTTATTAATTTAGAATAGGGTAGGGCATTTTTTTATTTTGGGGGTATTTGTTATTTTATTAGGGGGCTTAGAGTAGGTGTAATTAGTTTAAAATTGTTGTAATATTTTTCTGATGTTTGTAAATATTTTTTTATTTTTTGTAACTTAGTTCTTTTTTATTTTTTGTACTTTAGTTAGTTTATTTCATTGTAGTTATTTGTAGGAATTGTATTTAATTTATTTATTGATAGTGTAGTGTTAGGTTTTATTGTAGGTAATTGTAGGTATTTTATTTAATTAATTTATTGATAGTGTAGTGTTAGGTTTAATTATAACTTAGGTTAGGATTTATTTTACAGGTAATTTTGTTATTATTTTAACTAGGTAACTATTAAATAGTTCTTAACTATTTAATAGCTATTGTACCTGGTTAAAATAAATACAAAGTTGCCTGTAAAATAAATATTAATCCTAAAATAGCTACAATGTAATTATAATTTATATTGTAGCTATATTAGGATTTATTTTACAGGTAAGTATTTAGCTTTAAATAGGAATAATTTATTTAATAAGAGATAATTAATTTCGTTAGATGTAAATTATATTTAAGTTAGGGGGGTGTTAGTGTTAGGGTTAGACTTAGCTTTAGGGGTTAATCCATTTATTATAGTAGCGGTGAGGTCCGGTCGTCAGATTAGGGGTTAATAATTGAAGTTAGGTGTCGGCGATGTTAGGGAGGGCAGATTAGGGGTTAATACTATTTATTATAGGGTTAGTGAGGCGGATTAGGGGTTAATACATTTATTATAGTAGCGGTGCGGTCCGCTCGGCAGATTAGGGGTTAATCAGTGTAGGCAGGTGTCGGCGACGTTGTGGGGGGGCAGATTAGGGGTTAATAAATATAATATAGGGGTCGGCGGTGTTAGGGGCAGCAGATTAGGGGTACATAGGGATAATGTAAATTGCGGCGGTTTACGGAGCGGCAGATTAGGGGTTAATAATATAATGCAGGGGTCAGCGATAGCGGGGGCGGCAGATTAGGTGTTAATAAGTGTAAGGTTAGGGGTGTTTAGACTCGGGGTACATGTTAGGGTGTTAGGTGCAGACGTAGGAAGTGTTTCCCCATAGGAAACAATGGGGCTGCGTTAGGAGCTGAACGCTGCTTTTTTGCAGGTGTTAGGTTTTTTTTTCAGCTCAAACAGCCCCATTGTTTCCTATGGGGGAATCGTGCACGAGCACGTTTTTGAGGCTGGCCGCGTCCGTAAGCAACTCTGGTATCGAGAGTTGCATTTGCGGTAAAAATGCTCTACGCTCCTTTTTTGGAGCCTAACGCAGCATTTTTTTGGACTCTCGATACCAGAGTTAATTTTATGGTGCGGCCAGAAAAAAGCCTGCGTAGCTAACGCACCCCCTTGGCCGCCAAACTCCAAATCTAGCTGTAAGAAAACGTCAATACGTGAGAAGGTCTGGTGATCTTAGAAAATGCAAGTAAACTCTTTTCCAATAGGATTTTGTAATCTCCAAATATCTTTGACATGTAATAGATTCATAATACGCTTAACTAAATTAGTTTAACCTCAAAGTCATTTTCTTTTAATCCCTCTAAGGAGGCTAGTGGTGCTAGGGTAAAATTCAATTCAATTATTAGATTATAATTATCAAATTGTAATATTTTAGACTGTATATTGCTAAAAAAAAAACTATATACTGATTAGGATCATATATACTGCAAAGAATATATTTTGTACCATACAATTTTATTGTTAAAATAAGATATATTTCATCTAGATCCTAATAAATAATTTGATAGTCAAGATTTTTACCAAGAAGTAATGTCACTCTTTTTTCCTCCTTTTGCATGGGGCAGGGGCTGTAATCACATCTCAAATCCAGCCAATTTAGCTACTTTTACTTGAGTAAGATGTGTTTCTTAAACGAAAGCAATTTCTGTATGTAGTGCTTTAATATAGCTAATAATTGCCTTACGTTTTAATTGGGGAGGTGATGCCCCCCACATTCCAGAACCTAATCCTTAGGGCTCCATGTACTAAGCAGTCAGCGAGCTACCCGCAACAAATCTCGCGTCAAAACTCGCAAACTGATATGTACAAAGTCGTCAACTATGTTCAAACTCGCATCTTTAAAATTGCGAGCGTACTTATACGCCAAACCTCGCTACCTCTCCATTTTTCACTGTAATTAGACACATTTGACCAACAACTCGCTAAAAACTAAAGTACTAAAAAATCTATTTGTCCGCTCGCGACAATTTCCGCTCCCACCTCGTTATTTTTGCCTCGCCACCTTTTAGGTGGCGGGCAAGGTACAAAACAATAGGAAAGTCACTCTAGACGCCAGTCTAGACATATATAAAAGGCAGTAATATCAGCATTGTATTTACATTGTTCATTTCGGCAGCTATGGAGACACTTCTGTATTTGTTTATTCTCCGTGTGATGCAAATGCGGTCTAGAAGACAGAATACTGGAAATGTCGCAAATCAATTTGTTCGAAGGAGGAGAGTTCGTGTCCCCCGTGTATTCCTTCCATGGGTTGGTTTGCACGGCCTTTCTGACCGAGAGATCATAAGGAGATTAAGGCTTGATCGTGAATCCATATTACACCTGTATCGAGAGATTGAAGATCATTTGGAGCCGATGACGGCTCGTTCACAAGCTATTCCGGGACTTCTGAAACTAATAGCTGCATTGCATTTTATGGCAACAGGCTCCTTTCAGGCAGTTTCTAGCGTCATTATCGGAATGAGTCAATCTACTTTTTCACGCCTTTCTTGGATTTTGAAGTGGTATCAGATCCAGATGAAGCCATATCCAATTTGTAAATAAATATTACAAAAATAACGCTCTGTAATCACTCTTCAAAAAATTTTGAACAATAATAAAGTTGTTTAGATAAGTTGAACTTTTATAGGAGCAAAATTCTATTCCCGCGACTACTATGACGTTCGTGACACCTTGCATGTCACGTGTTAATAATTGCCCAGACAATTCAACTGAAAGTTAAGTACATCAGCTTAGTCGCGGCGAGCGAGGCGTCAAATTTATCAATAATCTGCCACTGCTCGCGGCGAGCTAGACGTGTCAATTTATTGGGGGATTATTAGTACATAGCGACAGCGGACACCATTTCGCCCACGGCGAGTAACGGCGAGTTTATCCGCGTCTACAATGACGGATGAAATGACGGCTTAGTACATGGAGCCCTTAATGTTTTATCTTTAACCATTTGAGGTATTCAATTTAAAAGAACATATTATATATAACTCCTGCACATTATAATAATAAAAAAGCAAATTTAATTCAATTGTTGGGGGGGGGGGGGGGAGGCAGAAAAATCCAAAACAAAACAATATTTATCAATACTTGAAAGCCCAAGACCGGATATAAATATAACACAGGCACCATCACCCTCATAGGGGTCAATTTAACATTGTGCGAGCGGACATGATACGAAGTAGCGTATCATGTCCGCTGCACATCGATAAATGCCGACAGCATACACTGTCTGCATTTATCATTGCACCAGCAGTTGTAAACTGCTGGTGCAATGCCGCCCCCTGCAGATTCACTTCAAATCGGCAGCTAGCAGGGGATGTCAATCAACCCGATCGTATTCGATCGGGTTGTTTTCTGTCCGTGGCATCATAGCAGGCAGACAAGTTATGGAGCAGCGGTCTTTAGGCTTTAGGCTCGCCAGAAACAAGGGGCATCAAGCTCCATTCGGAGCTTAATAAATTGGCCCCATAGCCTCAATTTAATCCTAACTGCTTAATATATTCCTGTGCTGATCTAAAATCCTACAAAACTTTGAATCCTTCAGGGGTTTTTACCCTTAATCTTGCTGGATACATAATGGATACATACATACTTGTCCAGCTTTAATCAAACAAGTACACATGACTGCCAATTCCCATCTCTTACGAGAAGTCTCAAGGGATAAATCATTAAATAAAAGTACTTTTTATTGTTAACCATCAAGTTACCCATCTTATGGTAGGAACTCAGGAGAAGAAGTTTATCCTGGTAACATAGATATTTAATTAGAATTGGGCGATTCCAAGTCCATCCTTGTTCCACAGCTAATGGCATTTGTCAGCTGGCAGACCTATTAGACTAAGCAACTGGATGGCTGCAAATTTAATTAAATCTGTCCTATTTCTGTTTGTACTGAGCCCAAGAACTCTTGGTTGGTTATTTCTCCTAGCCTAATTTTCTAAATCTTCAACCAAACTCTATGGAGTTGATTTATCATTTGTCAAGCTGACATGATTCACTATATCGAATCATGTCCGCTCAACATCGTTAAATGCAGACAGCATACACTGTCCGCATTTATCACTGCACAATCACTTCTGGTGAAATGTTTGTGCAATGCCACCCCCTGTTCACTGGCGACCAATCGTCCGCTAGCAGAGGGATGATTTCAATCCACCACCTGAAAGGTGGTGGACAGGTTGCTTCTTAACTTCTGTTTCAGGCGAGCCGGAAACAATGGCCTCCAAAGCAGCATCCTCTGCTTAATAAATGGAGCCCTTTATCTCTTCCTGAATCTGATCAAATCTAGGAATAAACATATCTGATAATTGTTTAATGATAGACTGCAAATCATTAACCTTAAGAGGAATACACTCTTCACATATAGGGGCCGATTTCCTATTGCCTGGCAGACATGATACACTGCAGCGTATTATGTCCATCAGATATTGCTAAATGCGAACAGCATACGCTGGTGAACTGCTTGTGCAATGGTGACCCCTTAAGATTCATGGCCAATTGGCCGCTAGCATGGGGTGTCAATCAACCCGATCGTATGGATTGGGTTTATTGCTGTACGTCGCTCAGAGGTGGCGGATACATAAGAACGCTGCTTCTTAATTCCTGTCTCCGGCGAGCCTAAAGGCTTGGTAAATTGTCCCCATTGTATCAAATAACAACTCATTGCTAGATTCACTTTTTTTATCTTGACTCTGATTTCACGAGGGCATTGCAGGAGAATTATTTTTGTTCATGTACCTTTCCATTTAAGAAAATAACATGTATTAAATTCATTGAAACACCATGATGTCGGCCCCCATTTGCAAACATTACAAACAAAGTAAAAAAAATTTACAGCGTGGTGCTCTGTATCACGTTGTGTGAGGGGGAGGTGTGTAAAGTTTGGCACCATCCACACAGTGTGGCTTTGATCTGGTGCTGGAGGGGCGTGGTCTAAGGTTCGTAGTTTAGACACTACTATTGGCTGAGGGCATGTTATGATGTTTGGATACACTCCTCCCCCTCACACAGGGTGATACAGAGCACCACGCTGTAAATGTTTATTTGTAATGTTTGCAAATGGGGGCCGACATCATGGTGTTTCAATAAATTGAATACATAGTTCCGTATTGATTTGTTCGTAGATGGACAGCAGGTGTTTTATCTCTTGAACGGTGAGTTCTTTATTTATGTTCAGAGCCTTTTAGCCTGGCTTGGTATAATTATAATGGTTATTTTTGTTGAGGTTTTCTTTCTCCTGGGTTTAGTTCTTATATGTATATAGGGTATAATTTGTCACTAGGTGTATGCACTTTATACATTGTGGATAGTAAGAATTTGATTTGCACATATGATATGTACTACATAGCCTGATTTGATTGACATTTGAATATATATTTACCTAATGCTGTGTTGATATTATCACCTATATGCAATGATGATGATTTGTGATACTGTTTTGTGATTGGATGCAGGAGAAGTGGGAGGGTCCTGTATGTTTATTTAAGCACTGCTTTGTTCACTTTTTGATTGTCTGAGGAAGGAGTGAATGCTCCGAAAGCGTTCACAATAAATTTTGCTGTGATTCAAATCCAGAGAGTGCAATTGCTAGACTGTGTTTATTGATAACTTTCTGCACCCAGGTACCTGTCTTATGAGCAAGTGGGAGTGCGCTTCTTCAATTATATTGACATATATATATATATATATATATATATACACACAAAAAAGAAATACAGGGGTACCACTTAAAAAGGGAAGTTCCCAGATAGACTATTCTAAACCAGCACTGATTAAATAGCAAATAAGCAAAAAACTCAGTGATAGGCATAGCCATGGTTTTTTGATTTGCAGGGGTCTTCAGCTGAACTCCTGCTCTGTATGTGCATCAGCCCGGTTCATGGTGACTCCTAAGAGGACAAAGCTATTGGCACCCAAGTAGCTGAATGCCCGGCCTCTGCTACGGAAGGATTAGGTATGAACTTACCTTTCTCAGGTGAATTGGTCTTGGATAATAAGCCTTCATAGACTGACGAAGGGGTGTATGAGAAGACAGGTATGAAACTGCAATATCTGTTAACACTGCTGTACTGAACCATCCCCGGATTTAAAGGGGTTCCGCTACTATCACTGAGCATTATATAATACCTAAGGGACTATCTGCATCTGTGGAGGTTACATCGGGGGGCCTCAGCAAGTCATAGCTTCCTCTGGATAACACAAATCTTCTTATATGGGCTTTACAACATTGTACCTTTAACTAGTTGTACTGGACACATCTACAAAGTAACAAGTTACTATAAGTTACAATCATTGATTACAAGTAACACAAATAGGACATTTCTTTATTCATCTATATTAGTCCTAACTAGTAATGGTATTATGCCTTCCCGGGAAATGTGCAATTTTTTAACCGGTTGATGTTTTCTGTGGGTATTATCAAAATATTACATATGCTTTTAGGTTGGCATATCTATAAATACATTTGATGATAACATGATTGAAGTTCAAGTTCCTTATTGTGGCATTTGCTAAGGATCACTGAGTTTTTTTTGCTTATTTGCTATTTAATCAGTGCTGGTTTAGAATAGTCTATCTGGGCACTTCCCTTTTTAGGTAGTACCACTGTATTTCTTTTTTGTATTTAATTACTTCTACTATACCCGTGCACCTTCATTCTGCAACAGATTTGTCAAAAGCAGAATGAAGTAGATTAATGGCATATTGTGATTGGTGCTGGTAGTTAGTTATTTATATATATATATATGTGATGTGATACAAAACAAAGAAGTATCGTAGGCTGATGTAGTAAAAACAGTTCTTTATTCATCCAAAAATGTTTTGTATCACATCACTTCTATTGACCAGGATTCGTTTGGCTGACGGAGCTCCCCAGCTGTTCTTTTAGAAGTGCAAAAGTGCCGATCTACAAGGAAGGAATGTGATTGGCTGAGGACGTGACACACCTCCCCCCGGAGTCTCCCAGTGTTTGGATCCAAACTACCTGTGCATGCTGTGCAAATCGAGGAGAAGAGAGAGTGGAAAAAGAAACAATCCACTGGCTTCCAAGTTTGCGTTGGATAGCACACTGCATACACGTATCTATCCTCTTGGCTCCCAAGCATTTCAAAGTGCAGATACACGGAGACAGACTGCACGAGGAGGCGGTGAGTTGACGCGGCTACTAGCTGCAGAGCGTATAACGCTTACATCTGACAGTTGGAATTACTCCCGCTCCTATGTGTGTGCTATGATATGGTAAAGACGGTTTAGCCAATATTTACATTATTGCATATCAGGGGTTGAAAAATGTCTTGCCCGGAATTGGACTTTTGCCTTTTTTCTTTTGATAAGGTATATGAAACATGCAATTATACATATAGTTCCATGTAATGCATTGAAAGAAGATATATGCACCAACATTTCCCAAGGAACAGCTTATAGTATATACTTTGGTATAGTCCACTATATATATATATATAAAGAAATAGGAGTTCAGACCAAACTTGGGCAAGACAAATCCCCCAAGTAATGATGTGTGTACAAAAATATAATATGAGAGTGTTCATAAAATACATCCTTCTCAGTTTAACCTTCTCTTCCCCTTTCTCTTTCTTTATCTTTATTCCTATTTCTCTTCCCTTTTCTTTCAAATTTTACAGCTTTATTTTCATCTTCTAAAAGAAAGAACAGAACTAGACTTTGTGTGTATTTTTCTTTTGGATATATTCAGCTCTGTTCAGAAAAAGCAATACAACAAGTTAAGTCACTCCATGAAAGAAAAAGAGAGTCTAATGTTGTATATAACTGCAATCATAGAAGGCGATTTATCAAACGTAAGCACAGGATGCAGTAACTCTTTGCTGCCTTAAAGGGATATAAAACCCCAAAAATTTATTTTGTGATTCAGACAGAGAATATCATTTTTTTAAAAGTTTCCAATTTACTTCTATTATCAAATTTGCTTTGTTCCTATTATATTCTTTGTTGAAGAGATATCTAGGCAGGCACCTGGAACACTACATGGAAATAGTTCTGCCATCTAGTCTTCTTGCAAATGGATAACATTCTTGTGAAACTTGCCAAATAGTGCTCCAGAAATGGGCCGACTCCTAAGCATACGTCTCTGCTTTTCAGCAAAAGATAAAAGGAAATTATAAAGTTGTTTAAAATAGCATGCTCTATCTTAATCATGAAAGAAAAATGTTGGGTTTCATATCCCTTTAATACATTTTTCTTCCAGAATATAGAGGCAGAGTCCATGGACAGAAATACACAGCTTTACAGTGTTAACCACCGCACTATATTGTGATGCATAATCTTTACCAGCAAATAATTTGTTAAGCTAAATAGAAAACAGCTGCAGTATCTCAAACGCTTCTCACTCTTGATATAGAAAATATAATATCCACAGCGCCCCCAATTTTAAACCAGCATAACTGGAATCATATAAAGCACATTTATCAAGCATAGACAGACAGACCAATAAGGCTTTGATGTTTTAATACATTTTTCTTCCAACACCAAGCAAGCAGGAGCCCTGGCAAAAAATATTATTTTGCAATATAAAATCTGCATTATGAGGTGTATCTTTATCAGCAGTTCAGACTTATTATAGTCAATTGGTATCCCAAGCACTTCTTCGTGTTGAAATACAGGTACTCAGAAGGAAATTAAGGCTGAGCAGTGTAGATATAATATCCACAACATAAACAATTTTTAAACAGCATGACTTACAGTTTCCTTTGCTACATGCTCTCTTTGGGACAAATTCCAGCCACCGTAGTATTCAGTTGCAGTACAGGAAGTCATTTGACCCCTGCATATTAGCAACATTGAACATGTGTGGGGTAGTATAAAGATATTTTTTAACAGGTTTCCTGCTAAATCCGGTCACCACTCTCCTCAAGGCTTACAAGACAAAATACTTGAAAATAATGATTCCGAAGTGGGCAACAAAGACATTGAGCCCGGCAAATAATATGCGCCTATCGCTTGACTCCCCAGGCAGATCTAGTCTTTACAGCCTATAGGACACAGTGACTGCAGGTATGCAGTAACGCTTCCTCGGCGGGAGTTCACCCACATGATGTCACAGCTCCACCTCTTCCTACCGGAACCAATGTAATGCCATTGTTTTGGTAGACCTCCTGATGTGTTTTACTCTGTTGCTGACATATGCATAGGGGCATATTTATCAAGCTCCGTATGGAGCTTGATGCCCCGTGTTTCTGGCGAGCCTGCAGACTCACCAGAAACAGCAGTTATGAAGCAGCGGTCACAAAGACCGCTGCTCCATAACCTGTCCGCCTGCTCTGAGCAGGTGGACAGACATCGCCGGAAATCAACCCGATCGAGTACGATCGGGTTGATTGACACCCCCCTGCTGGTGGCCGATTGGAGAGCTGCTGGTGCAATGCTGAATACGGCGAGCGTATTGCTCGCCGTATTCAGCGAGGTCTGGCGGACCTGATCCACCCCACAGAATCACCTGCTTAAGTTGTTTTTGTATCCCAACACCACTATCTGTATAGAATTTAACAGCATCATGTTCAATGTCTATTTCACTTAGTATAAGATGCGAAAACATCTGCATATAATTCAAGTCTATGGCTTGTGTGTTCAGGTCTCAGCTGTAGCGAATCATATCCGCCGACATTGTTAAATGCTGACAGCATACGCTGTCTGCATTTAACATTGCACAAGCATTTCTTGTGAAATGCTTGTGAAATGCCGCCCTCTGCACATTCGCGGCCAATCGGCTGCTAGCAGGGGGTTTCAATCATCCCGATCGGATCGGGATGATTGCAGTCCGCCACCACAAGTTAAGGAGCAGCGGTCTTACGACCGCTGCTATTTAACTTACGTTTCCAGTGAGCTGGAAACTTAGGGCATAGAAAGCAGCATACGCTGCTTGTTAAATCTACCCCCCAAGTGTCAACTTAGCCTTGACTGGGATAAATCCTACGTGTGGTTTTCCCTTAATGTCTGTCACCTTTAGGTTGAAGTCTTTTTCTACAGATTTTCTGGCATCGGTTTTATACTCCCTTTCACCTTCTTGAGCTGTTCTTTTCAGTCCATATCTTGCAACTGCAGATGATGGACTGTTGCCAAAGACATGCACTCAGATACGATACTCTATAATGTCAGCACTAGTTACGTTGCCACAGAAAACTGGAGGTAATTCCTATTGTCTTCTTGAACAATGAAATATCTGTTATATGTCAGCTATGAATGCTACAGATCTTTCCTGAACCGGATGAATACTCCTAAGACACTGTTAGTAAGGTTAGGTCCATTAAGAAGATGGCCTTTATGCCTTTATACTGTGCACTTGAATCAAACACAACTCTTATACCTGGTTTGCTTGGATGATACACGCTAAATAAAGGAAGATACCAACATTCTTCACTTTCTTTTAGTGGAAGGGCAGGTTCTGCATGCTTATTTTCAAAAAAATGTCTGCATAAATGTCACAAAGTGTTCTTTCATCTTTGGATTTTTCTCTAGAATACATTGTAAAGAAGAAAGTCTAGATAGTGCTTGAACTCTGTTGTTAGGTAATCTTTGTCTTGGGTTGCAAAATAGTAGAGGGCTGCCCAATGGTTTGAGTCATCCCTGTAAAATTTCTTGTCCATTAACTTGAGGAATTCTTTATATTTAATATGAGCTAGTTTATTGTTATACTGTGTTGTATGGAACACTGTACTTCCAATATTGTCATTATATGGCAGCTTGACTGGCATAGTGTGAATGTTCATAGATTTCTGGTCTCTCCTTTACATGGTAGTGATATGGAGATGACTCGAAATAAGATGGACATCCATTGATTAACACATTAGTTTTGAGGGAATTGGCAATGTGTGGCCTGTAAATCATTTATATTCAGACGTCTCCCACTATCACCCAACCAACTTCAAGTCTCTGAGCATATTGGGAATCATGAGGCCCATTACATTGCTGGCATACTTTGTGTATTCTCAGAATGTCTCTACCAAGTAAAGGCAATATCTGTGCACTCTTGTCTAGAGCTGGTATGCAACCAGTTATGTGTTTCATGTGAGGATTATAATGTGCTACTTCTGGTGTGGCAATCTCATCCCTTTTGTTTGGTATTTGATTGCATTCAATATGTTTATGTAAAGGCAACTGTATATCATCTGTGATAGAAACTATTATGAAGTCACTAGCTCTTCTTCCATTTGTTTCAACTTTTTTGAATATGTCAAAGCATTCAGTTATAGCCAGTGGTTGACTGCTTTGGTCATCCAGAATTGTGTCCATTTTTACTCATTTCTCAGGCTCTCCCTTAGGATAAACTTAAGCAAGATATATTTTAGAGGAGGGTCTTCCAGTAAGACCTTCTCCACATAATTCAGTACATTTAGAAGCAACAGACGTTTTAATTGTTGTTTCCTTTTCCCCATGCTTTTCAACAGAGGGAATACTTTCAAGTGGTATAGAATTTGAGGACTCTGGGTGGAGAGAAAACACATGTCTATCAATATTACATTCTGAACACTAACTAGATGCTTTACAGTTTCTCGAAAGATGATCTGTAGCACAGCACCTCAAGCATAGTCCATATTTCTTAAGAGGCTCTATGCGTCCTTGCAAAGGCTTTTCCCTAAAGCTATGACATTTCTTGAGGGGGCAAGGCTTCTTGTGCAGTGAGCATTGTTGAATTGAATTTATTAACTTTTCACTTTGCACCCCTTGACTGGAAAGTGAAGCATCAGTCTTTTGTACAAACACTGATTTCTTTAAATTCTTGAACCATGAAGTATCTCTTTCATGTACTGGAGAATTTGCTATACACTAGTTTAATGCAGTTAAGAAAAAGCTTGGATCATTTCTTGTCTTCGCTATGTCCTGAATTACCTTACTGAAAAAGGAGAAGGGAGGGAATGATACTTTATTCTCTTGTTTGTATCTTTATCCCTGTGTTGTCCATGTATCTTAAAGAGCCATAATTAGATGTCCTGATAGACATGGATCTGATTTAGCTGCTTTTAATTCCAACAGATCACTTGCAACGTGCAATTGTCCATAATTGTGCCTTTGGGGGATTTTTTTTAATTTCTTCAAAAGGGCATTCTCAATTACGTCTGGGATACTGAAGGTCTGATCCAAAAGGTCCCAAACTATTGCCAAACCTGGAACTGGATTTTCTACATGGACAGCTCTGAGGCTCTTGACCCGTTCTGCAGATTCAACACCTTTTCACTTTACCAGCAGATCAAGCTCTTCTCTAGCAGATATACCTAAATCTTCAAAAGTAGTTTTGAATGTAGATTTCCAATATCTATAGTTCTCTGGCAGGTCATCAAATTTTGTAAGACTTGTGTTGGTAAGCTCACACTAAATCATACAGTATATCTTGCAAACTCAGTCATCTCTAACTTCTCAGTCTTTGTTAGTGGAGGTGTGTGAAGATCACTTTGGTAATAAAAATTGAATGCCGGCGGATAGTATGGATTTACTAATAGCTAAAATAGAAAAGAGAGACAGCACAATCCTCGATTCAAGGTAGTATTTTAATGGTTTAAAACATCACGCTTGTACTTATACACTTAATAGATGTGAAGAAATAAAAAAAACCAAATCACAAGACCCTTGGATACAAGGGACTTGTGATTTGTGGCTTTTTATTTCTTCACGTCTAGTAAGTGTACATGTACTAGCGTGATGTTTTAAACCATTAAAATACTACCTTGAATCAAGGATTGCGCTGTCTCTCTTTTCTCTTTTAGCTATTTCTCTGTCTGCCTGTGGAGGAGGAACCCATGGACTTGTGTACAGCTCCATTCCTTGGACAGATTCAGTAGTGAAATCGGCTCTTGAGGGATTTACTCCATTCAAAGGGACTGTCTTTATGTAACTAGCGCTGCTTATTTTGTTGTTTGGATCTGATGGATTTACTAATGCATTCAATCCAGCTGAAGCCTTTTTTTTCCACTGATCTTGATAGAAGTAACTGTGATTGACCCCATACTATGGACTTTGCTTGCTCGTTTACAAGAGGTTGTGTTTTTTCTGCATTGACATTGTCTGCTGAAGTGCATCAGTTCTTGCTAGAGTAAGTGGTTCACTATTGAGACATATAGCATTTGTGGTAGAGTGCACATCATGCCAACCTTTGTCTTTAGGAGCATTGCCTCCATCGTCCTCCTCAGGTTGTAGTGTTCTGTACTCTTAGCGGAGAACAAAAATACATTTCAATTTTATGGGCCCTCTGATGCCACTTGACTGATAGGGTGTTCTAGGGGTTCTTCACTACCTTTAATCTTGCCATGGCAACGGCTATTTCTTTTTCATTTTGCAGTATTTCTAAATCCGTTACCCTTTCTGACACTTCCAATTCTTTTTTCTTTCTCCTATTTTGCTGCCTCCATTTTCATTGTTGCTTCCATTTGATAAAGGAGGCTAGCACCAATCCAGTTTCTGCCTCTGCATGTGTTTTGGTAATGGCTGAACTTATACAGTAGATGAAGAGGCAGTACTTCAAGATTTAGCAGGCGACCTATTGAAGCAGCATGCAGTGATCTGGATTCTAGCAAGTCTGCAATCCTGCCTACAACTACTGCTAATGTGCTTTGTACTAGCTTCTTGTGTTGTAGGTTAGTTTAATTAATCTGGGTTTGAATTTGCACAGTTTCCTTAACATTAGTTTTTTATAGCAGAGTAAAATATATTCATAATTTTCATAGCAAGCATTAAATTAAGTCTTTTAGCAATCTTATTCAACTGTTCTCTGTCATCTGGAGTTTCATTAGCAAAAGAAAAAAAAAATTCTAACCTTTTTCCACATTTCATCCAGTGCTTCCACTAATTCATCTTTCTCAGTTTGATAACTTTGTATGACTTTCTCATTACACGCTATGGTCTAATGTTCTTCTCTGTCTCCTCTGAAGGTGTAGCTTGTATTAAAAGGTCTTTGACAATGTAGTTTGTATTGCAAGCTTTTTTTCAGACATTTTGAGTCACTAGTTGATAGCTACCATTAACTGCAATACTGAATTTCTAAGGAAAACTGACAGTATAGAAAGGTTCTGCTGCATATTATCTTGGGTGTGACAATGTAGATACTTAAAGGGACAGGAAACCCCAAAATGTTCTTTCATGATTTGGATAGAACATAACATTTTAAACAACTTTCCAATTTACTTACAGTATATTATTAAAATGTGTTTCATTCACTTTATATCCTTTGCTGGAAGAACAGCATTGCACTACTGGCAGCTAGATGAACATATCTAGATAGCCAATCACAAGAGTCAAAAGTGTACAGGCACCAATAAGCAGTTAGTTCCCACTAGTGTAGGATATGTTTGTAATCTTTTTCAACAAGGGATACCAAGAGAACAAAGCACATTTGAAAATAGAAGTGGATTTAAGTGTCTAAAAATGACATGCTCTATCTAAATAATGCAACTTTAATTTTGACTTTCCTTTTATGTTTAAATAGTTTTTTATTGTTTTATATTTTTCAGAGAACAAGAATGCATAAAATGAATTAACATAACATACAATATCTATTCTTCCGTTGTCTATTGATTTTGGGGGATATTGCATTACAAGTATTCAATGATATAAGAGTGAAAAATCCTAGCCAAACCGCATTGTTACATAGTTACACTATTATCTCATCCCTACATCATTATTCACTGCAAATTGATTCTATCTTAGAACTGTCTTTGATTCATCAAGCATTATCAGCCATTTAACAATAGGTTATTAGAGTATATATTCTATCTAGCATTTCTTCCTTGTGTTATAACATTCTAATCTTTAGTACAGATTGTTTCTCAACTCTGTATTTCACTAGCTGGATGTTTTTGGCTGAATCATTATTATCTTAGAGTAATCAAGTATATGAATTTGAAACCTTACGGTATAACAACTGAGAACAGATAGATCAAGAACAAAAAAGAAATAAATAAGGAAGAAAGGGGAAACTATAATAGAAAAAAAAAAGAAAGGGGGTTATAAGGGGGGGGGATAGGGATGGGTGATGTCATCTTATGTCACAGATCATAGTATGTGTGCGTCAAAGTGTTTGACACGACTATAGTTTGATGGTCCTTTAGATCCCTGATCTCCGGTTATCTTGTGAGGTTATGGACCCTTTGCTTATCCAATAGTACCACACTGCTTGGAAGGTTTCCCTGTTATCTAATGTATATGAAGCTGTCTCGTACATGGTGTATGTGTGTTGGATTCTATTATATATCTCAGTCCAGGTTGGAGTTCCAGATTTCCAATATTTAGCTATGCATATCCTCGTGATTGTGCATAAGATCTTAATAAATGTATTGATATGTTTGTGGAATTTACTGAGATGTTCATGTAATAAAGCTTGTTGGATCGTTAGACTAATATTTTCTTCTAGCATCTGACTGAGAAATGCGGATAGTCTGCTCCATATACCCCTAACATCTTTGCAGTCCCACCACATGTGTCTGTATGTCCCTATGT
The DNA here is from genome assembly GCF_027579735.1 of Bombina bombina. Classification (NCBI taxonomy): domain Eukaryota; kingdom Metazoa; phylum Chordata; class Amphibia; order Anura; family Bombinatoridae; genus Bombina; species Bombina bombina. The sequence goes on from NC_069504.1 coordinate 1,040,319,342, forward strand.
CTCCACAGCCTCTGTAACATAATCTGCTGCCTTGGGGGTGCATATGAGCCGTTCGTGTAGGAGTTAAGTACCATCTGTGAATTGTTTTGGTGATATTTTCTTTAAGGTCTACACTTATCAACCCTCTTTCTGCGTTTTGAAACAGTGATTCCCATGTCTTTTTGTCTTTGCAGATAAGTAGTTCCTGTTCCCAGGCCAGCATAGTCGTGGTCTTGGTGGTGTTATGGGTGGTCTGCATAGATACATATAGTAGAGATATGGTATGTTTGTTGCGTTCTTCTGATTTACAGAAGGTTTCGATAGGTGTGGAGGTCTGTTCTCTAGGGTGTTTTAAATATGATTGTAGAGCGGAGTGTATCTGTAGGTATAAGTACCAGTGTAGCTTCAGGGGGTCAATCTTTGTCTGTAGTTGGTTAAACGTCAGTATGTTATGTCCTGTTAAGTAGTCCGCCACTCTGTATAAACCTTTGTTTTCCCATTTTTTGATTTGGGTCCAAAGGTCTTCCGATATTAGATATCTAAGTGGTATTGATATAGAATGTTGCTGTAGTAGTTTATATTTCGTTTTCGCTGTTTTCCAGATCTTTACTGTGAGGTTTGTGGTGTAGGGTGTAGATGTCTTTCTATCTTTCTGAGCCCTCTCTGGGTCCCAAACAATTGAGTCTGCTTCTTCCCACCCCCCTATGTTCGCTTCTAACTTGGGCCATATTATTCCCTTTGACCTTTTCAGGAGTAGTGTATCTTGCGCTAGTCTGGCTGCATTGTAATATTCTATTAAGTTTGGTGCACCTATGCCCCCGAGTGACTTATGTCTGTTTAAGGTGGATTTTGCTATCCTGCTCGTCTTATCTCCCCTAATAAATGCTGAGATGTCTTTTTGCAGTGTTTCCAGTTCTGGTTTTATTATTTTTATCGGGAGGGTTCTGAATAAATACAGTATTCGAGGCATGGCGTTCATTTTAACCGCCGCTATTCTACCTAGCCAGGAGAAATTAAAGCTCTTCCATTTTGCCATATCTCGTCTAATTTGTTTAAATAGTGGGGTATAATTTACTTTGTATAGCTGAGTGGAGCATGTTGGAATCTGGATACCTAAGTATTTTAGTGTGTGTTTCATCCATTTAAAGTGAAATTGCGTTTCTAAGATTATTTTAGTTTGTTGGGGTATTGCAATGGGTAGGGCTTCACACTTGTCTGGGTTGATTTTAAATCCTGAGATGGTTGAAAATGTCTTTATTGTCTGGTAGAGGTTCGGTAGAGATATTAATGGGTTCGTCAAGGTCAACAGGACATCATCCGCAAATAGAGAAAGTTTATATTCTAATGGATTTATTTTAACTCCTGATATGTCTGGGTGTGAACGGATCGCGATTGCTAGTGGTTCTATACAGAGCGCGAATAGTAGTGGGGACAGAGGGCACCCCTGTCTGGTACCGTTTCGTATTGGAAAGGGTTTTGATTTGTATCCTGTTGAGGAAACTTGGGCCTCTGGGCATGAGTATATTGCTTTTAGAGCTTTTATGAATCCTCCCTCAAAGCCCATATGGTGTAGTGTTAAGAACATATAGTCCCAGTCTATTCTGTCGAACGCCTTCTCTGCATCCAAAGATAGGAGCAGAGAAGGCGTTCTTGTCTCTCCCAAGAATTGTATTAGATTGGTAACCTTTCGGATGTTGTCTGGGGCTTCCCTATCTTTAATAAATCCCACTTGGTCCGGATGAACCAAGTGGGGGATGATGTGTTTGAGCCGATTTGCAAGTATTTTTGTGAAGATCTTGAGATCCTGATTTATGAGAGATATTGGGCGGTAATTTTGGCATTTTTTGTGGTCTCTATTCGGCTTGGGTATCACAACTATCTTGGCCGCTAATAGATCTGGGGGGATATCTCCTCCTTCCATAACGTGATTGCAGAACTTAACCAAGTGTGGGGTGAGTGAGTTTTTGAATAATTTATAATATTCAGCTGGGAAGCCATCTGGTCCTGCTGCTTTTCCCGATTTAAGGTCTTTGATGGCTCCCAGTATTTCTGCAGTGGAGACTGGGGTGTTGATTGCTTCCCTCTGTTCTAAAGTTATGTTAGGTAACTGAGTTTGTGAGAAAAATTCTGAAGACTTTGTTTCTGTTTCCTGATTACGTGTAACTTTTTCCCCATTATATAGTTCTCCATAGTATCTTGCGAAAGTGTCTACAATTTCTTGTGGGTGTGAGGTAGTGGTGTTGTCATGTGTCTCAATTAGTGGGATCACCGAGGCCTTGCACCTTTCTCTGATTTTATGTGCCATGTATTTGTCGGGTTTGTTCGCAAATATAAAGTATTGTGCCTGGATTTTATGAATGGCTCTGGTAGCTTGTGCATGAAGTAGTGAGGTTAATGTGGATCTTTTAGTTTGGAGTAGTTTGAGGTTAGTCTTAGTTTTGTTGTATTTATGTCGCCTTTCTAATTCCTCGATCTCTGTGTAAAGTTGTTGTAGTTGTTGTCTATGTTTTTGAATCTGTCTTGTTTTTTCTTTAATTAGTATCCCTCTGAGGACTGCTTTATGAGCTGCCCATACAATCCCTGGGTTACTTGTAGTTTCTGTATTTATGTGCCAGTATTCTGTTAATTGTTGTAGTATGTTATCGAATGTTTGGGTATTTTTAACGTAAGATGGATCAAAAGTCCACGTTCTGCTTCTGAGTGGGTCTGTAATGCCATTAATCGTTAGGGTGATTATAGAGTGGTCGGACCATACACAAGTGTGTATTTGTGAGTTGTTCAGTAAGGGTTGTAAAATTTGGCTGGTATATATATAGTCAAGTCTGACATAAGTTTTGTGCGCTGCTGAGTAGAAAGTTGTGTCATCAGTTTGACCGTACATGGTGCTCCAAGTCTCAATCAGGGAGTGAGGAAGTAAGGTATCTTTGATTGATTTGACTATGCGATTATGTCTCGTTTGTTTATTGGTCAGAGGTTTGGTGTCTGTGGGTTTAATAGGTAGCATAGTGATATTGAAGTCTCCTGCCAAAAATATTTTAGTATGTGACCATTGGGTGAGTAAATGTGATATATGGTGAAAAAATTTGTGTTGGTTCTCATTTGGTGCGTATATATTACATAATGTGATTTCTGATTCTAGTATCTTACCTCTAACGATTAGGTATCTCCCCTCAGTATCTGTTATTATAGATTCTGTGGTAAACTTGAGAGATGAATGTATCAAAATGGATGTGCCACTTTTTTTGGACGGTGCAGTGGAGTGGTAGTGCTTGTCAAAATGTTTTGCCCAATATTTTGGGATGTTATCTTTAAGTAGATGCGTTTCTTGGAGGAACAGTATGTTAGCTTGTAAAGAGTTGTATTGTGTCATCGCTATCTTTCTTTTAACGTTAGTGTTCAATCCCCTGACATTGTGGGATAATATCTTAATTTTAGGGATCATAGTGTTGTGTCTATATGTGGATGTAGTAATAGGAAGTGTTTTACCTGTAGAGCCCTGGGTTGGATACCTTGCTGGGTGGAGATCAGGAGATCAGGATCACATGAGTTGGTTTCTGCATTGACTGTGTTGGTTATAGTCGTGTCGTCACAGGGGAGGGGAGTGGGAAGGGAATCAAGAAGAAAAAACATTAGTAATAAACACTTAATAAATAACAGTTTGGAGCCCTCAACATGAGGGCCCTGTATAAATGAACAAATAAACATCATAGAAATAAGTGGTAAGTAACACTGGGGGAACCTAAATTCCCGTAACATCTTTTAGATTAGTGGGAGGTATGGAAAGTATATCCCCTTTAGATAGGTCTTACTATGGGTTAGGGGAATCACCCCCTTTTTACCATCAGGGATGTTAAGAGTCAATTGGGGTAGATTTCTACTCCAAGTCCAAAAGTCCCCCTCGGGTATTGAGCAGACTCCCTGAGAGATGTCTAACATATAGTCCTTGATTCAAGATGACTTAGGAGTCGTCTAAGGAATTTTTGCTCTAAGTTCTCTTAAATTCTGTCTCTTATGGTTGATTGTCTGCCATTTGTTGGGTTCTGGAGGTCTTTCTGGATCTTTGTTCTTCCCTGTGTTGATTGTGGGTATTAAAGTGTTAGGTGTTTCTAGAGATAGAATTTTGCATATTTCTGGTATGTCTTCAGGATCCTTGAGAGTGACTGTTTTCGAGTCTTTCAAGATATGCAATGCAAATGGGAATCCCCATCTATATGGTATCTGCTGTTTTCTAAGTAGGGTGGTTAGAGGACGGAGGGCTCCTCTTCTTTGTAGTGTCCTGATGCTGAGATCCTGATAAAACTGGACTACATTGCCCTGGAACTTGTATGTTGGGTGTTTTCTTGCAGCTTGCAGGATTTTTTCTTTGTCGGGGAAGAAGGTAAGTTTGAGTATAATGTCTCTTGGGGGAAGGCCTGGTTTGGGTTTAGCTTTCAGCGCTCTGTGTGCTCTTTCAATGTGGAAAGTGTAATCTGCTGGGGAGCTTGTGATTTGAGTGAAGAGTTGGGAGAGATAAGCTGGGATTTCTGCGGTACCTATTTCCTCTGGAACTCCTTTAAGGCGGATATTGTTCCTTCTGCTCCTGTTCTCCAAGTCTTCTATTTTATCTTGAAATTCTTCCAGGAGTTGTTGTTGTGTAGACATGGTTTGGGACATTTCATCCATTTGATCCACCATAGAATCTTTTTGGTCCTCTAACGTCTCAATCCTATTTCCCATCTCCATTAGATCTGATTTAATTTCAGAGAGACTGCTGGTTACTGATGTATGGATGGAATCTATTTTCTCCCATAATTTTCCGAAATTGTCCGCTATGTCCTTTTTGGACACTAGATTCCTGAGGTCAGCCTTTGTGAGCGGGCTTTTGTCTTGTAGAGATGGTTGAGAGTCTGTTTCAGATTCTTCCTCCCCTTCTGCATCTATTAGTTGTTTGTTTGTTTGTGAGGATTTAAAGAACGTGGACATACTTGTAGATTTTGGTGTTTTATCCCCCTTAGCGGATCTTTTAGAGGTCATCCTAGTAGTGGCTGAATGAAGGCTATAGAGCACTAAAGGGCAGAAATTGTAACTACCCCCTAATCAGTTGGAGATGCTTCCCCTTGTGGGATATAGAGTTATAAATGATGTGATCCAGAATAATGGATGACTGTAATCCAGATTTGCTTGTCAATTTTCTATTTTAGGCAGGCAATTTATTTAGATAGATGAGAGAATTGCTCTTAATTTCCATCCTATGTAACAATTTACATTGATGTTGTTCTTAAAGGTAGCTAATTGTTTAGGTCCCCCAGCAAAGGGTAGGATGTTGTTTACATTTTAATCAATATTCATCCTCCTTCTAGATCTCTATTTTTGTTTTGTTTTGATTTGATTCTGTCTAGATAGTGTTTAATCTTCAGTGGAGGCAGCAGCTTGGCGGTACAGCGTTGCAGGTTATCAGCACCCCTCTCCCCAGGGGATTTATCCTCATAGGATGATCACGGCAAAGGGTATATGGGATATGACCTGTCAGCACTGCTGTCTGACAGGAAAGGGGGGGGGGAGAGGGTGGTGAAGGAGAGCTTCTTTTATATAACTTTAACTTGGATGTGTCTTGCCGTTAACAAATTACTCTGTGTGGTTCCAGGTGAGACCAGCAGGGGTCAGTGCTGTAGTGAAGTTGTGTTAGGGAACTTCCACACTGTTCACAAGTTCATTTAAAGATGGGGCTGTATGCGGTTTTATCACTTCTCCTTTTACTTATTAAGTTAGAGTATGTAGTGGGACTGTGATGGTAGGGGCTGATTCATACACCTTTGGTTCCTATTGGGGTATATAGTGGTTAGGCCGCACTGGAGTCAGTTTATGAGGCTTCACTTGAGACAAGTATTCACGCTAACAGTGATAGTATCCTTCCACCTTTAAGTCTATTCTGTTGGCTTATATTTGTCTTCGGTTTAGTGGTGGAAATGTTCCGGCTTCCCTTGTACCCCTATGCAGCCCACAACTTCTTATCTGATTTACCGCTACAGTGTTCGCCCCCACCTTCTCTTCCGGTATTTGGCTGTGACGTCTATGGCTAATGGCGATATTTCGCGCCTTTTTCAGTTTTACACCGCCAGTAATTATAAGTTCTCCCTAATGTGCCCCACACTATGTATGCCACTCACCGATCTTCCTTTATTCAGCTGTTCTAACTGTTGCAGGTGAGGGCAGGTTGGAGCGCCGGATCTCCCGACTCCGGTCCGGCTCCTGGAGATCTGCTGGGTCCGTTCTGCGGTCTTTTGCCCGATATCGGGTGGGTTGCCAATTTTTTGTGCGGCTGATGCTCCAAATCGATCCCAGCTCAGAGATGTATAGAGCTGCTGAATTTATGTGCTGTAGACCACTTTAATCTTGCAAAAACTGTAAACTTTAGCAGGAGCTCAGACACAGCACGTCTTGTTCCTTTGCTAGGTTAGCTCCGCCCCCCCTTGACTTTCCTTTTAAAGGGATATAAACCCCAAAATTTTCTTTCACGATTCAGATACAACATACAATTTTAAACAACTTTCCAAATTACTTCTGATATCAAATTTTCTTAATTTCCTGTTATCTTTTGTTTAAAAACAGGAAGGCAAGTTCAGGAGTGTGCACGTTTTTGCAGCACTATATGGCAGCAGTTTGGTGGCAGCACTATTATCTGTCATGTAGTGCTCCCGACATGTGCACGCTAACTATCTGGATATCTGTTTAGCAAAGAATAACAATAGAATGAAGCTAATTTTTTAATAGAAGTAAATTGGAAACTTTTTAAAAATGGTTTTCTCTATCTGAAACATGAAAAAAACATAATTTATGCTTACCTGATACATTTATTTCTCTTGTGGTGTATCCAGTCCACGGATCATCCATTACTTGTGGGATGTTCTCCTTCCCAACAGGAAGTTGCAAGAGGATCACCCACAGCAGAGCTGCTATATAGCTCCTCCCCTAACTGCCATATCCAGTCATTCGACCGAAAACAAGCAGAGAAAGGAGAAACCATAGGGTGCAGTGGTGACTGTAGTTTAAAATTAAAAAATACCTGTCTTAAAATGACAGGGCGGGCCGTGGACTGGATACACCACAAGAGAAATAAATTTATTAGGTAAGCATAAATTATGTTTTGTCTTGTAAGGTGTATCCAGTCCACGGATCATCCATTACTTGTGGGATATCAATACCAAAGCTAAAGTACACGGATGAAGGGAGGGACAAGGCAGGTACTTAAACGGAAGGTACCACTGCCTGTAAAACCTTTCTCCCAAAAATAGCCTCCGAAGAAGCAAAAGTATCAAATTTGTAGAATTTTGAAAAAGTATGAATCGAAGACCAAGTCGCCGCCTTGCAAATCTGTTCAACAGAAGCCTCATTTTTAAAGGCCCATGTGGAAGCCACAGCTCTAGTAGAATGAGCTGTAATCCTTTCTGGAGGCTGCTGGCCAGCAGTGTCATAGGCTAAGCGGATTATGCTTCTTAGCCAAAAAGAAAGAGAGGTTGCCGAAGCCTTTTGACCTCTCCTCTGTCCAGAGTAGACAACAAACAAAGCAGATGTTTGACGAAAATCTTTAGTAGCTTGTAAGTAAAACTTTAAAGCTCGAACCACGTCCAGATTGTGTAATAGACGTTCCTTCTTTGAAGAAGGATTAGGACACAAAGACGGAACAACAATCTCTTGATTGATATTCTTATTAGATACCACCTTAGGTAAAAATCCAGGTTTGGTACGCAGAACTACCTTATCTGCATGGAAGATCAGATAAGGAGAATCACATTGCAAGGCAGATAACTCGGAAACTCTACGAGCCGAGGAAATAGCTACCAAAAAAAGAACTTTCCAAGATAAAAGTTTGATATCTATGGAATGAAGAGGTTCAAACGGAACCCCCTGAAGAACTTTAAGAACCAAATTTAAGCTCCAAGGTGGAGCAACAGGTTTAAACACAGGCTTGATTCTAACTAAAGCCTGACAAAATGCCTGAACGTCTGGGACATCCGCCAGACGCTTGTGCAAAAGAATAGATAGTGCAGAAATCTGTCCCTTTAAGGAACTAGCTGACAATCCTTTCTCCAATCCTTCTTGGAGAAAAGATAATATCCTGGGAATCCTGACCTTACTCCATGAGTAGCCCTTGGATTCACACCAATAAAGATATTTACGCCATATCTTATGATAGATTTTCCTGGTGACAGGCTTTCGTGCCGGAATTAAGTTATCAATGACTGATTTGGAGAAACCACGCTTTGATAAAATCAAGCGTTCAATCTCCAGGCAGTCAGCCTCAGAGAAATTAGATTTGGATGGTTGAAAGGACCTTGAAGTAGAAGGTCCTGTCTCAGCAGAAGAGTCCATGGTGGAAAGGATGACATGTCCACCAGATCTGCATACCAAGTACTGCGTGGCCACGCAGGCGCTATCAAGATCACTGATGCTCTCTCCTGCTTGATTTTGGCAATCAGACGAGGGAGCAGAGGAAATGGTGGAAACACATAAGCCAGGTTGAAGGACCAAGGCGCTGCTAGAGCATCTATCAGCGTTGCCTTGGGGTCCCTGGACCTGGATCCGTAACAAGGAAGCTTGGCGTTCTGGCGAGATGCAATGAGATCCAGTTATGGTTTGCCCAAACGATGAACCAATTGTGCAAACACCTCCGGATGGAGTTCCCACTCCCCCGGATGAAAAGTCTGTCGACTTAGAAAATCCATCTCCCAGTTCTCTACACCTGGGATATGGATAGCTGATAGGTGGCAAGAGTGAATCTCCGCCCAGCGAATTATCTTTGAGACTTCTAACATCGCTAGGGAACTCCTTGTTCCCCCTTGATGGTTGATGTAAGCCACAGTCGTGATGTTGTCCGACTGAAATCTGATGAACCTCATTGTCGCTAGCTGAGGCCAAACCTGAAGAGCATTGAATATCGCTCTTAGTTCCAGAATGTTTATTGGAAGGCTGAGTCCACGATCCCTGAGCCTTCAGGGAGTTCCAGACTGCACCCCAACCTAGAAGGTATCTGTCGTTACAATTGTCCAATCTGGCCTGCGAAAGGTCATACCTTTAGACAGATGGACCCGAGATAGCCACCAGAGAAGAGAATTCCTGGTCTCTTGATCCAGATTTAGTAGAGGGGACAAATCTGTGTAATCCCCATTCCACTGACTGAGCATGCAGAGTTGCAGCGGTCTGAGATGTAGGCATGCAAACGGCACTATGTCCATTGCCGCTACCATTAAGCCGATTACTTCCATGCACTGAGCCACCAAAGGGTGAGGAATGGAATAAAGAACACGGCAGGAATTTAGAAGTTTTGATAACCTGGACTCTGTCAGGTAAATTTTCATTTCTACAGAAGGAAGGAAACTCTTGTGAGGGGGGATAGAGAACACTTTTCCTCGTTCACCTTCCACCCATGCGACCTCAGAAATGCCAACACTATGTCCGTATGAGACTTGGCAACTTGGAAGTTTGACGCCTGAATCAGGATGTCGTCTAAATAAGGGGCCACTGCTATGCCCCGCGGCCTTAGGACCGCCAGAAGCGACCCCAGAACCTTCTTAAAAATTCTTGGGGCTGTAGCTAACCCAAAGGGAAGAGCTACAAACTGGTAATGCCTGTTCAGGAAGGCAAACCTGAGAAACCGATGATGATCTTTGTATCGGAATGTGAAGATAATCATCCTTTAAATCCACTGTAGTCATGTATTGACCCTCCTGGATCATAGGTAGGATGGTACGAATAGTCTCCATCTTGAATGATGGAACTCTGAGGAATTTGTTTAAGATCTTTAGATCCAAAATTGGTCTGAAGGTTCCCTCAGATTTGAGTAAAATCCCTGTCCCTGTTCCTCCTTTGGAACTGGATGGATCACTCCCATAACTAGGAGGTCTTGTACACAGTGTAAGAATGCCTCTCTCTTTATCTGGTTTGCAGATAATTGAGAAAGGTGAATCTCCCTTTTGGGGGGGAAGCCTTGAAGTCCAGAAGATATCCCTGGGATATAATTTCCAACGCCCAGGGATCCTGGACATCTCTTGCCCACGCCTGGGCGAAGAGCGAAAGTCTGCCCCCTACTAGATCCGTTACCGTATAGAGGGCCGTTCCTTCATGCTGTCTTAGAGGCAGCAGCAGGGTTTTTGGCCTGCTTACCCTTGTTCCAGGTCTGGTTAGGTCTCCAGACCGTCTTGGACTGAGCAAAAGTTCCCTCTTGTTTTGCATTAGAGGAAGTTGATGCCGCACTTGCCTTGAAGTTTCGAAAGGCACGAAAATTAGACTGTTTGGCCCTTGATTTGGGCCTATCCTGAGGAAGGGCATGACCTTTTCCTCCAGTGATATCAGCAATAATCTCCTTCAAACCAGGCCCGAATAGGGTCTGCCCCTTGAAGGGAATGTTAAGCAGCTTAGACTTTGAAGTAACGTCAGCTGACCATGATTTAAGCCATAGCGCTCTGCGCGCCTGGATAGCAAAACCAGAATTCTTAGCCGTTAGTTTAGTCAAATGAACAATGGCATCAGAAACAAAAGAATTGGCTAGCTTAAGTGCTCTAAGCTTGTCAAGTATGTCATCCAATGGAGTCGCTACCTGTAAAGCCTCTTCTAGAGACTCAAACCAGAACGCCGCAGCAGCAGTGACAGGAGCAATGCATGCAAGGGGCTGTAGGATAAAACCTTGTTGAATAAACATTTTCTTAAGGTAACCCTCTAACTTTTTATCCATTGGATCTAAGAAAGCACAACTGTCCTCGACAGGGATAGTAGTACGCTTTGCTAGAGTAGAAACTGCTCCCTCCACCTTAGGAACTGTCTGCCATAAGTCCCGTGTGGTGGCGTCTATTGGAAACATTTTTCTAAAAATAGGAGGGGGAAGAGAACGGCACACCTGGTCTATCCCATTCCTTAGTAATAATTTCTGTAAACCTTTTAGGTATTGGAAAAACATCAGTGCACACCGGCACTGCATAGTATTTATCCAGTCTACACAATTTCTCTGGCACTGCAATTGTATCACAGTCATTCAGAGCAGCCAAAACCTCCCTGAGTAACACGCGGAGGTGTTCAAGCTTAAATTTAAATGTAGAGATATCAGAATCAGGTTGCATCATCTTCCCTGAGTTAGAAACATCACCCCCAGAAAGAAGCTCTCCTTCTTCAGCTTCTGCATATTGTGAGGCAGTATCAGACATAGCTCTTAAAGCGTCAGTATGCTCTATATTTCGTCTAACTCCAGAGCTATCTCGCTTTCCTCTAAATTCAGGTAGTCTGGCTAATACCGCTGACAGTGTATTATCCATGACTGCCGCCATGTCTTGTAAAGTAAACGCTATGGGCGCCCTAGATGTACTTGGCGCCACTTGAGCGTGAGTCCCTTGAGCGGGAGTCAAAGGATCTGACACGTGGGGAGAGTTAGTCGGCATAACTTCCCCCTCGTCAGATTCCTCTGGTGATAAATTTTTTAAAGACAGAATATGATCTTTATTGCTTAAAGTGAAATCAGTACATTTGGTACACATTCTAAGAGGGGGTTCCACCATGGCTTTTAAACATAATGAACAAGGAGTTTCCTCTATGTCAGACATGTTTGTACAGACTAGCAATGAGCAAGCTTGGAAAACACTTTAAATCAAGTTAATAAGCAAATATAAGAAACGGTACTGTGCCTTTAAGAGAAACTAATTTTGTCAGAATTTGAAAAACAGTGAAAAAAGGCAGTAAATCAAACGAAATGTTTACAGTGTGTATAATAAGCTAACAGAGCATTGCACCCACTTGCAAATGGATGATTAACCCCTTAGTTCAAAAAACGGATAAAAAAAACGATATAGACTTTTTTAACAGTCACACCAAACTGCCACAGCCTTGCTGTGGGCCTACCTTCCCCAACAAACGATTTTGGAAAGCCTAAGAGTCCTTTAGAGATGTCCTATAGCATTCAGGGGACTCCTAGAGGAAGCTGGATGTCTCAGTCTGTAAAAGTTAGTGCGCTAAATTAGGCCCCTCCCACTCATAGTAACACAGTGGAAAGCCTCAGGAAACTGTTTCTAGGCAAATTTAAGCCAGCCATGTGGAAAAACTAGGCCCCAATAAAGTTTTATCACCAAAGTATATATAAAAACGTTTAAACATGCCAGCAAACGTTTTATATTGTAAATATAAAAGAGTATTACCTCAGAAAGTAAGCATGATACCAGTCGCTATTAAATCACTGTATTTAGGCTTACCTTACATAAATTTGGTATCAGCAGCATTTTCTAGCATTCACATCTTCTAGAAAAAATCTTAACTGCACATACCTCATAGCAGGATAACCTGCACGCCATTCCCCCGCTGAAGTTACCTCTCTCTTCAGTCATGTGTGAGAACAGAAATGGATCTTAGTTACAACCTGCTAAGATCATAAAAATCACAGGCAGATTCTTCTATTTTTCTGCCTGGGACAAAATAGTACAACTCCGGTACCATTTAAAAATAACAAACTTTTGATTGAAGCAAGATAACAGCTACATTTCACCACTTTCCTCTTACTACCTCCATGCTTGTTGAGAGTTGCAAGAGAATGACTGGGTATGGCAGTTAGGGGAGGAGCTATATAGCAGCTCTGCTGTGGGTGATCCTCTTGCAACTTCCTGTTGGGAAGGAGAATATCCCACAAGTAATGGATGATCCGTGGACTGGATACACCTTACAAGAGAAATTGGGTTTCATGTCCCTTTAATGGAGACTTGTTTAATGCAGTAACAATTACTGAGCTGTTTACAGCAAGCAATGTAGCTTCTCATTTGTATTAAAGTTATGGTAAAGCTGCTGTAATAATAAAGAACTGTTGTAATACTTGATATTTTTTATTATAACTTTCATTCATAAACTCCCCTTTTTTCTGCCTAAAAGTGATAATAAAATGTATTGTTACTTACTAGTAGTATAATTGTCCCAGCCGTCCTTTGAGAAACAACTTTTTTTGTGTGATGTTTTTATGAATCTACTATCAAAAAACTTACCGTACGGCACAAAAAGAAAAGAAAAATGGGCTCTGAATCCTCATGTATTCTTTATACGTCACAGAAGAGTAACAGGAATTGTTAGGCAGGCGGATTTCAATCTCCCTGCTGTACACGGGCAGGGGGCGGGATTGCACGCAAGCCCAAAATAGCGCTCATGTGCAATGCTGAATTCTGCCGGGGGAATTCAGCAAGCCAGCGGCGAGCTGCTAATGACAGCGGAGCATATATGCACCCCTGTACGCCGCAGCTTGATAAATCAACCTCAAAGTCCTTCAGTTACACACTAAATTGTGTTCAGCTTCACAAACATAAAAGAGTATTTTCTGTTGCCAAGATTAATAGCTCTGAAGGAATTCATTTTACTATTCTGACTTCATCTACTGTTTGTAAGATGGCTGCTTTCTGGTGTGTGGTAGCACAATCCTATTTACAGTTAGTAAAATACAGCAGTAGCTTTACTCAAACAAGTACCACAGCAGAGATTTGTGAATCCTTCATGCTTAATTGCTGCAGAAGACACAATTGTGATGTTCCAGAAGTGGTAATGTCAGTTAAAAAGAATTTACCTTTGCAAAGCTATAACAAAAGTTTCCAGCTAACTTTTCACACAGAAAAAACTAAGATGGAGGCAGGATTTGACATCAAATGTCAGAGGTGCAACAGAAATAGACTTAAACATGAATATAATAATAAAACAGAAAACTAGCGGGAGCAAAACAACTAAATATAACACAAATATGTACATATAAAAATTTGGGCATGCAAGAGTTTAACCCTTTAACAACCGAGGACGTGCCAGGCGCGTCCTACAAAAAACGGTCGTTAAGGACCAAGGAGATGCCTGGCACGTCCTCGGGTAATCTGAGCCCTGGAAGCGATAAAGATTGTTTCCAGTCATTCAAACAGTATTGCAGTGATGCCTCGATGATGAGGCACCCTGCAATACTGTTCCTGACTGCCGGGCCCCGTTTTGAGCGCTCGAGTGCTCGGTAGCGATCACTTCCGGTTTTGCTCCACGTGGTGCCCAGCAGAGCATCAGAAGCCATCGGGCAGGCTTCTGATGCTCTGACTGTGTGCTGAGTGCCTCAGTGGGTTGAGGCACTCAGTAATTAGGGTTGCCAGGCGTCCTTCACAAAAATACCGGACACCCAACAAATAAATGAGGGGGGGGGGGGGGTTTGGTGGAGGTGAAATGTGTATATATATATATACATATATATTTATACACACATATATATATACACACACACATGTGTACTGAGTACCCCCACCTCTGCCAATTCATAATAGGTAACATTTTTAATCATTATGTAAATACTCTAGTTTTCATAAGACGGGCTGCAAAGTACATCAGACATTCTAGATAATGTTGTCTCTTTGCTTTTCTCATAGTTACTGAGCAGAATATATTAATCAATAATCAATGACTACCGGCACTTTTTATTTGAGTACTGGCACATTTTCTTGTACAAAAAAGTACTAAAAAAAATATATATATATATATATATATATATATATACAGAGCAAAACTTAGTTCAAAGGAAAACAAAAGAAAAAATGTGTGTTATGGTCACCAGGGGCTGCTTCCGCGTCTCTCCGGGAGCTAAGGTAGCTGCTCAGCCAAACATTGTACTGTATCTAAAAAGGTCAGTAGCGATAAACACGTCTAAGGTGGAAAGGCGGTACCTAAATATCCACGTTCAGGTGTATAAAAGGGTACCTCCAACTAACACACCTATCTTTGACAAAGTGCCAGTAAGGCGTGAAACACGTCAGATGACGTCATTCTCAGACAGCACCTAGGCTCCTAGGTCACTGCCATGTTTTCACAAGCCGTGATTGTTTTAACCAATGTCTATTAAAGGTATGAATTTTACTTCACTTATCTAAGCAGTTTTGTGCCTTCATTGCCACATCTTTACCTCACCTATGGTTTACCATTTCAAAGGGGGCACTTTTTCTGTATGTAGTATTGACTGCCAGCGTTTGGCTGAGCAGCTACCTTAGCTCCGTGAGAGACGCCGAAGCAGCCCCTGGTGACCATAAGACACATTTTTTCCTTTGTTTTCCCTTGAACTAAATTTTGCTCTGCATTTACCTATACAGTCTCCAAGTTCATTTTTTTTTTTTGAAGAATTGAGATTACCATTAGACTGTCTGGTGGAAAAGGTGAAAAGGTTTTATAAAGTGTCATTATGCATGTTGGTTTGCAATCGTCTTAAGAAGAGAGTGAAAAGGATAAATAATAAATGTTGCACATTATATATGGACAATATTTTACACTCCTAACACGAAAGATTGAAAGTATTGCAATTCTGTATACAACTGCTATTTCTGATACACCTTTTCAATTGTAATTTGGGTCATTACCCTGTTAAAACTGTTTGCAAACAGTCTGCCTTTGTTTATACAGTAACTTTTTTGAAAATAGCACACTCTACTGCTTTGGAAGACATTTTCAATAGAAAAATTACATACCAGGAGTGTAGGGAGGAGCTTACCCCTGATCAAATTCAGACAGGTAAATTACGACAACTCTTTTTAATGATGGAAAACCTCAGAGTCAAAGAACTCAAACTGTGGTATGAACTAATTTACTTCAATAAATACATAAATTCAGCAATCATACTTCGGGGTCTGAGACTAAAGAAAATTAAAGAACTGCAAAGCAAGCTAGAACCCTTGCAAACCATCTCTAAGTACAGTGAATTCGATGCTGAGCTTAAAAAACATCTGGACGATGTGGAACAAAACCTAGTCACAAGAAAAGACAACAAAATGTTACGTGACGAATTGGATTATTCTCTAAATTTGGTATATAACTGAAATGCACTACCCCCGAACACAACAGGCAATCAAACCAAGAACAAGAACTATAATAAAAATAAAAACAAACAAAAAAAGAATTAGCAGAATAAAACAACTGATAGCCGAAGGGTGAGTTTCTCTGACTCAAATTTCTCTGTAAGGAGTGAAGTAACCTTAACACCCAAAGAGAGGTCACCTGATAGTTCCGAGACATCTGATGAGGACTGCCAAGATAAGCACCAAGACTTGGGTGCCAGACCCAAAACCATGAATATTGAAAAATCGTAAACGGTGCAGAAGGGAAAGAAAAAAGATGTAGAACCACAACCATAAAAAAAGTGGAAACAACCGCAACAAACAGTGAAGAAAAAAAATGTCATTGAGATATGAAGAGTATCGATCATCTCACTCCCTTATGGTTAATGAACAACAAGTCCTTGAAAAAGGTTTAGGCTTTGCCCCATCCACTGATTTTGACCTCTTTCGCACACTAACAGATGTGAATTGTTTTGTAAGGAAAATAGTTCTCAAACGTAATTTTTCTAATATATATGATTTGGAGAATAAATTTAATTGAAATATTTATTTATTAAGTCACATCCGTAAAATAGATAAAAGTACATGGTACCAATAGAACATGTAACAGAAAGCAACATACAATATAATCTTTATCATTCCATGCTAGGTGTCTACCCAACTTTGACATAAGTAGGTGAGGATGGAGGTATCTAAACATGGAGTGTCTGAGATATCCCAGAGCTCATCTAAATAGGTACCATAACAAGTGTCTATTTCATCTGTTAAATCATTGTCCTTTTTTTTAGTCCATTTCAGGTGGATGCATATTTACAACTCCTCCTTCCTCCCTTTGAACAGTCACCTTCCTCAGGGACGAGGTCCCCAGCACAGATACCATCAGAAATCACTTTACCCTTCATCCCCACCTATAGTTGTAATTTACTTCTGTGATTTTAATGTTACAGTAAAAACAAATGTTTAAAAACAATTTAAAAACAATTTATAACAAATGTGTGGTCTTTATTCTGTGGTAATCTACATTGGAGTTGAATTAAAGCTAAATACCTCCTTTTCTAGGTGTGCTTGGGGTGTAACGTATCCTATCTCAAGGCTCCTAAAACTGAAATTTATAAGTCTTGTCCAAAATGCACTGTGACATAATTCCCCTTCTAATGTGTATTTCTCTCCTCATGCTGCATAATCCAATAGCACCATATCTTTGTAAACTGCTCTCTGGTCCCCTTTATTGTGGCTGATAGTTCTGAAAAACTATATATATATATTTAATTTTGTCTAAAACTTCCTGCCACTCTGGAACCCCCTCCTTCCAATGTCTGGCAATACAAATTATAGTTGCTGTACAAAGAGTTTTGATAAATGTATTAATTGCCCCACCAAAAGGAGTAAGCTTGTGGTTTAGAAGAGCTGGAGCTACATTCAGGGAGGCAGGTTCTTATAGAATCTAAACCTAATAGTTTCTGTAAATTATCCCAAACCACCTTAAACATAGGACAATCCCATCACATATGTAGTTCCTGTTTGTCTGCAACCTCTATAACAGTGTCTTGTACCCTCCCTGGTAAAATGAGAGGTTCTCTCCGGTGTGAGGTACCATCTGAAAACTGTTTTGATACAATGCTCCTTTAAATCAGCTCCTGTCAGCCCTCTACCCGAGTCATATAAAATTTGAATCCATTCGTCTTTTTGTAGGTCTAGTCCAGTATCTCTAGTCCATTTATGTATAAGCGATGAATTATCAATGGACTTCGCTTCCTGTAAGGCTAAATATATAATGGAGATTGTCTTTTTTTGTCTTGTGGGAGTAGTACATATGTGTTCTAGTGTAGCATATGTTTGTAATGGTCAAGGGGAACAGTTTTTATATAAACTGAGGATATCTGGAGATAAAAAAACCATTGCAGTTTCAATGGTTGAATTCTGTCTTGTATTTGAGTGTTGGAGAATAAATTTAATAATGTAATAGATAAGGAGACCAATCATGTATCAGTTGTAGCACCAACAGTTTTGACTCAGATCCCAGATTTAACTAAAACAGATGAGAACTATCTCACAGTTGAAGATTTTCAAACAATCAATGTTTTGGAATCCCTGGGCGCTGAGTCAACTCGAGAAATTGAAAGTGTTCAAAAGCATAAGAAATTCAACACATCACTGAAACAAAAGAGTACCTTTTATTCCATTCAATCAAAGAATAACAGAATTTATGTTTACCTGATAAATTACTTTCTCCAACGGTGTGTCCGGTCCACGGCGTCATCCTTACTTGTGGGATATTCTCTTCCCCAACAGGAAATGGCAAAGAGCCCAGCAAAGCTGGTCACATGATCCCTCCTAGGCTCCGCCTTCCCCAGTCATTCGACCGACGTAAAGGAGGAATATTTGCATAGGAGAAACCATATGATACCGTGGTGACTGTAGTTAAAGAAAATAAATTATCAGACCTGATTAAAAAACCAGGGCGGGCCGTGGACCGGACACACCGTTGGAGAAAGTAATTTATCAGGTAAACATAAATTCTGTTTTCTCCAACATAGGTGTGTCCGGTCCACGGCGTCATCCTTACTTGTGGGAACCAATACCAAAGCTTTAGGACACGGATGAAGGGAGGGAGCAAATCAGGTCACCTAAATGGAAGGCACCACGGCTTGCAAAACCTTTCTCCCAAAAATAGCCTCAGAAGAAGCAAAAGTATCAAACTTGTAAAATTTGGTAAAAGTGTGCAGTGAAGACCAAGTCGCTGCCTTACATATCTGATCAACAGAAGCCTCGTTCTTGAAGGCCCATGTGGAAGCCACAGCCCTAGTGGAATGAGCTGTGATTCTTTCAGGAGGCTGCCGTCCGGCAGTCTCATAAGCCAATCTGATGATGCTTTTAATCCAAAAAGAGAGAGAGGTAGAAGTTGCTTTTTGACCTCTCCTTTTACCAGAATAAACAACAAACAAGGAAGATGTTTGTCTAAAATCCTTTGTAGCATCTAAATAGAATTTTAGAGCGCGAACAACATCCAAATTGTGCAACAAACGTTCCTTCTTTGAAACTGGATTCGGACACAAAGAAGGCACGACTATCTCCTGGTTAATGTTTTTGTTAGAAACAACTTTCGGAAGAAAACCAGGTTTAGTACGTAAAACCACCTTATCTGCATGGAACACCAGATAAGGAGGAGAACACTGCAGAGCAGATAATTCTGAAACTCTTCTAGCAGAAGAAATTGCAACCAAAAACAAAACTTTCCAAGATAATAACTTAATATCAACGGAATGTAAGGGTTCAAACGGAACCCCCTGAAGAACTGAAAGAACTAAATTGAGACTCCAAGGAGGAGTCAAAGGTTTGTAAACAGGCTTGATTATAACCAGAGCTTGAACAAAGGCTTGAACATCTGGCACAGCTGCCAGCTTTTTGTGAAGTAACACAGACAAGGCAGAAATCTGTCCCTTCAAGGAACTTGCAGATAATCCTTTCTCCAATCCTTCTTGAAGAAAGGATAGAATCTTAGGAATTTTTACCTTGTCCCAAGGGAATCCTTTAGATTCACACCAACAGATATATTTTTTCCATATTTTGTGGTAAATTTTTCTAGTTACAGGCTTTCTGGCCTGAACAAGAGTATCAATAACAGAATCTGAGAACCCTCGCTTTGATAAGATCAAGCGTTCAATCTCCAAGCAGTCAGTTGGAGTGAGACCAGATTCGGATGTTCGAACGGACCTTGAACAAGAAGGTCTCGTCTCAAAGGTAGCTTCCATGGTGGAGCCGATGACATATTCACCAGGTCTGCATACCAAGTCCTGCGTGGCCACGCAGGAGCTATCAAGATCACCGATGCCCTCTCCTGATTGATCCTGGCTACCAGCCTGGGGATGAGAGGAAACGGCGGGAATACATAAGCTAGTTTGAAGGTCCAAGGTGCTACTAGTGCATCTACTAGAGTCGCCTTGGGATCCCTGGATCTGGACCCGTAGCAAGGAACCTTGAAGTTCTGACGAGAGGCCATCAGATCCATGTCTGGAATGCCCCACAGTTGAGTAATTTGGGCAAAGATTTCCGGATGGAGTTCCCACTCCCCCGGATGTAATGTCTGACGACTCAGAAAATCCGCTTCCCAATTTTCCACTCCTGGGATGTGGATTGCAGACAAGTGGCAGGAGTGAGTCTCCGCCCATTGAATGATTTTGGTCACTTCTTCCATCGCCAGGGAACTCCTTGTTCCCCCCTGATGGTTGATGTACGCAACAGTCGTCATGTTGTCTGATTGAAACCGTATGAACTTGGCCTTTGCTAGCTGAGGCCAAGCCTTGAGAGCATTGAGTATCGCTCTCAGTTCCAGAATATTTATCGGTAGAAGAGATTCTTCCCGAGACCAAATACCCTGAGCTTTCAGGGGTCCCCAGACCGCGCCCCAGCCCATCAGACTGGCGTCGGTCGTGACAATGACCCACTCTGGTCTGCGGAAGCTCATCCCCTGTGACAGGTTGTCCAGGGACAGCCACCAACGGAGTGAATCTCTGGTCCTCTGATTTACTTGTATCGTCAGAGACAAGTCTGTATAGTCCCCATTCCACTGACTGAGCATGCACAGTTGTAATGGTCTTAGATGAATGCGCGCAAAAGGAACTATGTCCATTGCCGCTACCATCAAACCTATTACTTCCATGCACTGCGCTATGGAAGGAAGAGGAACGGAATGAAGTATTTGACAAGAGTTTAGAAGTTTTGTTTTTCTGGCCTCTGTCAGAAAAATCCTCATTTCTAAGGAGTCTATTATTGTTCCCAAGAAGGGAACCCTCGTTGACGGAGATAGAGAACTCTTTTCTACGTTCACTTTCCATCCGTGAGATCTGAGAAAGGCCAGGACAATGTCCGTGTGAGCCTTTGCTAGAGGAAGGGACGACGCTTGAATCAGAATGTCGTCCAAGTAAGGTACTACTGCAATGCCCCTTGGTCTTAGCACCGCTAGAAGGGACCCTAGTACCTTTGTGAAAATCCTAGGAGCAGTGGCTAATCCGAACGGAAGTGCCACGAACTGGTAATGCTTGTCCAGGAATGCGAACCTTAGGAACCGATGATGTTCCTTGTGGATAGGAATATGTAGATACGCATCCTTTAAATCCACCGTGGTCATGAATTGACCTTCCTGGATGGAAGGAAGAATTGTTCGAATGGTTTCCATTTTGAACGATGGAACCTTGAGAAACTTGTTTAGGATCTTGAGATCTAAGATTGGTCTGAACGTTCCCTCTTTTTTGGGAACTACGAACAGATTGGAGTAGAACCCCATCCCTTGTTCTCCTAATGGAACAGGATGAATCACTCCCATTTTTAACAGGTCTTCTACACAATGTAAGAATGCCTGTTTTTTTATGTGGTCTGAAGACAATTGAGACCTGTGGAACCTCCCCCTTGGGGGAAGCCCCTTGAATTCCAGAAGATAACCTTGGGAGACTATTTCTAGCGCCCAAGGATCCAGAACATCTCTTGCCCAAGCCTGAGCGAAGAGAGAGAGTCTGCCCCCCACCAGATCCGGTCCCGGATCGGGGGCCAACATCTCATGCTGTCTTGGTAGCAGTGGCAGGTTTCTTGGCCTGCTTTCCCTTGTTCCAGCCTTGCATTGGTCTCCAGGCTGGCTTGGCTTGAGAAGTATTACCCTCTTGCTTAGAGGACGTAGCACTTGGGGCTGGTCCGTTTCTACGAAAGGGACGAAAATTAGGTTTATTTTTGGCCTTGAAAGACCTATCCTGAGGAAGGGCGTGGCCCTTGCCCCCAGTGATATCAGAGATAATCTCTTTCAAGTCAGGGCCAAACAGCGTTTTCCCCTTGAAAGGAATGTTAAGCAATTTGTTCTTGGAAGACGCATCCGCTGACCAAGATTTTAACCAAAGCGCTCTGCGCGCCACAATAGCAAACCCAGAATTTTTCGCCGCTAACCTAGCCAATTGCAAAGTGGCGTCTAGGGTGAAAGAATTAGCCAATTTGAGAGCACGGATTCTGTCCATAATCTCCTCATAAGAAGGAGAATTACTAGTGATCGCCTTTTCTAGCTCATCGAACCAGAAACACGCGGCTGTAGTGACAGGGACAATGCATGAAATTGGTTGTAGAAGGTAACCTTGCTGAACAAACATCTTTTTAAGCAAACCTTCTAATTTTTTATCCATAGGATCTTTGAAAGCACAACTATCTTCTATGGGTATAGTGGTGCGTTTGTTTAGAGTAGAAACCGCCCCCTCGACCTTGGGGACTGTCTGCCATAAGTCCTTTCTGGGGTCGACCATAGGAAACAATTTTTTAAATATGGGGGGAGGGACGAAAGGTATACCGGGCCTTTCCCATTCTTTATTTACAATGTCCGCCACCCGCTTGGGTATAGGAAAAGCTTCGGGGGGCCCCGGGACCTCTAGGAACTTGTCCATTTTACATAGTTTCTCTGGGATGACCAAATTCTCACAATCATCCAGAGTGGATAACACCTCCTTAAGCAGAGCGCGGAGATGTTCCAACTTAAATTTAAATGTAATCACATCAGGTTCAGCATGTTGAGAAATTTTCCCTGAATCTGAAATTTCTCCCTCAGACAAAACCTCCCTGGCCCCCTCAGACTGGTGTAGGGGCCCTTCAGAAACAATATCATCAGCGTCCTCATGCTCTTCAGTATTTTCTAAAACAGAGCAGTCACGCTTTCGCTGATAAGTGGGCATTTTGGCTAAAATGTTTTTGATAGAATTATCCATTACAGCCGTTAATTGTTGCATAGTAAGGAGTATTGGCGCGCTAGATGTACTAGGGGCCTCCTGTGTGGGCAAGACTGGTGTAGACGAAGGAGGGGATGATGCAGTACCATGCTTACTCCCCTCACTTGAGGAATCATCTTGGGCATCATTTTCTCTAAATTTTGTGTCACATAAATCACATCTATTTAAATGAGAAGGAACCTTGGCTTCCCCACATTCAGAACACAGTCTATCTGGCAGTTCAGACATGTTAAACAGGCATAAACTTGATAACAAAGTACAAAAAACGTTTTAAAATAAAACCGTTACTGTCACTTTAAATTTTAAACTGAACACACTTTATTACTGCAATTGCGAAAAAGTATGAAGGAATTGTTCAAAATTCACCAAAATTTCACCACAGTGTCTTAAAGCCTTAAAAGTATTGCACACCAAATTTGGAAGCTTTAACCCTTCAAATAACGGAACCGGAGCCGTTTTTATATTTAACCCCTTTACAGTCCCTGGTATCTGCTTTGCTGAGACCCAACCAAGCCCAAAGGGGAATATGATACCAAATGACGCCTTCAGAAAGTCTTTCTATGTATCAGAGCTCCTCACACATGCATCTGCGTGTCATGCTTCTCAAAAACAAGTGCGCAATACAGGCGCGAAAATGAGACTCTGCCTATGATTAGGGAAAGCCCCTAGAGAATAAGGTGTCCAATACAGTGCCTGCCGGTTATTTTACAAAATTCCCAAGATTAAAATAATTCCTCAAGGCTATGGAGTATAAAATATGTTTATATATAAATCGATTTAGCCCAGAAAATGTCTACAGTCTTAAAAAGCCCTTGTGAAGCCCTTATTTACTGTCTGTAATAAAAATGGCTTACCGGATCCCATAGGGAAAATGACAGCTTCCAGCATTACATCGTCTTGTTAGAATGTGTCATACCTCAAGCAGCAAAAGTCTGCTCACTGTTCCCCCAACTGAAGTTAATTCCTCTCAACAGTCCTGTGTGGAACAGCCATCGATTTTAGTAACGGTTGCTAAAATCATTTTCCTCTTACAAACAGAAATCTTCATCTCTTTTCTGTTTCAGAGTAAATAGTACATACCAGCACTATTTTAAAATAACAAACTCTTGATTGAATAATAAAAACTACAGTTAAACACTAAAAAACTCTAAGCCATCTCCGTGGAGATGTTGCCTGTACAACGGCAAAGAGAATGACTGGGGAAGGCGGAGCCTAGGAGGGATCATGTGACCAGCTTTGCTGGGCTCTTTGCCATTTCCTGTTGGGGAAGAGAATATCCCACAAGTAAGGATGACGCCGTGGACCGGACACACCTATGTTGGAGAAATTATTATTATATATTATAATATTATTATATTGACCTATTTCAAGAAAAAACTCACAGTGATTTGGTGAATTTATACGACTCCACTAAGCATAAAAACAAAAGTAAATATAGAAACAATCTAACACATAAACAAAAATTAACTCTAGTGGACTTACAACATAATGAGTCAATAGCTATCACAACTTCAGATAAAGGAGGTTCCATAGTCATACAAAATAAACAAGACTATTATAAAGAGGTTAAGAAACAACTAGATGATACCAATACCTACTGCAAACTCACTAATTACCCTACAATTATATACCAGAAAGAACTTGGCAAGCTACTGGATTGGGGTTTACATCTGGGAATTTTGGATAAACAACTATGTGACTATCTATATAACCCCACACCAGTAACGGCCAAAATTAGGATTGTTCCCAAACTTCATAATGACCCGGTGACTCCACCAGGGAGGCCAATCGTTTCTGGGGTGGCCTCTCTGGGGGAGAGAGTGGGTGGACAACTTTCTCCAATCATATGTTCAGGCACTACCAGGTTTTCTAAAATCTACTACCCACATACTATAGAAGTTAAAACAGAAGTGTTCAGAGAAGTGGTAACATGTGGTTAACAGTGGATGTTTCATCTCTTTACTCGTGTATCCAACATGAACTAGGGTTAAGGGCAGTTGAATATCATCTCTTACTTAAAAGTACCCTCTTGCCAGAACTTATTGAGTTTGTCCTTGAATCACTAAGATTTCTCCTAACACATAACTTCTTTCAATTCAACTCTGAATTTTATCTCCAAGTATGTGGCACGGCAATGGGGGCAAAATTTGCCTCTCATATGCCAATTTATTTTTTGACTGGTTCGAGGCTTTATACATTTTTGGTCAAGATAATATTTACAGTAAACACATCGATTTCTATGCCAGATACATAGATGATCTTCTGTTTATCTGGCATGGAAAAAAGATAGTGAAGAAGAGGAATTTGTCAAATTCCTCAATACCAATGACTTAAACTTGAATTTCACTTACCAGCTCAAAAGTAAACAAATAAATTATCTAGATGTAACACTGAAAGTAGAAGACAAATTAATTCTTGCAGAGCTATATTGAAAAGACATAGCTGGAAATACACTTCTAAGAGCAGACTCATGGCACCCTCACCACCTTAAAAAGTATATTCCAAAAGGACAACTGATTAGAATAAGAAGGATCTGTAGCACAGACCAGGATTACCACTTACACTTGCTAAAACTAGTAAATAGATTAACAAAACGTGGCTATGACAAAAAACTACTAATAGCCAAAGTCAAAAGAGATGAACTTTTGAAAACTTCAAAGAAGAATAAATCTAGAAGACCAAATAAAAATAGCATTAACACAGAATATAAAGAGAAATCTAAAGTTTTGTCACACAGTTCAGTAATCAATTCAACAAAATTAGAGGAGTTGTAAATAAAAATCTAGGCATCCTTAAACTTGATGAGAAACTCAAAGAACGTTTAGAGCATGGAATTAAATTTGTACCGAGAAGGGCATCTACAATAGGAAGCAAAATCACCCAATATGTTTATAAAGATAAACAAAAAAACAAAGAAACATGGCTAGCTAAAAAAAGGCTTTTTTTAATGCAGTAAACACCCCTGCAATGTATGCCAAAATTGTGCAGTAGGGGGAACTTTTACCTCCATCGCTACAGGAAAAACGTACAAATTACAGATTGGATTGTTGCTCATGCTACGTCATCTATTTAATTATTTATGACATTTGTAAGAAACAATACACAGGATATACCAGTAGGTTTCTAAAAGATAGAATCTGAGAACATCTCACTTCCCTTGAAAGAGACCCCACAAAAACTCCAATTGCAAAACATTTTTTTCCAACATGGTTACACAGTTAACAAAAAATCCCTTAAGTTCAAAGCTATTGATTTTGTACCAAAAAATACCAGAGGTGGGTACAGGTTTAGAGATCTTTTGGACAAAGAAGCCCAATGGATCTTTAATCTGGGAACAAAAGATAATAACTCTAGATGGGATCTACCAGGGTAAATAAATAGCTACTATTAAAACACCATATCTAATTGCTTTATTAGTAACTGCCAAAAAAGTGATCCTTGTAGATCTCTAAATAAGGATAATAGATAAGTATCAAGATAATGATAGATAAGTATCACGATTATATATATATATTATATAGTTCTTAGTTTTGTATTCATAAATATGAATTCCAGTCACTCATATTTTCCATGGTCTGAATAATAGCTCATAATCAGCTAGATTACAAGTCTGTGCGTTCGTCTTTAAAAGCTGAAAATATGGTATTTTCGGCGTTAAAACAGCAACGCAGCCATTATGAGTCTTGTCGGTATAGGTGTACCGCAAGCCTTTTAGCCTGTAACGCAACGTCAGTACTGCACTCTTGAAAATTACATTTTTTAATGGGTTACAGCCTAAAACGTCAAGATCCGTATCGCCATCTAATAGCAGTAGTTATGAGTTTTACGCTACAAAACCGGCTGATAATCCCTAAGAATATCCTATGTAAATAGGAAGTCTCAGAGTCCCTCTCTCAGACTCTGAGAAACAATGAAGGAGGCTTTGAATTTATTCCTCAACTGTGGTAAACCTGGATATATAGCTTGAGTTTGCACAGCCAAGCCTAAGACTCCTAGAGCTAAGCCGCCTCTTCTTCTCTTGTCTTGTGGTTTGATACATTTTATGTTTTTTAAGATGTTACTGTTTTAGCCATATTTAGATTCAGGTTTAGCTTTGATTACCACAACTTGTTATTCAAAAATGGTAGAAGCTATACTAACCTGGCCCAAACTGACACCTGAGAACAAAAAAGCCAGCGTTTGTTGGATTTTCTAATTTCTATAGAAGATTAATTAAAAACATTTCTTGTAATTATTCAAACTATCACAGCCCAAATAAAGGAACTCAATTTCAATGGTATAATGAAACACAACAAGCATTTTAACACCTTAATGACCAGACCATTTTTCAATTTTCTTACCATTAAGGACCAGGGCTGTTTTTACATGTCTGCAGTGTTTGTGTTTAGCTGTAATTTTCCTCTTACTCATTTACTGTACCCACACATATTATATACAGTTTTTCTCACCATTACATGGAATTTCTAAATATACCATTGTTTTTCATCATCTTATATTATTTACTATAATTCTTTTTAGAAAATATGATGAAAAAATTGAAAAACCCCCACAGTTTTCCTTCCTAAGATAGGGAGAGTCCAGGACTTCATTCCTTATTATTGGGAAATACAACACCTGGCCACCAGGAGGAGGCAAAGACACCCCAAAGGCTTAAATACTCCACCCACTTCCTCATAACCACAGTCATTCTTTGTCTTTCGTCACATAAGGAGGTGGCAGAAAAGTGTCAGAAGATTTGAAGTCCTGAATAAAGGGTATCTGCCCTTTGAGATAGGACTGGAGTTTTAAGTAGTCATGTCAACCTCTCAGTGAGAGTATTGATGAAAGTTAGAGTCTGGAGATGCAGGGAGAGTCTTTCTGCGAACCCATCCAGACTACTGCTAACAGCTCCTAAGCAATCAGTGTTGACAAGTTTCACTGCCTGCTTTTTCTACACTCAAGTCCATGTCAGAAGCGCTGCTACAGATCTGTCACACTTGACAGGCTGTGTTCTGTTCCACAGCAGGGATCTGACAGAAAACGATAAAAGTCTGAAATTGAGACCTATCTCCATTACATTTTTTAGGTAAAGGCAACATGTGGTTCAAATGTGGCGTATGTTGCTGCTTCTGGCATAGATAAACTCGTAGAAGGAGCAGAGGGAACATGATCTTGCAAAACTTTGAAATTGTGTCTCCAGTCTATTTAGATTTTCTTGTAAAGCACATACTGATTGGTATACCACAGTTAGTTATTGGGTCAAGGTGGTGATTCATTTAATCATTCCTGCAAATTCCATCTTTCTGTGTGGGTTTAGTTGAGTGGACCTCAAATGCAGGAATAGATACATCAGAAACAAAAAGTCAATTTAAGGGCTTTAATAGAACAAGAGAAACCAAAACTGAGAATAGGCCAAAGGTCAGGTACCACAAGATCCGTCCAGTAACTAGGTACCAAGGGGTAAAGCAGGGGCAAAGTCCAAGAATAGGCCAAAGGTCGGGTACCATGAAATCAGTCCAGCAAATAAGTACCAAGGGATAAAGCAGGAGCCAGTCCGAGAAGAGGCCGAAGGTCGTATACCATGAGATCAGTCCATCAACTAGGCACCAAAGGGTAAAGCAGGAGTAAAGTCCAATAACAAACCAAAGGTTGGGTACCATGAGATCAGTCCTCATACTAGGTACCAAGTAAAGTAGGAACAAAGCCCAGCAGGTACAGATGGTAAGGCTGGTACAGATAGTAGGTACAACTGGTACAACAGGATTCAGGTAAGCTGTCAATGGTACAGAAAGTACAGGAGACTCAGCAGGCACAGGAAACCCAGTAGGTACAGTTGGTGAGGCTGGCATAAGAAACCAGGTAGTTGCAGCTGGTACAGTAGAATTCAGGTAACCTGCCACTGGTACAGCAAGTACAGGAGACTTAACAGGCAGAGGAAATCCAGCAGGTACAGTTGATGAGGCTCACTCGGATATGAGGTAAGTGCAGCTGGTACAGCAGAATTCAGGTAACCTGCCATTGGTACAGTAAATACAGGAGGCTCAGCCGGATACAAGGTAGGTATAAGGTTGTTGCAACACAGGGAGAGCTGAGTGGATTTACATAGGATCTCCATTTAGGTGGGAGTTGCTTAAATTAGGCCCTATTAAATTAGTGCAGCTTCTGGCCACGCCCTCCTAAGGAAAGCATCAGCTGTTGCAGAAGACAGGATTTGATTTTCCACATGGATTAAAGCCAAAGCAGGAACTCGTCACTGGATCCTGGTCAGGTAAGTACCTGACAGCTTGTTTAGTTTGCATTAACAAGCAATTGTATGTACAAATAATTTCTAAAAACAAAATCCTAGCTCTGTGTGAACTCTAACCGGCATAAGTAACATCCCTTTCTACACCAGGGTACAAAACTAACAAAAGAAATTAATCTGATTTTACCAACCTTCCTGCTTAGCTACTTTCTTGGATAACTTTGCACTGTACTTCTTTGTCTCCTAGCAAGCTAAACACACTTATGGGGCCCCATTACATATGCGGCGTCACCTGCAAAAGCTGGCAATGCCGGTTTTTACTCAGTTTTGCTATCCAATATACAGCGCTGCATATAAATGTGGCAAATGTATTTCACACATCGCCCGCAATTTTTACTCCCATAAGCTAACATGGGACCGCGTCGCAAATCGGTATCCAATATTCAGTGCAAGGACTTACGTGGCGAA